>NC_135503.1:113202002-113528638 GCF_052857255.1 Amblyomma americanum
CATTCGGAAGCATTCCACACGCATTCGCTCGCTGTATAGGCACCGTACAGGAGTAACTCCGGCGCGATGCGCGCGCCCCTCGCGGCAGAATGGGCGGACCGGGTGGGTGACGTTTGCCGGCGCGCGCCGCTCAGATGCGGCAAAACTGCCCGGGAGCGCGTCGTAGTCTTCCTTCGCTCGTTGTTTTGGGGATATTCTGTGGGCACAGATGAATTGCTGCGCAAGAGTCTGCAATAGCACACACTTGAACTCACCAGGACCAATGTTTTCCATGTCCGCAAACAAGTTCTGCGAAGAAAAGCGACAGGAACAGTGGATGGCTCCCGTCCGGACGAGCAGTGAGCCGGCAATGATCATGTCAGTATTCACCGCATGACGTTGTTTCCAAAAGAGACAAAAAGAAGGCACTCTTCAAACCCCTGCATTCGTAATTTTTCTCACCATCTGAAAAGAATCGAGCTATTCCGCAATGTTGCCCTCGTATTTTCAGTTCCCATTTAGCCTACCCGACAGAAGGAAATGGCTTGCGCTAGAAACCACAGAACGCGTCTGGTGGCGCGCAAGACCAGACCCTTAAACGGTAAACGGTTATCATATAACGCTATAGCGCGGTTATTCTATAAACGGTAACGTAAACGGTTATTCTATAACGCTGAATTAACCTGCGGTTTAGTCTATATTCTCCAAACGGGTCACTGTGTGCGCTATAGCATGCGTAAGCACCGACACCATGTAGAAAAAGTAATTAACTGGCACATTGGCGTTCGCTGCAGTGACCGTGAAATACGGAAACCGCATCACCAGATTCATAGTGTGTATATTGTCTTTGCTTGATATTAAGGTCGCCAATTCAAGTGATTTTTTCAATATGTGAAAAGAAGTAGCCGGGGCCGGTGTCAGGCACAAATCTTTGCTGTCATTTCTGAACAAATAAAATATACAACATAACCCTTTGAAATTACTGCGCAAGACTACGTCATTGCTCCGTCTGCCGAGAAATGCCGCTTCTTCTGCGTACCTGGCAAGTTGGCCGATGTAAGGTTTCGATCAGCTTCCCGTATTTCATTGCGTTCTTTTCTGATGTCTCTCTGGCTTAGAATTGTATTTCAATACGTTATTTTTTATTTCTCTTTTGCATAGAATAGGTTCACTTGCTTTAGTTTTTTTTTTCTGCGTCCTTACACTTCTTGCTCCTTTTTTTTTTCTCCGCACCTACACCCTTTCTTCCAGCTCCACCGCCATTTACCTTCTCGAGTGGTTTGCCAATCTCATCTCCCCATCCCACTTCTCATTTTTTTTCTACCCGTCCTACACTCTCCTCTTCCTGCCTTATTGCAGTGCTCTCCTCTAATTGTAAAGAAAGTCTTTGTCAGTAAATTTTTTCTCTTTTGATGATTGTAACTTTTGTTTCCGCAGAACTGTCCCACAAACACTCGGCTTCGACGCAGGCTAAAATTTGTACATATTCCAATAATAATTCAGCCTTTAAGTAAAACGATAATAAATTTTATAGGTGCGATGATTTCCTCTGTGAACATACAGACGCGAAAACAAAATTTTTTAAGTCAGGTGTGTCTTTAAGGCAAGTAAAAAAAATTAAAATTCGTATGTTCCAATCGGAACATTTGTAAGTAAAGGGTCTGCCTAGTATGCGGGCTCAGCGACCTCATGTGCGAAAATACCAGGGCGACGTGGAAGGTATGATCAAATGGCGTCTTGTTGATGTTCGCTGCGGAGACCGCCGCTACATGCCGTCCTTTACAGACTGTTCTGCCATCAGGAGAAGAAGAATGCGCCCCACCGGAGCTGTAATTGAAACCTTTGAAAATATTTCTGCCTGTATACTACGTGAGTTACCTCAATTATTCGCACAGACAGGGAGGTGTCTCTATCTGTGAACCTAGCCGGCCGACGTACGCGAATTTTCAGACCTTTCGTCAGCTTCTCATATTTTGTTTCCACTTCTCCGTTTAAGCTCCCCGTCCGTTCATTCCTTTTCTTCTTCTTCCTCACTTTTTCCTTCCTCCTCCAGCGCTACTTCCTTGGCAGCGTTCTTTTTCTTTTCGCTTTCAGAGCTTTCGCCTAAGTACGTCCCCTCCTCTCACAACAATCTCCCACCGGGCGTCCCGTTCGGTCGACGTGCTCGTGGCTGGCTTTGGGTCGCGTTGTACCCCACGTGGGGGCTGCCAGAAATTTTATTCTGTATTTTTCTATTTCTTCATTTATCGTGTTTTCTTATCTCCTCCTCTTGGTTTTGTTGTGCTTTTCTCCTTACTCTTGTGCACTCTTCTTCTTGTGTTGTCTGCTCTGTTTCTCGTGTTTTGCTACTTGGAAACAGATGCCCAGCATAAAGCCAGGGCTCGGCCTTGTCTCTCTGTCTGGTGTATTCATGTTCCCGCACTGTTTATCCATCGCTGTGTCACTCCAACTAGCCCAAATCGCCACCACCTTGCTGCAGCAATCCCGAAAATCTTCCGACATCCGCCCCAAACTAGGCGCTCGCCCGACTCGGGCGGCCGCGACTCTGCCAACGGATATACTCCGGCGGCCACCGGCGGCGCTGCCTGTTCGCCGAGAGTGCTGCCCCCTGGGTGCCTGCACGGTGCCCATAGCAATGGTGGTGCTGCAATCGACATTTGTTCTGTCCATTCGCTGCCACTAACCACAAAAATTCCTTTTAGAATGTCTCGTAAATTTAGTAATTAACGAATGCGCATTTGCATGGCCAAGTTTTAATTATTCGTGTAACTATATATGACTTAGGCAAGCCGCCAATAAAAAATGTACTTTTTTTGAGAAGTGCACAGACAAGCTCACGCTGTGGCCTTTGCCCTGTTTCTGGGCATAATAACCCGCCTATAGTTAGGGAAATTATGTATTTGAAAGCGTCTTTGCACTCTCTGCTTGCACGAGTATTTGAAAGCTAGCAAAAGATGCCTTCCTTGTAAAAAAATCAAATGACTTTCATTTCATAATTTTTTTTATTAAAAAAGCGCTTTTTTGAGAATTCACTGCCACACTGAGCAGTGGGTGTCTGCTTAACGGAGATCCTAAATCAAACGTAATGACTTAGTGCAAGAGCATTCCCTAAGCCGACTTTGTGCGCAAATATGTTAATGTCCAGAAACGAAGCAGTGACCTCGTAATTTACAAATATAAATTGCGCCGCTTCATTAACGCTCGCGATCAGGCGATAATAGGTCCTATATGCATCCGTACGTCGTTTCCTTTGATAGCGCCTTGCCCTGTGCTTTAAGATTTGCTTTTTCCTTCATTTTTTGCGAATATTAATGTTTGAAAATGTTGTTTTTCGTGCATTTTATTCCTCTGTTGCGTAATTTGCTTTGAGGGCTATAGCTCTTGCTGACATCTTTATTTATTGGCTCGAAAATTAATTTTTTTTTCCTTTCGGACATTACGTTTATTGATGCATAGCATCGGAAATAGTTTCGAGCCACAATTCAACACGGGTTTGTTTGTTTTAGGTTTTTGCAAGAAATTTCCCCACCAACAGAAAGTTGGAGGATTATTCGACGACCAGCGAATAAATCTACTGACAAAAGGTGCTAGACGCATATTAACCTTGCTTGTTTGCCACATGTCCCGTAAGCGAATTTGCTTGCATAATATTTTATTTATTGTTTTATGATGCTTCTCCTGCGGCTTTGCAAGAATACTAGGACGCTTCCGCGTTTTCCTAACCCTTGCCATCAAAACTGCTTATGACTCATTCTCCGAGAATTCCAAACCTCTTTCACATGTTTCTGCCCACGTCCCCTCTATCTTTTGAAGTCTTGTATCTCCCGAACTTATCTCCCTGACGTGCCCTTTTCAAGGCAGCGTGCTAACCCCTACTCCACGAAGCGCTTTTTTTCTTTTACTCACTTTCTCCTAGCTGGTTCTCCCGTGCGCACCTGCACGCTGCGCCGTTCGTGCCCCCCCCCCGATCTTTCCTCTATTTTTAAGCTGGAAACTTTTTTGCGACCACAAAAACAGTGTAAAAAAATAGCTCTCCCCTCTGCAGCCACCACCCCCTCCTTCCCCCATCGCCGTCGTCTCCCCTGCCATTTGTCACAGCGCTATGCATCGCCACGAACTCTTCTTGGCTAGATCAGTCTTGTCTGGCATGGCGGCGCCCAACCGCACAACCGGCGTGACGAAAGAGCATGCACACTCCAGCTGGCTCAGTTCGTAGTCTAGCAAGCGAAAACCGACATCTGATACTATATGAGAACTCGAAAACTAAACATTTTGACAGATTTGCCTGTCTGGTTGGGTTTGAAGACATAATGAACTGCACATCTCCAACCAAAAATTTTAACTTTAACCCAACGTTTAGAAGTCGACTCGGCTCCTTCATCAGGGGTGACTCAGGGCAGTAGCTAGCGTCTTTTAAGGATGGAGGGGAGGGGGGTGGGTCAAAGGAACGACAGCTGTGACGCGAAAAGCGCGGGGGAGGGGGAGGAGATTTAGGCTGTTGGTTACTCTGGAGCACTGCAGAGGAGTGGTGAATGGCGACTTTTTTTCGTTGAGTTGAAAAGCGAAGTCCCTGGGCATATAATGGGTGCCGGTTTCCTTTTGTGCGTTTGATATTGTTCGGGGTGGTTGGGATATGCCAGGATTCCAGAAGGAGCCTTTCGTGGTAATTTGTTTCGGTTCCGATGATGCGGGTTTCATCGAAGTTGTATCTATGGTCGGAGGCCTCGTAATGTTCAGGTACTGGATTGCGCTCTCTAGAAAATTTGCGGACGTCGTTTTTATGTTGCCGAATTCTTTCCTTGAAATTTTTGGTTTCGCTGATGTAGCTTGCGTCGCAGTCGGCGCATGGAATTTTGTAGACAATGCCTTGGGCTCCTTCTCTCGGCGGCCGGTCTTTGGGAACAGGTAGGCAAAGCGCAACAGTGTTTTGGGGCTTGTGCGCAACCTGGAGACCCTATTTTCTCAGGATTCGGGCGATGGTCTCGCTGACACCTCCGACATAAGGTAAAGTGACGTATTTTGGTGGTGGTGTTGATCTATGTGCGTTGATTTCGTGAGGAATGTTGTGTTTTTGATGTCGAATGGTTTTTTGAATAAAGTCTTTTGGGCAGCCGTTCATGATGAGTTCTTTGAATATCGTGCGTTGTTCTTTTCTTCTGTCAAGTTCTGTGCTGCAGTGTGTCTCAACTCTTCTGAACAGCGTCTTCACCACTGATCCTTTATGGACTGTCGGGTGGTTTGAAGAGAAGTAGAGATACCGGCCTGAGTGGGTTGGTTTGCGGTATACGGAAAATTGAAATGTATTGTGGTTTCTTGACATGAGGACGTACAAAAACGGCAGAGAGTTTTCTTGTTCCACCTCTAGCGTGAACTGAAGGTAAGGTTCTACGGAGTTTAAATGACGAAGGAAATTTTGAGTCTCAAATCTTTTGATGACGGCGAAGCAGTCGCGACATACTTGAGGAAATTCTTTAGTTTCGGGTGGAATGAGTTGAGGACTGGTTGTCCGATGTGTTCCATGGTTAAATTGGCCATGACGACAGAGATGAATGCTCCCATTGGTGTTCCTTTCACTTGTCTGTAAAATTGACCCGTTTTACGAGAAGTATGTGTTCGATATGCAAAACTCCATGAGGTGGCACACATCATTTACACTAAGCGGGGTTCGTGCGCTGAGTGTGTCGTCGCGTTGTAGGGCTTCTCGGGTAGCGGTCACCGCAAGCTTCACGTGGATCTTTGTGAAAAGGGACACCACGTCGAAGGAGGCAAGGCATTCGTCGGCCTCAAGGGTGGCTTGGCACACCAGTTTGTTGAAGTGACTGGAATGACGGATATGGGTCGCTGTTTTCCTGCGATTGGGGATATGAGTTTGTAAAGGTACTCTTCGTATATCGCAAACCAACCCACTGAGTTCGGTATCTCCACTTCTCTTCTAAACACCCGACCGTCCATAAAGCATCAGTAATTAAGACGCTGTTCAGAAGAGTGGAGACACACTGCAGCACAGAACTTGACAGAAAAAAACAACAACGCATGGTATTCAAAGAACTCATCATGAACGGCTACCCCAAATATTTTATTCAAAAACCATTCGACGTAAAACACAACATTCGTCAAGAAATCAACGCACAAAAGACCAACGCCACCACCAGAATACGTTATGAAAGGGGGATTAATAGCTCAGGCACCACCAGAACCAGGAAGGCAGAACCAGGCGCAGAACGAGGCCTTCTAGGCGTCCGCGGTTATTCTAGAGCCCGGCAGCAGCACGCGCTCAGCGACAGCACTGCCGCTACCTCGTTGTCACATCTTCGTCTTTACAATGACCCCCCGGGGATGAAAGGAGCCATCCTGGCGACTCAAGGCGTAGTGCAGATCAAGGGGTCATGGTAAGGCTTGAAGCGACTGACATGCACCGCTTCACGGCCACGACGGCGAAGGTCAAAGGAGGGTGTCAGTGGTTCGACGACATAGTTCACAGGGGAAGGTTGAGAATGAGCACGGTAAGGACCTTGATATTTGGCTTGGAATTTGGACGACAGGCCAGGAGAGCCAGCAGGGACCCAGAGCCAGACAAGTGAGCCGGGGGAAAGGGGTACGTGAGTGTGACTACCGGAATCCCGACGCTCTTTTTGTCGATTCTGGTCAGCGGACGTGAGAGAACGGGCGAGCTGGCGGCATTCCTCGGCATACTTGGCAATTTCAGAAGCAGTTGCGCAGTCAGATGCATCAAAATGGTAGGGAAGAATGGTGTCAAGCATGCTTGTAGGTTCGCGGCCGTAAAGAAGAAAGAACGGAGAATAGCCTGTGGTGGACTGGACGGCGGTATTATATGCGTAGACGACGAACGGAAGAACGAGGTCCCAGTTGGAATGGTCGGGACTGATATACATGGTGAGCATGTCACCGAGTGTCCGGTTAAACCGTTCGGTGAGGCCGTTGGTCTGAGGATTGTACGCTGTGCAGGTTCTGTGAACGATGCGGCACTCTTGCAGAAGCGCCTGGACAACCTCGGATAAAAACACACTGCCGCGGTCGCTCAGAAGCTCACGAGGGGCGCCGTGGTGGATAATGAGCTGGCGGAGAATGAAGAAAGCCACGTCTCGCGTTGTAGCCGCCGGAAGAGCCGCCGTTTCAGCATAGCGCGTGAGATGGTCTATGGCGACTATAACCCAACGGTGACCTGAAGGGGTAGAGGGCAGGGGCCCGTAAAGGTCGATGCCGACGCGATCAAAGGGACGGGCAGGGCAAGGTAATGACTGCGATGGGCCAGAAAGGCGCTGTGACGGAGACTTGCGGCGTTGGCACGCAATGCATGAGTGAATGTACTTGCGTAAAAAGCTGTACATTCCACGCCAGTAGTACCGGTGCCGAAGTCGAGTATAGGTTTTCAAAACACCAGCATGAGCAGTCGGAGGGTCGGCATGGACAGAGGCGCAGACTTCAGCTCGTAGTTGGCGAGGGATGACGAGGAGCCATTTTCGACCGTCGGGCATGCAATTGCGACGATAGAGGAGACTGTCATGCAGATATGAAGTGGCGGGCTTGTCGCCGAAGTGAGCGAGAGGCAGCTGCCGTAGGGGGCCCAGACAGATGGTGCACGAGAGATGTAATCCAGGGGACCTTGCGCTGTTCCACAAGCATGTTTACCGGGCGCAACGAGGACAGCTCGGAGTCAATGCTCGAGATGGGCGCAGTGTCGGAAGGCAGCGGAGACCGGGAGAGGGCGTCAGCGTCAGAGTGCTTACGGCCAGAGCGATAGACTACTCAAATGTAGTACTCCTGGAGGCGCAGAGCCCAGCGGCCAAGGCGACCCGATGGATCCTTCAACGATGGCAGCCAGCACAAAGCGTGATGATCGGTGACTACGTCGAAGGGGTGGCCGTAAAGGCAACTATTTTTCTGTGACGGAGTAATTGATCTCGGCCTTGGACAGCGTGCGGCCCGAATAGGCGACAACGTATTCTGGAAATCCAGGTATTCGCTGGGCGAGCACAGCACCAATGCCCATGCCGCTAGCATCCGTGTGTACTTTTGTCGGGACGTTTGGGTCGTAATGGCGAATGATGGAAGGTGAAGTAAGGAGGCGACGTAGGGTAACAAAAGCTTCATCGCACTCAGAGGACCATGACGACAAGGAGTTCTGGGCTTGAAGCCGCGTCAAAGGCAAAGTGATTGTAGCGAAATTTCGGATGAAGCGCCGAAAGTAAGAACAGAGGCCAATGAAACTCCGCAGTTCTTTGAGAGTAGAGGGCTTTGGAAAGTCGGCAACAGCGCGAAGCTTTGCCGGATTCGGAAGGATACCCGCTTTGGATACGACATGGCCGAGTACGATCAGTTGGCGAAAGCCGAAGTGGCATTTCTTCAAATTTAGTTGCAGGCCGGCGGCGGTGAGGGAGGTCAACACTTGGCGCAGACGAGTCAGATGTGTGGAGAAGTCGGCCGAGAAAACAACGATGTCGTCGAGGTAGCAAAGACACGTCTTCCAGCGCAAGCCGCGCAAGACGTTATCCATCATGCGTTCGAATGTTGCGGGGGCATTGCAAAGACCAAATGGCATTACGTTAAATTCGTATAGTTCGTCGGGCGTGACGAAAGCAGTTTTTTCACGATCGCATTTGGACATGAGGATTTGCCAGTATCCAGAACGCAGATCCAGGGACGAAAATAATTCCGCACCTTGCAGACAATCGAGGGCGTCATCGATGTGTGGTAGAGGATAAACGTCTTTCCTAGTTATTGCGCTTAGGCGGCGATAATCCACACAGAATCTTATGGAGCCATCTCTCGAACCAGCATGACCGGGGATGACCAAGGGCTGTGCGACGGCTGTATAATCCCACGCTCGAGCATGTCGTCCACTTGCTCGTTGAGGACTCGACGCTCTGTTGCTGAAACGCGATATGGGCGCTGTTGCAGAAGTGGATGGGAGCCGGAATCGACGGTATGATGGACATGTGAAGAACGCCCGAGGGGAGACTGGCACGCGTCAAACGATGAACGAAATTGGTTTAACAGGTGGAACAGCTGGTCACGGTAGGTAGAAGTGAGATCTTGATCGATGGCGCTATACAGAATGTCAGAGGGCGGTGGGGGTGATAGGGGAACAGGAGTAAGAGAGTCCAGCGATGGCGGGAGGGCAGTTTCTCGGTCGTCGTCAAGTTGCAGAAGTTCAGCCGGTTCGACGCACCCAAGGCATTCACCATGAATCAGGGTCACTGGACATGAGAGAGGGTTGCTGACGAGCATGGCTGTCGTTCCGGAGGTCACCGTGAGGACAGCGAAGGGTAGCGGTATGTTCTTGCGGCGAAGAAATAACTCCGATGGGGTAAAGAGTACAGTTACAGCAGGTTGGTTGCGTGGTGAGGCGCACGAGAGGGATACAAGGACAGAGGAATTTGCCGGGAGCTCGACATCGTGAGACAGGTGTACTTTGGCCGGATATTCAGGAGACGGTGCGGCCGGGTAGGCGTTGTGCAGGGCAGAGAAAGTAATTTCAGCGCGGGCACAATCGACGACGGCGGAGTGCTCAGAAAGAAAGTCCCATCCTAGAATTACGTCATGGGAGCAAGAGGAGAGGATTAGGAATTGAATGATGTACAAGACGTCTTGAATAACGACTCGCGCGGTGCAGGTTGCGAGCGGCTCGACCTGTTCGGCGGTAGCAGTGCGAAGAGAAACTCCTGAAAATGGCGTCATGACTTTCTTCAGTTTTCGACAAAATTTCGCGTCCATAATTGAGACAGCAGCTCCGGTGTCCACGAGAGCACAGGTTGCAACACCTTCGACAAAAACATCAATAACGTTTGTTGGTGAGAGCAGAGGCCTTGTAGAGTTCCCAGAGGACGCAGCTCTTGCCTCGGGAACTGCGCTCATTAGTTTACCGCAGCGAAGGGCTGGCCTGACGGCGCATAGGAGATAGGGAACGGCACCGCGGAAAAGAGGAATGATGAGAGGTGGCAGCCTGGCGGTTGGTGGAGAAGGCAGGAGGCAATGGGTCCGCTTGCACGCGGGGGGCTGTATGCAAGACCCATGCGCAGATGGTGGCAGGACGTCAGCAGGCGAAGAAGGACGTCTGCGGCAGTAGCGGGCTACATGGCCGGCTAAGCCGCAGGCAAAGCAAATAGGCCTATTGTCGCGAGTACGCCACAAACGACCGTAGTGCGAGGCTGCCGGCGTGAAGCGAGGCGACGGTTGTGCCACCTGAGCCCGATACGAGAAATCAGGCGGGGGCGTCGAATGTGGCGGCGCTTGAGTGGCGTCTTGAAAAGGGCTCAAGGAATGGGATTGTGGTCTGGCAAGAACGGCGGCGTACGTAAGAGGGGCAGCCACAGGTTGCTGGGGCAGGGGTGGCAGGGCCTCCGCGACTTGGGCTCGGATCGTCTGCTGAAGGGTGGGAGACAGCGCTGGCGGGAGGTTCCGAACTCCAGAGATGAGCGCTAGTTGGCGTGCGATCTCCTCTAGAATGAACTTCTGAATGTCATACCTGAGCTGCTGCCCTCCTGCGGTCTCGACATCAGCGGACAGGACGTCGGCAGGCTGTACGGTGCGACGAGTGAGGACGCGTTGCTTGCGGAGCTCCTCGTAGCTCTGGCACAAGCTGATGACGGAGGCCATGGTGGCCGGCTGCTTGGCTAGAAGCATTTGGAACGCATCTTCATCGATACCCTTCATGATAGTTTGGATCTTATCAGCCTCGGTCATATCGCTGTTCACGCGCTTGCAAAGATCCACCACGTCCTCAATATAACTAGTAAATGTCTCGTCAGGCTGCTGAGCCCGTTCACGTAAGCGCTGTTCGGCGCGAAGTTTGCGCACGCCAGGACGGCCAAATACCTCAGTGAAGCTCGTCTTGAACGTGGACCATGTGGCGATATCGGCATCGTGGTTACGGAACCAGAGGTTGGCGATATCAGCCAGGTAAAAGATGACGTTGTTTAGTTTCATGGCGTCGTCCCAGCGGTTGTCCGTGCTGACCCGCTCGTAGGAAGCCACCCAGTCCTCGACGTCAGAGTCGCCGAGCCCACTGAAGACAGCCGGGTCCCGTTGTCGAGGTGTGCCGGAGCAGACAAGCGGAGCAGCCTGTGGCTGGGGAGCCAGGGGGACGTTATTCGGCATTGCTGACGTTACAGTGCCACTGCGGAGCTCCAGGACGGAATCAGGAGCAACCTCCACCACTTGAAAGGAGGTTTAATAGCTTAGGCTCCACCAGAACGAGGAAGGCAGAACCAGGCGCAGAACGAGGCCTTCTAGGCGTCCGCGGTTATTCTAGAGCCCGGCAGCAGCACGCGCTCAGCGACAGCACTGCCGCTACCTCGTTGTCACATCTTCGTCTTTACAGTTACTTTACCTTATGTCGGAGTGGTCAGGGAAGCCATCGCCCGAGTCCTGAAAAAATCGGGTCTCCAGGTTGCGCAGAAGCCCACAAACACTGTTGCGCGTTGCCTACCTGTTTCCAAAGACCGACCGCAGAGACAAAGGGCCCAAGGCATTGTCTTCAAAATTTTATGCGCCGACTGCGACGCAAGCTACATCGGCGAAACCAAAATTTCAAAGAAAGAATTCGCAAGAGAGCGCAATCCAGTAGCCTAACATTCCTTGCACACCGACCATAGAATCAACTTCGAACAAAACCCGCATCCTCGGAACCGAAACAAATTACCACAAAAGGCTCCTTATGAAATCCTGGCTAATCCAAACCACCCCGAACAATATCAACCGCACAAAAAGAAACCTGCCCTCAGTATATGCCCAGTGACTTTGCTGGGCATATACTGGGGGCAACTCAACGAAAAAAAGTCGCGTCACCACCTCCCTACAGTGCGCCAGCGTGACTAACAGCCTAAACCCCCTCTCCTTCCTCAGCGCCTTTCGCGTCACAGCGGTCGTTCCTTTGACCCACCCCACTCCCCTCCATACTTAAAAGACGCTAGCTACTGCCCTCAGTCACCCCTGATGAAGGAGCCGAGTCCACTTCTAAACGCGGGGTTAAAGTTAAATTTTTTGGTTGGAGATGTGCAGTTCATTATATATGAGAACTCCGACGCGGTTCGCTACCCTGGCCTGCAATATCTTATTTGTAAGTACTACAAATATTTTATCTTGAGATACGTTCAGATATAATTGTGATTTGGCGAGTAAAGTGTTGCTTTGACTACATGCGGCTTTACTTTTTCCGGCAGGAACAGAGAACGAGACAAAGCACGAGGACGACTTCTAAGTACCTATTCTCATTTCCAAATGTCTGGCTTGACGTCGTCGCAGGGCAGATCTGCCCGAATGGCAAGAACTTTATTTTTCGCCTTTGATGCAATGAATTCAGCAAACATTCGCTAGTTTGTCGAACAGCAGGTTTTAATTCATGTGACCTGACATCCGATGCATTCAGGAATGCGTTTGTCATGTACAGCTTATGCAGGATAGGAAGCGGAACTGTTTTCTGTTCCACTACAGACCAGTCGGTAAGGATATGTGTACTACTTCCGCGCTGTTACTTCTTGCTGACGCTCGTGCAGGTGCAATAGAAAATCCGCAATTACGACACCTGTTTGCCGTGCCGCATCGTAGCTTACTAATGTTTGGATGTGAACACTGTGGCGCCGTCTAGTGGCAGTAAGTTAAAGCGCGCCACCTCCGGGCCGGAGAAACTTTTTATTTTCCTCAATTGCTGATGAATATAGCAAGAGAATTACCAGTCTTTTTTTCGAGGAAAAAAATCATGAAAATATAAAGATATGTTAAATCGGGCCCAAAGCTGAAGAGCTGCAGTGCAGTCGTTGCTATTTGGCTATGTACACGACATATAGTCAGGCTTAACTGCTCAAAAATCGGCAAATAATCTCAAAAACATGTCCTAGTTGTTACTCAAACCTCAACACATGAGTGAGATTTTGCAAATTAAAAGCGAATGCCTTCATGTATAGCGAGAAATGGCGCCGAAGAACGCGGCGGCGGTGCTGTATTAGGTCCGCGGCGGCCGTGCAGGGCACCGCCATGTTTGTTTACGAGCGAACGCTAACTCTCCGCAACGCTAAAAGAGATTCCGTAAAGTGCTTGCGGACCGGTAAGTGGCGGCGCATGCGCAGACGTCGCTTGCCGAGCCCGGTAAACGGTAACGTAAACACGGTAACGATATGCTATAACTCTCTTATAACTCTATTCTTGAATTTCGGTTTACGGTGGACCACCGGTCCCTTTCGTGACGAGGCCTAGCGAGTAAGCAGGATTCGTGTGTGCGATTTCGGCGATTGCGGAAAGCGAATTCGCAAGTTTTAGCGCCTGCAAATAGCTGTCGAGTGTACTTTTGGCTACAGTGCCTTTAAAGCGACGACTGCCTACATCGCAGGACGCGAGTACAATAAGAGGGAAGTGTCGATATATGTGACCCCGGTCTGCATAGCATGTGCAGAAGGCAGCCGGCAGTAGCCGTCGGCTTCGACTGTGGATAACAAATCTGGTTGTTTTCATTAATTCAAGTCATGTCCGAACGTATTTTTACCTAAACAGATCTAAAATTAAATTTTGGTTACATAAGAGAAAGCAGATACTATTAGCGGAAAGCGTTAGTATCCTACGCGAAGCGTTTCCCAAGCAGGCGATATAACAACATCGGCGCTTTTTGCAGTGTTATCATCGTGTGAAAGTGAGTAAAAGTGCAAATTGTGAGCTAGAGTACCTAATATTTAAGATAAGGATAACCCACCTGGCGTTTTATGCCACGCAAACGAGCAGTACTGTTTGCGCAAAGCCATGTAAACAACCTCAACGCGGGGCTGCAGTTGTTTGGTTTGGTTTATGGGGGTTTAACGTCCCAAAGCGACTCAGTCTATTAGAGACGCCGTAGTGAAGGACTCCGGAAATTTCGACCACCTGGGGTTCTTTAACGTGCACTGGGGGCTGCAGTTGTCCTAATCGTCGCACTCCTGGAACACAATGTGCACGCACAGCAAAATGCTGTACTATTATTTCGAAGCACTCATTTAGACGGCGGCGACTATTCATCGGTGCGGACAGTGAAAGCATTCGAGTCACGTAGGGTACTGCAACCGGCTTGGTTCCTGTAAACAGGTCCTATTAGTCGAAGGAAATGTATGTTCGATTTGCAAACGCGTACATGCAGCGCGGAAGTCGTCGCACTCGGCACTTTTCACTGCTTCTTTCGTGCTTCAAGGTTAGTGCAGTGCACCTTTTGATAATTTGAGTTTAATTATCGAGCTATGAATAGGGGACAAGAACTTGGTAGCTAGCTACAAAACGCCGCGGCTTTCGCGACGCACATCGGCGAAGGCATGCACGGCACGTGCCGCTTTTCACATACGGGTGCACTTGACTGCTCAAAAGAGACCACACTCATAACATACGAACAGCATGCTTCTAAGCGTAAATAATAAAGCAGGGGTCCATCGATTTCTGTATCCTAAGCAATCGGAAAGTGGGCGCCACGAGTAAGTCCGCTTTCCCAAGGATCACTCAGCTTGCGTACTAAGTTGAAGGCTTCCCAAAAGATAACACGTAAAATGCATTTTATTTCGCTAGGCTAAAAGAAAAAACTTTTCGAGCGACAGCTGTCTACGGTGGGCTTGCAAGCACCTCAACAGCTCGCAGCAGGCGACGCGTGGAGTGTATGAGCTCATGACGTCAGCGATCAGAGGTTGCGAGACCAGAAAGCAGTTCGCAGAAGGAACGAAAAAATTTGTTTTAAAAATATTTACCGCACAGAATCAACTGAAAATTGGGGGAAACTGTAATTTAACCTGTTGAGAATTAAAGGAAATAAGGAGGGTATGCGTGAAAATAGGCTGTCATGGCACCTTTAAAGGGTCCAAACTCACTTGCCAATAAAGTTTTCCATCCATCCATCCATTGATGAGGGCTACACTGCTGATTGAAAGGCTACCAACGGCAGCCCACCCAGGTAGCATATGGTACGGGTTTTATCGATCCCAGCCAAGACGATCGAATTTCGATGGAGACCAAATTCTAGAGGCCCGTATACTGTGCGATGTCAGTGCACGTTAATGATGGTTGCATTATTTTAATTGTCCCCGGACAGGGAGGAGGAGGGGAGGCAGGTTCCTTACATTTCAGTGGACAGGAGGCACGTACCACGGTGTCCAAGTTGTGAATACATCACTAGGTCATATGAAATCTCTCGACCAATCACCGTGGCCCACGGTAGCAGGTGTGCCGCTTGCTTTTATTTATTTATTTGATTACAACACCGTCAATACCGAAGCATTGCCAAGGAGAGGGGGGAACATTTGCTGCAAAGATTTGTGAGAAATCTTGGTTCAAGGGTAGCAATTTGTATGCAGAAGGCTTTAGGAAAAAACAGTATCAATTACCAGACTCCGAAAACATTACAGTAAACAGTAAAAAAGCATTAAAAGCCCGACATAGTATTAGCAACAAACATGCAAGAATGAAAAATGTAGATTACAAAACTCACAGCCCAAATTGCTTCTTTTACGAGTACGAAAACATGAGGGAACACAGCCATGGAAAAAGAGGAATAAAATATAAAGCCAACTACTTAAGCATATCATTTTTATTACGTAATAGGATAGCAAACAAGTTCAGAACGTCATGACTTCTTTTGAGCAATATAAATGAAAACTTGTTAAACAATTAGGCCACGTCATCAACAAACAAAATCGAACAAAGCTTTGCTGAAAAGAGCATAAACATTGACACATGCGATGTCAGCCGGGAGGTGGTTCCAGTCACCGCATGTACGTGGAAAGATGAGTAAGAGAATATCAATATGTTACAACAAATATATCCCACCTTGTGTTTCTGGTCAACTCGTGGCGAGTGATAAGCGGGTTCAAAAATGAGCTGCTTTCTTAAAGTGGAATGATAGTATACTTTGAAAAAGAGACAAACAGGGTAATGAAAGAATGTTCCTCATACTTGTTACGCTTGATGTGCAATGACAGATAAATTGAATGAGCCGCATTGTTCTAAACAAGTTCAAGGGTCTGACATAAGTTAGCTTGGTTAGCGACTCATATGGAAGGGGCTTATTCCAGTTTCGATCGTACAAGTGTCTTATAAACGACTATTTTTAATGAATCTGAGGCCTTGCTGAAATTTCTACGTAGATACCCGAGCATACGGTTAGCGTTACAAATTATTGAATCAATGTGCGGTTGCCGCGATGATGAGGTTATGAGCAGACCTAAGTACCGAAATGAGGATACGGCTTCCAGCTCAGTGTTATTCAGGTGGCACTTTAGAGGATGAGTGGAGCTACGTGATACACGCATTAAGGTGCATTTTTTAGTGTTAAGATCCGTTTTCTACATTTTACACCGATTTGCAATGCTTTCTATGTCCGACTAAAATTTCTATATCAGCTTCGTTGCAAACTTACCGATAAACAGCGCAGTCGTCAGTGTAGGAATCCATTGAAGATGTCACATAATTAGGAAGGTCATTAACAAGTATGAGGAAAAGCAATTGACCTGAAACAGAACCCTGAGGGACACTAGATGTTACCTTAGTTAGGTTTGAATGGTAGCCGTCAAGTATTACGTATGGACAGCGGATAGTAAAAAAGCACTCAATACAAAAAAGAAAATTATGGTGCAAATTCAAAAGAGAGAGCTGAGACATTAGTAGCTTATGGTTAAAGTTATCAAATGCTTTGAAGAAGTCAAGGAAAATGATATCGATATTGGAGTGGTTGTCAAGAAAAGCATGCAAACGATGTGTAAAGACCAGCAACTGCGTTTCGCAGGAAAATGAACGTCTGAAGCCATCTTGCGCATGTGTTATAAATGAGTTCTCTTCCGAGAAGTTAAAGATATGCGAATACAACATGCGCTCCAATATTTTGCAAGGAATGCTTTTTAATGATTTGAGTACATAATTTAGAGGTGAGTGTCTGTTACCTGATTTGTACGACACAACCACCTTCCCGGCCTCCCATTGCAAGGATAGTTTATTGCATTCAAGAGACAGCTGAAAAATTTCGGTCAAAACATACGACCACATCTTTGTTTGCTTCAAAAATTCTGAATTTATGATATCAGGCCCCGAAGATGAAGACATTTTCAAAGAATCAATTCTTTTTGAGATGCCGCAGGATCAATGATTACTGGGGACATCGGAGAACACTTGAAATCTGGAAATTCATCTGGAACATATTCTACAGACACGGACTAACAAGCAATCGTGAATACAGTATTCAAAACACAGGGGGATTCGACAGGTAGAATTGGCTCTCAAGAAACATCCTGAAGACAAATTGCTACGTCATCTTTCATATTTACAGTGGACCAACAGCTCTTTGGGTTGTTTATTAACATGTCTGGCAACGTGCTGTTAAAGAAGTGATTCTTGGCATCCAGGATTGCATCAGCGCACTCTCTTGAAACTGAGGTGTAGGCATCCCATCGATCATGCGTGTTTTGAGCTTTAGCTGAAGAAACAGCCGCTTGTTAGAAATGCACGCGAGTGTTCTACAAAACCACGGGACTCTAGCGTTGTTCGTGATCCATCTTAATGGAATGAATCTGCTGCAGACCTCAGTAACCTGCGCAGCAAACGAATCCCAGTTTTGCTGTACACAACGCAGTTAAAAATCTTTTACGTACGTATTCCAGTATCAACAAAGGTGCTCATTAATAGCGTAAAAGTTAGCTCCACTCTAGTCCCGAGTCCGCTTAGATTTTACTGGTGAACGTGGAAAAGGAATATTTAGGTCCAAGTGAAGCAAATCGTGGTCATTACTGCCGGTTAGATGGGTGATAGAAGAAGTGAATCCGGGCGGTCATCAGTATTAGATCTAGCGTATTGGCGGACTGCGACGTACATCTGGCTGGCTGTTTGATAAGCTGAGCGAATTGAAAACATGAGCAAAGGTCAAGAATTCTCTGACTTTGGCCCGAGAATGGAGAAATGATTGAGTACTGACCTTTCGAGGAAATATTAGCAAAGTTAAAGTCCCCTAACAGGAATATAGGTAAGGCAGGATAGCGAAACACAATGATACTGACCCCATCGTGCAGTTTCTCGATGAACGTTTCTCCGGTGTTTGGAGGGCGATAGCTGACGCCTAGTATTATTCTGCTATTACTGAGAGTAATACCGACCCATACGGTTTCCAAGCTAGAACCCGAAAGCAAAAATCTGAAGGTTCAGAGCCTAGCAAACTCGACTAATACAAATATGTCCACATAGAAAAGAGGGGCAGAAAAAGAAATAGCAGCGATATCCACGAGAGACGAACATGCGGCGGCACGAACAGATCAGCGTCAAAGGTTAATGCGCGAGTCCACAACGCTATCGCTGAAGTTTCTTTTCTTTATTGCATTAGTGTCAAAAAGCAAAATATATGTATGCTTATGCCACAAAACACCAGGCTGTGTAATACGAGCCCACCATATCCCCGCACGTTCCCACCTTCCCAGAGGAACGCCGAATCATGTTTTGAGCGCACGCAGCTTGTCTGCGCTCCGTGGAATTGTCGTCCTGGGCGCGCAAGATCCATTCGTAGATCCACATATTTGTCCGGATCAGACGTATAACGTCCAGAGTTACTTTAGGATACATTTTTATCCCAGGGAGTGGATTTTGTGGCATTATGCGGGACATTGAAGCCAACGCAAAAATGTGGGATCGCTAAGACTCGCAAGCACTTCGGCACCGGGTCCGGCATCCGTCACCGCGTTTGGTCTGATCGGTGAGCAGCTACTCCACTACGGCTTCGACGATGGATGTGGACCACACCCATGGCCACGACCCGGAGTAGGAAGGATTAGGAAGTGTCCCGAGCAGCAGCAAACAAGGCGAGACGAACTTTGACAATTCACAGCCAGAACCTTGATGGAAGACAATATACCTCAGGGCGGGACAGCGTGCACAAGGACACTCGACTCCGGAGGGGTACGATGATGACAAGAAGTCACCAGCACTGGATTCCACGAGCCGCAACAGTCCGCCTAGACTTCCTTAAGTCGACTAGTATGACTTTAAAGTGATTATCAAGCCCAGTGACCGTTTGGACCTAATGTGAAGAAGCTGTGAAGTCCTGCTTAGCTGGACAGAACAGAGACTGTCGCCGCTGTGGTTTTGCGGCCCCCTGAGCGCTGACCTAAGACCCCGCTACATTTGGTGGAGGTTCGGTTTAGCATCCTCGTACCGCCCTGGACTTCCGCAGCCGCACGCTACCGACCCCCGCTATGCCCGAGGACGCCAACCACCAAGCCGTGCAGGTGAGCTCCCCAGTCCTCTGTTCCGGCTCCCTCCGGTAGCGGAAGCCCGCCCTCTTCAGCAGTACTGCCGGTCATAACGCTGAAGACTGGCTCACATCATACGAGTGGGTTAGCACATATAACAAGTGGGACGACACTACCAAATTGAACAACGTCATCTTTTATTTGACCGGCGTTGCAACCTGTCGTTTCTCAACCACGAAGCAAACTTCTCTACCTGGACACCTTTCAAAGCGATCTTCACCCAAGTGTTTGACGTCCTGCTGTGCGCAAGCTACGCGCCGAACACCACTTGCGCAAGCTTTCACGGCAGTCGGGTGAGACGTTTACAAGCGAGAACGCGTTATGTGGCAAGACGCTCCGCGCCAAACCTTACATAGAGTTATCGAAGAGCAAAACATCATTATCGCGGCAACTTCTTATGTCGAAGACGCTTTCGTACATGTAAAGATCGATCACATCAACCTGCAACGAGAAAAGTACAACCTCAATGCCTACATGAGAATACCGCAGCACTCATTCAAAGGAGTGGTGCATGGGATTGACCACAGTGCACCAGACAGGCACCTAGAGAAATACTTTTCCTCGGAAACCCATGAAATCCTAGGCGTCCGAAAGCTCGGCAGTTCCAACTCGGCAGTGGTACTCTTCAGTGCATAAAAAGTTCTTTTCTTTGTTACCTACGGGTATATCGAACGTAACTTTTTTATAGGAAAACGACCGTTTTGCGTACTCTGCGGAAGAGAAATGCATAGACCGGACGACAGCCCCAGCCCAGCTGAATCGAAATGTGGCTTATGCGGCAAGCTGAACCCCGTGGGACGCTCACGATTGCACCCGAACTTGTGCGGCATGCCAGGGGAATCACCACACCTGCACGAGGGAATGCATAGTAAACATCGTGGATCCGGCCAATAAGCCTAAGAAGCGTCAACACCTCCGAGATCAGGAAGAGAAAGCGACCACAAGTCGCACCAGCAGGAACTACGCGGCAACAGTACGCATCAGCCGAAAAGAACAGTTCGAAAAAAGAAATCTAGGAGAGCGGCCTTCAATTCTACGTCCAGGTCCAAGTCGAGATCTAAGTCTAGACAGCATTGCAACTCGTCTGGCCGATCCGGAACGGAAGAGTCAAGGCATCATAGAGAGGAGGGGACCACCCGGTCGGTCTCCTTTGAACCTGAGGGGGATCCACCTGCAGAGCAAGCGCCACGCACAAGGGAACGTGGACCTTCTGAGAAGCAAGAAGACTCAAGAAACATCGTAAAGGTGGGCTATGCTGGATTACCTCCATGCTTCCCCGGAAGCACGATATCGAAGTAAATGAACGAATTGAAAGAAGAAATTATTCATCTAAAAAAAACAAAATGAGCCATTCAGAGGTGAACTTAAATTGGTCAGTTTGGTAAGGCTGCCGTCACAAACAACTCGCGAGAAAAGATCCCAAACCCCGCCAAACTAACACTCAGTTTATGAGCGCTTCATTGCAGAACTGAAGGCTGCCAGAGCGGAGCAGGATAACAAGTTCCTACAAGTTATCCAGATGGTCAAGAACGAGCTCTCTAACGAGTCCACCAACACTAGGAAATACATCAACTCCGCCACTGCCACAGTCCGAGAGGAATTCAGATCTATACACAACGAGTGCAACTCCCGAAATATAAGATACATATACGCCGACAGGAACCCCCGTCCAGAAGAATACGAACAAAGACCATGGCAAATGGGGACCGGAAACAATAATTTGGCAATATAATTGTCGGGGATTCAAAAAGATAAAAAGCTAGCCTTCAATTTTTCATCGACACGTCGGGGACGACACCTGCTGTAATAGTGCTTCAAGAAGCAAATACGGTCGTCAGCATGAAGGGGTACAAAAGTTTACAAGACGAATATAGCCTAGGATGCTTGTTCACAAGGGTTTTCCGCAAGGCTGCAAGAACCGCTAGTCGAAAATATCGAACATGCTTACGTTGAAATTCTTTCCAAACACAGAGGAAAACGCAGTTTGCACATACTGAACGCGTATAGTCGCCCTAGGGACTCAGGTAGTCAGATAGCCACGCTATTTGAGAATTTTATCAAGAGGGCAGGTAAGGACCCCCTCGTCATAGCCAGTGGTTTCAATGCGCCCCATCAAGCTTATGGGTATCATCACTTTAACACCCCGGAAATTAGGAGGATCCTTGAGATCGCTAACAGAGAAGGGCTCACATTCCTATCGAAGCCCTAGGAACCGACCAGAGCGGGCAATAGTGTGAGCAGACACCTGTCCAGTTCTCACGCTTGTGAAAAGCTGTCTGCAGACCACCTGGTCTAACACTGGCGAGTCCTTGGGCAGCGATCACGTCAGTATCACCTGCACTGTTCAGGGCGTCAAATGTTGGGAACCATTTGGAAAGGCTAAGCTTGTGAAATGGGAGAAGTGGAGAGAGAAAATCGCATGTCTCCCGGACGAAGATATCCCAGATATTGAGGCATGAGCAGCGCTACAGATGAAAACAGTCGCCATGCAATCTGCGACAGTGGGCACCACGGAGGAAACTCCGGCGGTTGACCAGCACCTGTTACATATGTGGTAAGCCAGATCTCTATCAAGGAGGTGGAAGAGGCAAAAGTGAAATCGGAAGCTGAAGATCAGGATTGCAGAACTCACCAAGGAAGGGGATGGCTACGCACATAACCTCGTTGACCAAAAGGGGCCCAGGCTGTGTGGTGCGCTCTACGGTAGAATGGGAACGGCTAAAGCATGGGGACTCCGGAGATCCGTTATCAAGCCGAACTCAAACCGGAAAAAGCAAAGAGACACGCTCTGTAAGGCCCTGGACAGCAATTAAGTGGAGGAGGAAGCCCTCATCGCAGAACTTGCACGGAAATTCCTCGATCTGGGATCCTCCTACCCTCTCCCTGTGTACACCGGCGCACCCAATGAAGAGATGGACCAAGACGTAACGGTTGAGGAACTGAGGGCGGAGCTTGAAGTCATGCGTGAGAACGCCGCCCTGGGCCGGACGAGATAAACACGAAGGCGCTCTTTAACATGGACGACACCTCCTAGGGAGAGCTAGTGAAATACTTGAACACGTAGTGCATCAACAGGGCCAGATACCCGAATCCTGGAAAATGGCTATTGGTTTGTTTTCAAGCCCAAAAAAGTTATGCGATATTGATCATTTACGACCGATCTCAGTGACGTCGTATCTGGGTAAACTCCTCGAGAGGGTCGTGAACGCCCGACTAAAGAGACTCCT
This sequence comes from Amblyomma americanum, assembly GCF_052857255.1. Lineage (NCBI taxonomy): Eukaryota > Metazoa > Arthropoda > Arachnida > Ixodida > Ixodidae > Amblyomma > Amblyomma americanum. The sequence continues at coordinate 113,224,453 of NC_135503.1, forward strand.
GAGGAGTAAAGATATTCTCCCGGATACGCTGCATGGGTTTAGAGAAAAACTATCTACACAGGATATTCTCCGTTTTTTAATTTTTTTTTGGGGGGGGGGGAAAGGAAATGACGCAGTATCTGTCTCATATATCTTTGGACACCTGAACCGCGCCGTAAGGGAAGGGATAAGGAGGGAGTGAAAGAAGAAAGGTAGAATAGGTGCCGTAGTGGAGGGCTCCGGCATAATTTCGACCACCTGGGGATCTTTAACGTGCACTGACATCGCACAGCACACGGGCGCCTTAGCGTTTTTCCTCCATAAAAACGCAGCCGCCGCGGTCGGGTTCGAACCCGGGAACTCCGGATCAGTAGTCGAGCGCCCTAACCACTGAGCCACCGCGGCGGGGCATATTCTCCGTGTCAGAGAGGATATTCTGGACAATCCCAGCAGATACCAGGTCAAGACAATCCTTGCGCTCGATTTAAAAGGGTAATTTGAGAACATCAGCAACTAGGGAATACTGGAGGAGCTTAACAGAATCAACAGCGGTGACGGTACATATAATTACTTTAGCAACTTTCTCCCCAAAAGGAAAGCGTCAATAAGTATCGGCGATCGGACCTACTCTCCGTTTAATCTAGGTTCCAGGGGCACTCCGCAGGGAGCGGTCTTTTCTCCACTACTCTTAAACCTGGCCATGCGTGGGCTAACAAAGAAGCTAGACCGCATCCAGAGCATTCAGAACGGCATATACGCCGATGACATTAAGACCTGCTGTTGCAGCGGTAATGAAGACTAAATTCAAGACTGCCCTCAGGAAGTAGCGAACGTCGTGTGCCAGCATGCGACGAGGCATGGTTTATCGGGCTCTCCAGAGAGATCCGAGCTACTCCTGATCGACACTGGTAAGAAACAGAATAAGGAACGTTTACCGTCCGCTCCCCTTGTCGCTATTATGGTCCAGGGTATGAGCATTCCGATCAAGAAAGAAATCAAGATCCTGGGAGCCATCATACCCAGCGGCAACATTAACACCACAACAATCAGACAGCTCCAAGCCTATTCTGAACAAGTTTATAGAATTCTACGCCAGGTAATCAATAAAAAAATAGCGCTAAGAGAGAAGGTGGCCGTAAGATTAATTCAGGCTTTCATTCTCTCCGAGATAACATACGCCACCCCGTACTTGCGGCTTTGCAAAAAGGAAGAAGACCAACTGCATCTTAATATTCGAAAGGCTGTTAAGACGGCGCTGGGACTCCCTTTATGGAGATGCACGAAGCTATCATTGCAGCTGGGACCCATAAGATCATCGAGGAACTAATAGAGGCCCACCGTGTGAACCAAATTGTCAGCATCTGAACATCTATGCCTGGCAGGAAAATATTACAGAAGCTCAGATTCCGTCTACTCCGGGAAGTTGCCGACATGATCAACATGCACATGCAGATGAGATCACAGAGCACGACTCACTCTGTATCAAAGCGCATAGATGAGGAACAACCGAGGACGCAGACTAGCCAGAACTAGACACCTCTCTAAGCGCTGGGATGGAAGCAAGGACGCGATCTACGTCGATTCGGCTGGACCCGTTCACGGGGTCGCGGCAATTGCAGTAGTTTCACCCCGGGGGGATATAATTGCAGGCAGCCTTATACATGCGGTGAATACCACATAATCTGAAGAAGCAGCTGTCGATGATGATGATTATGGATTTTTATGTCGCAAGAACATCTATGGCCAAAGAGCGCCATGACACAAGATATTTTTCAATATTCTCAAGTTGGGGTCAATTTCCTATTTCCCAAGCATTTCACCCGAAATAAGCCGAGCACCAGACCAGAGGAAAGCTTGTACCCATTGTATCACCGCTGGGTACCCGGCGGCACTGCGGATCGAACCCCGCATCTTCGCGGAAGGTGCGAAGAAGCAGCTATCGCACTAGCGATACCAAAGAACAGAGAGGCAACGGTTATGTCCGACTCACAAGCAGCGGTATGGAATTACATCAGAAGTCACGCTGGCGCTCCATGTTGGGAAATTTTGGAAACGTCTAATCTTTTGAACGTCCAGATCTTCTGGACGCCACGGCACTCCTCAACGACAGGCAATGAGGAGGCCAACACAGCTGCTCGAGCTCTCCTCTTCCAAGCATCTGGCACACCTCTCTATCTGATACTGTTAACAACCCCTCACCCTTAATAATGTACGAAGAAATTACGGAGAACTATAACATCATAAGAAGGAAACATCCTCTTTTTCAGAAAATCCTTAGGAAGTTTGTTTATTTATTTTATTTGCAGAATACTACAGAACAAACCGGTCCAAGCAGAAGAGGGTACAGCCATTTGTTAGTAAGCACTAGGCTTTAGGATAAGATAGCACATAATCAGGCGACTACAAACAAATACTCTGGCAAAATCCCTAGATGATGAGTAAATGATAGTTAGACACCTACGATTCGTCTTGCCTCTTCTGTGGAGCAGTTGGCACACACTTTCACACAGTTTGGGAATGTCAAGAAAGCCCAGACGTGGTCAGCAATCCCAATTCAACATATTAGCGCTGGGAGGCAAACCTTCATAGCCACAATCCCCTCGACCAGAAATCGCTGGTTGAGAGGGGCCGGATTAAGATAGCGATCAATGGGTTCTTCTACTGAAGCCACCCAGTATTTATGCTCTTATTAAACGTTTTTCCTCCTCCTGGCATTTTCATTTGTTTTCTGCTCCATACCGTGTCGCGTTTCTTTTGGCCGTTGCTGCTGCCGCTGCCAACGATTTAATACCTTGTGTGTGTATAGCAATTCAAACCAATGGTGAGCTCTCAAAGCGGTTGGACACCCCCGAAAATGCTTTTCATGACAGGCTGACTGAAGTTACCAACGAAGTTGTGGCAAGTGTCAAGCTGAAATCGGATGCTGCACCAAGCATGGTTATGAATTCTTTGAAGAGTGAACTGGAAGCGTTTCGTCAAAGCGTTAGCTTTTTGAACGAAACAGTTTAAGTATTGAAGAAAGAAAAGATCTAAACAAGACCTGGCAAGCTCGTCTCAAGGAACTTGATTCTACACTAGCAAAGCTAGGGCAGTACTCCCGAAATACCAACATTGAGTTGAAGGGTGTTTTCAGCACTCAGGTTGAAGGCTGCTTCAAAATCATTGAAACCATTGGCACCAAAATTAATATACTGTGGCTAAACATTATATTTAAATCATTCACCGCGTCCCATCCGCATCATTTAAAAAGAAAAACGCTCCTAAGTCATCCTCTAAACACCTCACTGCTCGATTCTGTTCACGTGAAAAGGCGGAATGCACTATCAAGGCTCGTAAGCCAAACCTGGCGACTAAATACAATGCACAACATGAACTGGTAAACATGTTGTTCAGACATGATTTGTAACGCAACAGCGCAATGGCAAGGGGCAAAGGAAAAGAAGAGAATAGACGTAATAACTAACAATAGACAGTTTATTCAGGAAGCCAAATTTTTACAGATGCAGACAACACTTTAAACACCTAAAAGCGTGATGAACAGCATAAGAAATCGCTGAGCCCGCATTTTTTTATCCCACGAGGCAAAACTTAATAATAATAATTGGTTTTTAGGGAAAGAAAATGGCGCACTATCTGTCTCATATATAGTTGGACACCTGACCCGCGCCGTAAGAAAAGGGATAAAGGAGGGAGTGAAAGAAGAAAGGAAGAAAGGCATGCCGTAGATGAGGGCTCCGGAATAATTTCGACCACCTGGGGATCTTTAATGTGCACCAAAACTACCGATTTGTAAATTGTAGTTCTTTCTTAGAAATAGTAACAGATCGAATACTTCCACAATTCGGACCTAACTTCATAATCTCAGATGCCTCGACGATTTTTCTTGTGAGCAGGTCTATGTTTTAACTGAAATTCGGCTGTTTTCGTACAATGGCTGACAGACACAATCCCGGTAGCGAATTCTGATGTGGCGGCTGGCATTCTTGGCGTTCTTTCTGTGCTTCCACAGCCTATCATTCACAAAACGAGTAGTTTCGCCAACTAACGATCCATCACAAGTCAAAGGAGATTTTGGCCTAACTATTCGGCCAACATAATCCTATGATGTAATGATGTCTTTTGTATCCGGAATAAAGGTGACCTTAGTGATTTTTCTGCTGAATAGTAATGTTACACTACCACAATTTCGTACATCGAACCTCAAGAATTTCACCAATCGTTATCAAACTGATATCACTGCGCAGTCCAATTGAACGCTCGCAGCCTTCGGAAATATTTTGACAATTCCATTCAATTATTTAAACTACCGTTCTTCTTTTTGCTCTCACATTTATTTCCGAACTATGCTTGAGTGCCCATGATAAAAATGTGTATTGTTTTTTTTTACATTTTCAGCAGAATACTGTCGTCGCAGTTCATCTAGCCACGGCGGTTCAGCCATATTTATATCATCTAACGCTAAGTACAAACGCAGAATACACTTAAATATAAATGTTGTACATGCTGATTCTGCGTGTGGGCCGAATTGCAGGATTCATGTTTTGGAACTAACAGGAAAGTGTTTGTGTGTTGGAAGTATTAAAAGGTCCTCAACGTCCACTGTTAGTAATTTTTGCTCTGAACCCAATGACGTATTACATTTGCTATCAGACGAGAACAAACATGTTTTCATTATGGGTGACATTAAGATTAATCTGGTCGATGACAGCTCATCGCACTTTAATGATTAGACCAATTGCTTCCAAGGTTATGGGCTAGAATAATTAATTACTCTCCCCACTCGATGCGCTGATAGATATCCCCCTACAGTGATCGATCACAATCTCGGAAATCTACGGTCACCTCCTGATTCTTTCATCATGCGCATTAACATCACTGATCATCACCCATCGCTTTGCGTTTCCACTTAAGTAGCTCTTGCCGGGAGACCCGCTGTCTTCACCCAATTTAAAAAGAAAACAATATCGAAGAACTTATTACTGTTCCTAATTCGTCTAGAGTCACATCCTGCCAAAATGCCCAAATATGCTACAGCGAGGTTTCTTCTGTTTTAAGTACTTGCATATCATGCTTGATGTCTGTAGTTCCTTATCGAAATAATTATTCACCGCCGCATAATAGTTGGCTACATTCATCTTTACTAAGTTACCTGCAGAGGAAAGAAGGCTTGTATATCAAAACTAGAGAACAACCATTGAACCCTTCATTGCACGATCGCTACAGCGAATATTGAAATGTTGTTCATAAACTTCTAAAACGCCCCGAAACGAACTACTGTGAAAATCGTGTCATGCAAGGAGGTAACTCCATTGGAAAGCAGCGGCGCATTCTAGATCCATTTCTCAATAAAGCATGTAAACCTGTTGTAACTGAAATGGTTTATGACGGTAAAACAATCTCTGACCCTGATGATATTGCACATGCATCAGTACTTTCTTTGCCGATCCACCCCAGATAATTGCGTCGACGCCTGTTCACTGCCGTCGCCACATTTCATAGGTTTAACCTTTTCCCTACCTCATCATATGAAAAGCGGGCAACTGATCTTAACCTAAAACATACAACTCATGGCCTCAATAACGTCCGTATGCATCACATCACTGATGTTAATGAGGTCGTTGAAGATATCTTTGCTCGTAATTGTAACTGTAATTTTCATCGCGATCGTGTTTCCCTAGGAACTAAGCGAGTAAATTCACCCCTGTATTTGGGAAAGGAAACAAAACCCTTGTAACTAACTACAGGCTCATATCCGCTCGCCCCTAAATTCCTTAAATCGGTAGAAAACCTGTTTTTGGTCGTTTTTCCGACTACTTAAACAAATGTAATCTACTATCTCCTGGGCAGTTCGGTATTCGCCACGAATGCACTACTAACTTGGAATTAATAGCGATTACTGATAAATTCAAGATGAAAATTGACGAAGGAAAACTAGCAGGATCCGTCTTTCTCTTAAGTAAAGCATTCAACACCATTGATCATGACATTGTTTTCAACAAACGTTTGTGATAAGTCGTAACCAGTCTCGCCCTTGAATTACTCAGAAATTATTTGCTGAACGGAGAGCAAGTAGTGGCCATATTATCAGTTCATTCAAATATCGTTAATACAGGCCTTCCGCGTGGCTTTATACTCGGTCTTCTACTTTTATTTTACATTACTGATTTACCTTCATGCCTTTTATTGTCATCTCCGTGTCTTTTGCACGCAAATGGCACGACTGTGTTTACCTCTCATATTAGCATCCGCGCATTAACTGACCGACAGGACCAAGACGTAGCTAATTTAAATTCATGGTGTAGGTATGATAACCTGATAATTAACCTTCCAAGACTAAGTGAATGGTTTTTAGTTCGCGAAAAGATATTCGAGGCACATAACTCCAGTTTTCATCAACTCCCAAGAAATACGTCCCAGTGATCATTGTACATTCCTCAGTGCAGAGCTTGGCACATTTTGAAGGTTACTGCTCACATTAAATAAATTAAATGAAAGACTTCATATGATTTGTAGACTCTTTTAAAAGCTCGTAACTAATTGAGCACACCAACGCTAGCCAAGCTTAATTGTGCCTTCATCCACAGTTATGTCAATTACTACATTGGTTCCTCAGTGCTTAAGAGTCAGACTTATCTATGTCGTCTGACACACGTACAGAATCAAGTTGTTAGATTCATTACAAATATTCATTAAAATCCTCATGTCACTCTAGTTTTAAATGCACTGCATATTCTTCTGATTAATTTATGTATGAAATTGACCTAGGGAATCACCCGGCTTCAGTTCGTATTTATTATAATTTTCTTTATATTATCGGTAAAACTAGCCTATCTAATCCCAATATCACTCGTTTTTCTCTACACAATAACTTTCTACTGCTAAAAATTACGCACGAACTATGGGAAACAGGCAGTTAGATTTGCAACATTTAAATACTGGAAAAGCCTGCCCTTCACTGTTAAACGCTAACCATCTCTTCCTTCATTGAAACGGTCGTAACGTTCTCTCATTTATACCTAGACACTTTTTTGGGGTTATTTTGTGTTTTAAAATGTTTTTCTGTAGTTGTATTGATGTTTACTAATTTTTATTGCGGTTCTTGTTTGTTCTTTCGGTGTATTTGATTTTTATTCCTTGAAAAGCTAACCATTACTAATAACACGTACTTTCTCGCAAGGGTTCCCATCACAGCTTTCTGCTTCGGGATCTCTTTCTGTAATACATGCTCTATTGAATGGCATTTTTGCCTGACAAAAAACATGAAACCAGCAGTCCCTACGATAGCAGCGCATGCGACCATTAGAATACAAAGATGCGATTTTCCAGCGTGTCTGAGCGAGAACGAGCTTGAAGCTGTGATGTTTCATTCTCAGCATTTTCCACATTTCAGGGCATCTGGGAGCTAAAATTCAGCCAAAGGTTATATTTCGGAGCGTTAAAGAAGTTTAAAAATTGAAATTGCCACACTACCTTCAAATTGGCAGAATTTGCAGTCTGCTGCAACTAAAACACGCTGAAATAGCGAATTTTGGGCGTGGCTGAGAGAATATTTGGTTAAGGCTGGAATATTAGAGTGATAAGGTAGTCTTTGTATGCAGCGACAAGCGACAGAAGAGTAGCCACTCTACTGCAAAATGGCACCGGTGACATGCCTGAGTACTGGACTGAAGGGGGAGTGTTTCCTCTTACAATGAAGTTTCGTCTCTCGAATAACGTAGCGCTCTCTCCAGAACTCACAATGCAAGCGAGAGGTGACGTCAGGGCCAAATCACTGCAACCTGCCGTAGCTCCCATTCGGTTCTGTTAAGTTTGAGTTCCTACCCACATTTTTTCTTTACAGCGATATTGACATAGGCCCATGATAAAGACAGGCACTCATCAGAGAACAAGTGAACGCCTTAAATGAATCCTTGCCGAGCTCTCAAAAGTCCATGCCTGTCTGTGGAAAGGAACACATGTATTCTTTTTGTTCTCTGGCGTATCGTATGGGGCTATCACGAAGCCATCCTGGCAGAGCTCTTCGGTCATTGCTTGCATATTCATAGAACCTCTAAAGAAATAGTACACTGCTGATAGGTGACGTCATGATCCAATTTTATTCCACGACGACTGTTTCATTGTTTCTGCACTCAAGCATGCACGAATCTGAGAAAAAGAAAGAAATCTGAACTTAATGCAAAGCACAGTTTAGCCTTTGCAAAGAGCGGAAACATTTCAAGCGATAAAACCAAGATAATTACAGAACATTTGAGCACATTCAGAGGAAACCGCCAAAGTGGAGCATAAAACAATTGAAAACTTGATGTGCGTACTTGAAAACATCGACTCCTCATGTAGAATAGCGTGAAAGTTCATTACTTTTGTTGTCGTCATTATACTTTACCATTGCATCTCGAGCCCAATTATATAAATTGTGAATTTTGCGCCTCTCCACGAATCCTTTAAAAATTTCTGTTGTCACAACTCATCTCGCTGTTTTTAAGTAAGCCTTGTTGCGTCATACTTTATTTTACATGGTAGGTAAATTGATTTTGATGAGTTAGCTCATTATTTTAAGGGGAGTCGAAACACAACGAAGCAGGCGCAATTGGGATAAAGAACTAATCAGCTGCACATTTTTGCCTTCCTTAATTAGAATGTGTACGACTGTCATAGGCGCAGAGAATATATAGGTGTTAATATGATCCTCCAATTATTGATTCTCTCCTCTTTACATGTCTTTTTAGGGCATCGCGTGAAGATATTCAGCTTCCGTTTATTTTTAGCTCTAGATTAGGAAGTATTAGCTCCTTAGAGAAAGAGAGAGAGAGAATAGATGTATTAGGAAAGTCACGTTATCCGGTTTCTCGAGAAAATATACAGCTACTCTGGTGATTACAATTTTATTTATTTTTTTACCGCTTACTTTTCTTCTGTTAGGTATAAAATCTGTACAGCCAGCGCAGCTAGATGAAGCTTTCTGGGAATCCCTGGGTCACCCTGGTACCCTTGCGGCGGCCGAGATGAAAACTGCTTTTTGCGCCGCACTCTTCGTCCTGCGCCTCATCAGATTTGCGGAGTGAGTACAATATGCCAGAAGGCCCGTATGTCTTTTATCAAGTGAATCTGTACCCTACGGTAGCTCAAAAGTTGCTAAAAGTTCCCACATATTAGTGTAAGCTTAGCGAGACGAAGGTTGATTAGTGACGTGCGGTAAGGGGTGGCTACGGTGGTTAGCTATGGTGGTACGTCTTCTTTTCATTGGCTCCTGGTCTTTGCGCTGTTGACATGATAACTGCACACAATTTTGAAACCTTTGGGAGTAGCAGATGCTTGTCTGGACCGCAGATGTAGAGAAACAGCTGCATAGTAGAATATTGGCAGGAAACAGCCTTAAATAAATTGATAAAGTTTGTAATTCCCTTTAAACTTGTCTGCCGCGTCTAATTGGTTGCATTAGGCGTGAAGTGGAGGAATGTCTGAGACAGGACTGAGAAGAAGGGCCAACTTTTGTGCGTTGTTGATTTCTACAGTGCGGCACTTCAAGCTTGGGTTTACCCCTGTGTACTACAGAGAACCGATTGCAGAATGACGAGAGCATCTGAAAGACGTTGTCAAAAACCTGTTGTGAGAATATTTTAGGACAAAGAGGTTTATAAAATACGCGTTAAAAAATAAAGCAGAAAGTATACTGTTCACATAAAACATTTGGAATACCTCGGAGTGGCACCCAGCCTGTGAAAAAATAATACCGCATCCGGAGATGGCTATGGAGCACATTGATTTCTGTTTAGTGTATAATTTTAATGTAACCAGCGTTCCATATGTCCTGAATGCGATCAAAAAATGGGATGATCTAAGAGTGAGATATCACTTACAATTAGTTACTCTGGTCGCACGCTAGCAATGATTCACGCCTTGGAGCAATCTCGCTTGGTTGAACGCTTGCCGTGACTACCGAAGACACTTGTGCATGTAGGCTACTTCCACAAAGGATGGCACTTAGCCGAAGCAAAGTGTACGCTGCTATTTGAAAACGAAGAAAAAATAAACTTTTTTTTTGTGTTATATGCAGCAAAGAGAAAGAGGAGGCTGAAAACAATGTAATGCGGTTTCAAGCAGACTGCGTTACTCCGAGTCTGAAAAGGGGCTGGTCAAGCACGACACCAAACCTTAGTATAAAACTCCAATCGTGATCCGAAAGCACTTACTTAAGACCACAATTTTTCACTCCTGGCAGCATGCGTTGCATTCTTCAGAAGTTCTTCCGCCATGCATGTCATAACGAGTCCCGCTTTTCCCGTCCGTATTCTCCAGCGGTGTTGCTTGACGCCCCAAAAGTGTTAATGCTTTCTTAATGCTGCATTTTACTTGGGCATAATGCACTGAATACGGTATGCGATTTCGCATTTCGCCACTTGGGCTATGATTTTGCACAGTAAAGTAAAAGTCCAACGCTTGAAGCTCAGCAAGAGTACAATAACTGCCGGCCTGACGGTTTCGGTGTTGGTGTGGTCAGCTTGCAATTAGAAGAGGGGGGGGGGGGGGGGGGGTCTGATGATTACAGAACACAGGACAGCTGAAACAAAGAGTGTTATAAGGTGTGCAGGTATTATGCTTTCGTGGTTTAGTGTACTTGCGAGAGGTAGGTGTGAGATTCCTGATCAGTGGGTATATGACTGGGAACAGCGGAATTCTAGGAACGGGTTAATTGACAGGGTTAATTGGCGAGACATTGGAGAGGCATTTTGCCCTGCTGTGGGCGTAGTCAGGCTGATGATGATGATGACGCAACGAACGCAGCTGTCGCTGCAGAAATTCTTAGAAATAAAAACTTCTGTATTTCAGTAGTAAGGAGGACACGAAAATGACTTGCGATGGTACCACTTGTTAATGCAAACGCGTTTTTTTTGGCATTTTCTCTTTTTTTTTAGATCGAGATGAACACATCCTAAATGCACCGGATTTGTGAGTAATTAGTCTTCTTATTTGTATACACCATGTGTGCGTCAGAGTGCTCAAGCTAGAAAGCTGTGCCTTTATAACCGTAGTTTGGTTCCGTAATTCAATAGGACGAAATATTTCTTTCTATCCTATTGCTATTCGCAACTCTAGGAAAAGGTTATTTATCTAGAAACCCGGCACAACACAAAGATGGCAGGTTTATCAGGGTCCGCGGCAACATTTTCACTTGATGCCGTGCTGCGAAATTCTAGGTTGGGGTGAGAAATCGCAGTGTTCTGTCAAATGTGAGGGGATTGTAGCGGCTAACTACCTAATTCTCTTAGTGCTGAAAAACGTCACCGATGACAATGCCGAAATACTCGCTCTGAGTGAAGACACAACCAAATATCAACGGAAGCCGTACCCTGCGTCCTTCAAGATAAAGTGCCTCTGAGAAAAGAATAATGGGTCCGGAAGGCAGTGCACATGCACTAGGCGCTTTTCTAGAAAGCGCAAGCAACTGTCTGCAGAACTTCACTGCTAAAGTAAAATCCCTTTGTTGTATTCACTAAACTGAGAACGCATGGACAAACGTTCACTTTCGTTATTGGTTATTTGAAGTGAAGCAAGGAGTGATGAATGATAAACGGTGCGCTGGTCACGCTTGATTTGAAGGCGCGGTTGAGTAAACCATAGTTGGAAGCTGAGAATTCCAATAGCACCTTTTCACGCATTCCGTGGGTGCTCATCCACGTTGGCATTAATCGCAAGGTATTCCTTGGAGACAGTGTTAGTTGGAGAGTTGTGGGAGAGGCTTTTGTCCCGCAGCGGGCGTTTGAATCCTGCTGTTGTTGACCGTGATTGCTTAGCAGAAGAGGTCGTCAAGTGTTTCAAGGCGTAAGCCTTACTTGCCCATTGAGTGAACACCAGTCTGTGTATATGTTTGTGTGTTTTTTAACACTCGATGGCACCCATAAATAATACCTCCTGCCCTTCTTATTTCTTTTATTACACATTTTCCTCACCGCTCTCCTTCCGTGTTTTATCTGGCATGCTACGCGGAGTAGCACGTCAGCGATATATAAACGCCAGCTAAGTTCTCAGCTTTTCCATTACAGGGTTTTTCTCTCTCTCATGCAACCTCGCAGGTGGAGGTTAATTTAACTATTCGTCTCGCTAGGTTGGTCGGTTCAACCTTTATCACACAAATTCTACCGGTGGAAGAAATTGTCATACAATCCCCGTGCAACGGAGCACCCTTTAACTGCTGAAACTGCACCAGAAGTGGTATGAAGTCTCCCAGGCATCTATAATTGCGAATCAGAGAAAGACCAATCTGCATATATGGAAATATCCTATTAGCTGTCGCGTCTTACCGTTAAGGCGAAGCTCGGGCGGTGGTACAGTGGCGACTGCCTTCACGAAGTTAGCGCGCAGATAAGAAGGGCTCCGGCGGCTGCGTGGAGCCATGCAATGGTAGAATTACCAGCTGCGTGGCATCAGGTTACATCACGACGTAGCTCGTAGCTACTGCGTTCACGAAGTGATCGGGTGGCCTTACGCCTCCTCACACTTAAGCAGACTCAAGTGCATATGCCAGATTTGTTTGTTATGGAATGCTAGTGTCATGTACGATACAACAAAATTAAATTCAACGGCAGTTATCCCAGGGGACGTATGCAGGAGTAGTTTATTTTTTTCGTCAAGTCAAGCATATAGGACGCGCTGTTGACGCAGACCCGGACAAATTTTCGACGCTTACAAGCTGTACGTGTGTGGGGCCCATAGGGTATGCGGCCCTTTCTTACATGATACAGTTTTTATGGAGCCGAAAGTGTAAGCCGATTCGTAAATATGGAGGATATCTCTATGCCGTGCTAAATGTCAAAGCTTTGCTGCTTACCAAGCCGTCTGCTCGCCAAGCGGCACAAGGTTTATGCAACCAACCAGCGAATTCATCTGATGGAAGAACATTTTTCTTAATCCGACAATATTTAGGCTGTCATGCAATTTCCGGATGCTCTGTTGCGAAATCCCGTCATTAGTCAAATGGGGCACGTGATACTGATGTCATCACGGGCACATGACTCGAATAGGCACATCAGACAGCACCGCCAATTTTAAAGGTCACATGTCATAGTGACGTCTATAAAGCCTGCTCACCGTGGAATCTGGAAACCAGCCCATCGGATTGTGAGTAAACTGTTCATCATCGCCAGATTGAAAGAATGTTGCCACTTGACCCCCGTGGTGCTGTGCATGAGCCTAACGGGAGCTCGTTAAAAACGATCTGGGTCTCTCAAGCCCCACCGCTGCCTCTTCTTGAAAGAGATACCTGCTGGGGCCGGTGGCTGCACAACCGCGAAATAAGGGGTATGAGCTAGGAGTCACCGCGCTCTGCGAATACGATTGACAGGGTCGGGACGTCAGAAGAAAATGCTCTTCTGATCTGCAAATTATTCAAATGATGCGCACGCCTAGGAAAAGTATCATGCTGCTGAAAAGCGCTTCCTTTCTCACGCAACACAAGCAGAAAAATCCTTCTTCTCAGCCACATCACCTGCTATGCTTCAAAACAACCCGAGGCAATTTTTGAAGGCTGTAAACCCAAAAGCAAGCCCTCCAGTGTCGCTGGCGACAAACACGGTTCACCTATTCCACAGACTGATGCGGCCGAATCAATAAGTTTTACATTTTAATGCATTTTCATCCACGAACGTGTACGCGACATGCCTGACTACACTTATTTTGAGTATCCTCCTATTGCGGACATACATTTTGACCCGAAAAGAATAATAGCGTTAATCGTTTGCAGGAAAATAATTTTTTCAGCTGGTATGGATGAAATTATCGAAAAAGTTTTCAAGGATACTAGAACATTGTAGACATTCTTTTCTGTCATATCTTCCAACACTCACTCGTTTCTATCTCACGACTGGAAAGTAGGGAAATTCATCCAAGAGCACAAAAAAGCACTCCATAGCCTAGTAAGAACTATAGTCCCATCTCGGTCACTTACGTTCACTATAAATTAATTGAACGCGTAATTTCCTCGCCCATCGTGACCTTTATGCAGGCTGACAACGTTTTCCTCTCTTCTCCACACGAATTTATGAAAAAGCTATCCTGCTCTACCCAACTGGCTCTCTTTGCTCCCGACATCAGTTCCAGTATGGACACTAACAAGCCCGTGGACGCCATTTTCTCAGACTTCGGAAATGCTTTCGACAAATTTTCCCATCAAAGGCTCTTATTAAAAACTGTGACGCCTAACCCTGAATTCACTAGTATATGATTGGCTCCGAAATTTTCTGAACAACCACCAAAAGTTCGTATGGGATAACAATCATGCATCTTCCATCTTCCCTGTAACCTCAGGCGTGCCACAAGTCACGGCTTTAGGGCCTCTATTATCTTTAATTTGCATTAACGTGCTCTCAAGTCATCTATCTTCCACCGTTCGTTTGTTCGGCGACGACTGCGTCCTCTACCGGATCATCACTAATAACAAAGACACCATCTGCATGCAATGCGACATAAAACTTGAAGAGTAGTGCGCATACTGGCTAATACCTTTAAACGTTAATTAAAATTGGCGGTGGTTTCGCTCTGGTTAAACCTGCAGTGACGTGATAGCTACAGCAGGCCGAGCGGAATTTGCTCAGTTGAATTGCAAAGTTAGTCTTTTGCCGCTCAGTTTTGCTGGGCGTTCCTTGTTCATTTTCCTTCCACTTGACGCGGCGCCTGCGCACAGCTGTTGCAGCTTGGATTCGACGGGAGCAGCAGCTTCTCCGCATCACGTGGCCAACCGCGTGACCAACTACGTGACCGTGACGGCCCCGCCACGGTCACTTGCCGCCACCACACTGAAGGCTCGAAATGCTACCGCAATGTAGCTATCGCCTCAAAACAGCTCTAATATTTCATCGTCGTCAATCGTATCCTGCTCCTAACTACACCGTTCGCGGTTCCATGATATCCCAGAGATCTTCACACAAATAGGTAAGAATCACCCTAACACAGGATTTCTCTTGGACCACCCACATAATGAACATAACCAACAAAGCTAACCGTGTTATTGGTTGTCTGAAACATAACTTTAGTTTAGCACATGCTTCCGTAAAACTGCCCGCCTATTTAACTGTTGTAATACTTAAATTTCAATACTGATGCTCAATCTGGGACCCCCAACAAAATAACCTTGGCTAAGCCCTTGAGTTCGTCCAGAGCCGCCCGATAAGATTCGTATATTCCGATTATTCATATCATACGAGCGTACCAGCATTGAAAACAAAAACTAACCTGACCAGCCTTGAATCCCGTGGGACAATAACCAGACTGCCTTTTTCACACCTTTTATCATTCCCCTTTTGAGTCACTCCGTAATCACCCCTGCAAACCGCCTATCACTTCTCATCAGTCTTGAAAAAGCTGTTCATTCACCTCGAGCATCAACTTCTGCGCATGGGAAATAATTCATCGCCAAGACCGCTAGAGACTGGAACTACCTGCCCGCTGAGCCTTTATCCATCCTTGCCTGAAATTTTTCAAATCATTCATCACTGATCTAGTTAAATGATTTGTTAGCCTACCCCTCATTTAACGCCCCTAGTGGGCCTTTGAGGTACTAATGAATAAAAAAATGAATAAATAAACACGGCATGACCACCAGTGGAACAATAATAGGGCACGGCCAAATTTGAAAATGTTAGGATCCCCAAAGTTTGCTATTGGCCACCACAAAAAGTCATAAGGAGCCCCAAAATTTCAGAAGAACGTCCAGCCCAGGAAACGGATTATGGTGGATTTTTGGGTAGGATTTGTATAAACTCGTATGATATATGATAAGCCAATGGAAGGTGCTCGAATGCTCTCGCATAATGCAGGAGATAATGCATTGCTTTAGTTGTGCTTATGCGGTTGCGTCGCATCCCCCGAGCTCTAAATTGGCAAAAGTGTTGCAGAATTTTAATCCCTGCAAGCCCAGCCGGCTCCTGCATCGCTGCGCTGTCACCTTTCAAGCGGCAACACACCCGGCTTAATCATCCCTTCGTTTTAGGCGCAATATTTTAGAGCGCTGTAATCACGGGTCGCAAGCTGGCATGTCTCGTGGTATTTTCTTTGTATTTCGCGGCCATCTGTAGTGAGCGGGAAAAACTTAGACTTAAGAAATATAAAGTGACAAACTGTTGAAGAGTACGTTTTCAAGACAGTTTTACAACTTTGCTTGCGAAGTTGGTTAATTAATCTTGCCTAATTATGCAACTAGGCAGAATATAAAGATAGTGCGACTTTCTCCAAACTATAGCCAGCGAAATGTGTTTGGTCGCGTCATCTCAGAGTGCCCAGGCATAATCTTAAACCCTACCAAAATTTGTGTGGGACACCCTCTATGATGAGTGCACGGTAGGTAGAGTGTCGGGGGCTGGAACAGTTTGTTTCAAGTTATTTTTGAAAAAAAGGTGGTGATGTAGGAGTCTTCGCAGCACGCTTCTACCTTGTGAAAGGCACAAAACTAAAAAATAAAAGTGCATCAAGCAACGACGTCAATCGCTCCAGCAGTTTAGCTCGCTACAGATAATTGTGAACATATAAAGTGAATGCAAAGGAGAACAAAGAAAAATGACCGGCACAGAACCTCTCAGAAGCTTGTTCAATTGCCACCGCACACATTAATAAAAGCAAAAAAAACAAAGCGCAATCTGTGCTTCAAAATATGTGATGTTTGAGTTTGCTTTGAGTTGAGTTGAAGAGCGCAAAAGATACACAGTAAAACCAAGCCCAACCCACATGGTGGATACACAACACATTTTTATCTCAGACAGCATGGTCGGGAAATAAATAAATATACCAGAGAAAATATAGCTTGTGATTTTAGCACTTTAAGATAAGGCTTCGTCTTGGCTATACCAACATACTCAATATACCTGGAAGGTTACTGGCACATCTCTAGCAACCGCATAAACTGGCAGGCACAATGAAACAATATTATGAAATATGGTAACATTTTTTAGCGTGACCTAGACTGCCCGAGGTTGAGCAGTTTCGCGTGGCGTGGCTCCTAGAGAGCCGTGCTGCGCATGCGCGAGGAGTAGTGACGTCACACTGCGTACAGCTTGCGCGCGAAGCCGACGCCGCCGCGCACGCCTCGCCGGTCTGCGCATTCCAGAGGAGTGACGTCATAGCCGCGGCATCCGCACTGAGGCGGGCGCGTGTCCAGCTGTGCGCCTCCACTGCGCAGCAGCCAAGTCTGACGCTGCGCCGGAGCCTCTTGATACCGCGTCCCATTTTGTGAGCATGGGCAGAGGTGTCAGTGGGGGTATGCATATAGCGGAGCGTTGGCCAGTGTGGTATACCCATGGAGAAATAGAGCGAAATTCCTGCTGAGCGTCAACTGATGCTCAGCGACTCAGCGTAGCTCACGCTACGTATATCCTGGCATAGCCGAGCTAAGCCACATAAATTTTTTAGTTGTAAATGAAAACTGTTTTTTTCTAAGAAATCATGGTATGTTTACATGCTCAGTAAGTGTGAAAATATGCAGTAAAAGTAAAGAAAGAAAACACCAGTTTGTTTATAGGTATTGCGACGTCAACTGTTTGGGGCTGTCCCGAACAGAAGTAAAAAAATTGTGCGATCAAGAGTTTTTCCGCCAGGCACAACACGCGCCTTTGATGCTGATATTTGTACAGTTTGACGGGGAGAAATACTACGCGCTACTAATTTCCTCAGCAGTGCGCATCGCTACAGACGCTCAGAAATTGGGTGCCCACACATATCTATTATTTTTAGCTATGAGGTGCTGCTACAGGGTGAACTTGCGTGATCCAGGTTGTCGCCAGCAACCTCGCGCAACCATTCTTTAATCTAACAGTTACCAGTAAATCTGCATGCGTGAGGATTCCATCTATTGTGAGCGCACACACACAGGCGCGCGCTCGCTAATATTTGCCGGCCAATAGTTGACTATTTGGTTATGAGGGTTGGGCGCCTGGTTGTAATTAGAGATTGGAAGCTGGCTGCTGGTTATAGCCGCATTAGTTTTTAAATTTTCAAAAGCGCGATTTCAGACAGCGCTATGGCTAAATGAACTTCTGCCATTTCTAGCGCAATTAGAAATTACGGGGCCCAGGCTGTGGAGTTAACCGATGGTCATCAACAACTTATGTCCATGAGGCAGGTGCCGTAGGGCCTGCTCTTCCCCGCCTCTGCTGGCGGAGCGAGATCAGCGAGCGGTGGTGGGCGCCGGCGCTAACCGCTGCTTGCTAATTATGATGAAATTGTATTGGTGGGCTTAATGGAAGTCCTAAAACGTACTATCCTCTAAACTGTCAGCGCAAAGTTGGCTTGCACCTTTATATGAAACATATTTGTGTATTAATGTACACTATTTCAGGAAAAGTATCACGCTGCTTTGAAAAGGTAATAGTACTTGCTAACTTTGAGGAAGTAACTGGTTGTGACATATGTCACTACCCTGTTAGCAACTGCAGTTAGTAACGGGAAGTTCGTAGTATTTACTAAGAAAATGAATAGAAATTTTCGAATATCTTGCTGGGTTCTTCGTAGGGTGCGCTAGCGTGGCTTGTTAAATTTGTGCATGCTGGAAAAATGAAAAAGCTACATAGTCAATTTGACTAATTCCCTAAACCGGTCAGAGCTATCAGTGCATACTGGCCGTAAACCCCAGACTAAGGTTTAGGCTTATTGCGCATTACATGTTCTAAATATTCGGGGTGAGATATATACATACATGCATATATATATATATATATATATATATATATATATATATATATATATATATATATATATATATATATATATGAAACGGCGCAGTATCTGTCTCATTTATCGTTGGACAGCGGGGTTATCGCATCGAACAACTTTGCCGGACGCACACAAAGGTTTAGAATGCAAGAAAAGCACCAACCAGAAAGAGTAACACACGCACGCTGCAAGTGCACAGGTGAACCTTTCTCAGTGTTATATACTCCATGAACCCGGCTCTCAGTTATGGGCGAGTGGCTCTTACCCGTTTAAGTAAGTTACCAGCGTTAATTATGAAGTTGAGATTGTAGGAACAGCTTTGTCTACCTAACTGCACGGCCGTACAGAATTAGTTAATTACAAAACCAGTTTATTCCCTAGACATTCTGTGTCAGTTATATTTTTTACATTATTTTAGCGTTAAAGGAACGGTTACGAACTACGTAGTAACCAGCGACCATAATTACTAATATGGTAAGAAGTGCTGTTTTTACTAACTATTTCTTGAAGACAGCAATAAATAGTAAAAGTGGTAAAACGAAATCAGAGTTAGTAACCGCTCCATTTACTACCTTTTTGCTACCTTTTTACTAGCTTTTCTTTAAGAGTGTCGGGATATCAAATTGAATTTTAATTCTGTATTCCTTTTTTGTAAACAGTGCTATCCGGACCAAAACCAAGGACGGTGCAGCAGAGCATTAAGGATCCATTTGTAGGAGTCTGCCAGTTGAGTGCTTTTGGCGGTGGAACAGTGAATGCAAACGTTGTGCTGCAGACCATACGTGACATGCTTTTAGCCAGCCGCCCGATCAGTGGAATCAAGATGCCCTCAATAACGGTGCCGAAAACTAGGGGGATTAAATTTCCGAAATTGAGCTTTGCCAAGCTTCTCAATTTTATAAGATTACTTCGTCCACGGTTTGGTTGAAGCATTGGCGCTTATATCTCAATAAATCGTTATTTTTCTCACCTTTAAGCGGCTCCCATCACTTTAAAAAGCTGACAAAAAACTTGTTCCACTCAACATAAGTGCAGCGGCAAGAGAAATGCCGCGCTTTTTAACTAAAGATGCTATAGTTCTGCTGTGCACGAATTCATCAGCGCCTGATGTGCTTGGGTGTCTTTCGGAAGCTCTCACAGAACTTTCTTTCATTTTACAGGGACATTGTGGGTTTTAAATGTTAATAAAAGTGCTCTCTGATTGACCAATGCCGCAGCATTTTCTCCGGGTGTTGAGCGTTTTATTACAGAACATAACGAGGAATAGTGCAAGCGGCGATGGCTAGGAAATGAGCGTGGATCAGTAACGGAGGAACAATTCCTCGGATATGGCGCAAAAAAAAGCCGAACGCCATTAGTGGATATCTGCGCCGCATTTATTCTGAAGGTTGGGTAGAACCAAATTGTTAGCTTACTTATTCCACCCGAACTGTCTAAGGTTGGGCACAAGACCATCCCACGAGTAAAAATTGGTTTTCCGGAAAGGAAATCAGGCAATCACTGTCTCACATATCTCGGTGAACACCCAAACCGCGCTCTGAGGAAGGTATAAAGGAGGGATTGAAAGAAGAAAGCAAGAAAGAAGTGCTGTAGCGGAGGTCTCGGGAATAATTTCGACGACCTGGGGATCTTTAAAGTGCACAGACACCGCATAGCACACGGACGCGTTTTGCGCTTCGCCTCCATCGAAACGCGGTCGCCGCGGTCGGGTTCGAACCCGGGTACTCCTTCTCAATAGACGAGCGCCTTAACCACTGAGCTTCCATGGCGGGTCTGAGATTTTTTCTGAAAGAAAATGATAGCCTATTGTGTCTCTGTTGTAAACGGCTTGCTAGCCTGTTTCTGACGAAATAAATTTTTTCCCCCGTGCCCGTCGTCTTATTATGCTCACATTTGATAGGAAAACACACCGTAACCAGAAAGGTTTAGGGAAATAAGAGTTTTGCGTATAGACACATACATTTTTTCAAATAAATAAATGTTGAGCCGGCAAACATAACACCCTAAATATTACGCAAAGCTTTGTAAGGCTTTTTTTTGTTCATGCTGGAGGCCACTGACATGGAACTTTATAACCTTGTTTATGAGGCGAGGAAATCTATCTATCTCGGGGAGGAAAGGAGGAGGAGGAGGAAAACCATTATTAAAGTGAAGGGGAGTTGGGGGAGCTTATGCGTGGGGCCCTCATTCCAGGGCTCACCTGGCTTGAGCTGCCCTGCGGACCTGTTGTAAAAGGGCCTGTTGGTCCTCTAGGTTAACGCTGGTCACCAGCGCCTTCCTGTGCCCAAAAGACGTGTTTGCCGTCTGTAGAGTGCTTGCCTTGGCCCTACATCATCAAGAAATGTAGAAGAGTGTAGGGCGAGCCTGGCACCAGAGGCTGGTGTCGGAGTATAATGTGCGGTGTATGAGATGTCTATAGAGTTTGGAAGCGTGTTCGTCTGTATCTTCCGCCAAGAGACCGCATCTGGGGTGTCTAATTTCCTATGAAGTGGAGGGAAGCGTCTCCTTTGAAGATGCTGAAACTCGAGGCGTTCGTTATATCTAGAAGGTAGAGGGGTAAAAGCGGGCACGGTTTGTGGCCCAGCTCGGTTGATGGTGCCTCGAGCTAGAGCATGTGCCCTCTCATTTCCCTCCAGACCCTCGTGGCCTGTGGTCCAAGTGATTTGGCGGTGCTTGGTGAGGGGTGTAGTGCCCATGAGCCGACTGCGTGCTTGGGAACTCGCCGACGACGACACGCGTGTTGCGGGTCTGTGATCACATGAGCGCTTTGGCCTTCGGACTCGTAAAGCCTAATTGAAATGGCCACTGCAGTAGTCTCCGCGGCCGCTGGTGTTCCGGCTCTTACAGAAGCAGTGAATAGAGTGAAGGAGCGGTGGTCCACTGCAGCCACTGCGTACTTGGCATGGTCCTGGTGAGCTGTGGCGTCAACATAAACCACGTTCGGAGAATTGCCTAGGCGTCGGCGTAGGTAGGATACTCGCGCTCGTCGTCTGCCTGTATGAACGTCTTTAATCCTACGTTTCGGTGTCAGGGCCACGCTGATCTACTCCTGTGCTGTTTTATGCGAGGCATAATAGGGACACTACTTAGCTCAACCATAGCCCAGCCTGGTGCGGCCGCGACCACCAAGGCTAACTCCCGCTCCTCCCGCTAGGGGCGCTGCATCCGAGGACGTGGTCTGACGTCACGCCAGCTGAGGAGAGACGGGGCTCAACTCGCGCGGTCGCCGCGCGGCCGCGACCACCAAGGCTAACTCCCGCTCCTCCCGCTAGGGGCGCTGCAGCCGAGCACGTTGTCTGACGTCACTCCAGCTGTGGAGAAACGGGGCTCAACGCCGCGACCACCAAGGCTAACTCCCGCTCCTCCAGGAGATTGCTAAACAACGAAGAGACTAGCCTGACTTACGGGCAGGCGATACCGAATCCCTTTCACAAATCTTTTATGCTTCGCATCCTAGGCTTAACCTTAGCTAAGCCAGGCCATTTTTTCTAGATAGGATTGAGCATCTAGTGCGCGGATGTCCGCAACTGTGCCTACTCGGCGTAGGATAGCTCGTCCAGCTTGGGTGGTCTGAAGTCTTAGTGTTTGAATTGAACGGATGGCTTCTGTTAGTTCTGTAAAGGTGATGATTATTCCTAGTGCAATGAGACGCTCCGTAGAGGTGTTTTTAGAAAGGTTAATGGCCGTCTTGTATACCCCCCTCATGATGGTGTCAACTTTCTGCTCATCTCTCTTTGTCAGCGTGTTGAAGGGTAGTCCGTATGCGATTAGGCTAAGTACCAGTGCTTGCTTGCACCAGCCGACGAGTGTCTTCTCGCATTCCTTGGGGATGCTTGGTAATGCGGGTGATCATGCGAGCTATCTGGTTTGCGGTGGTTTTGAGAGTCTGGATGGTGTGGGTAACACGGAGGTTGCTCTATATCCAAAGACCATGAATGCGGATCAGGTTAAGTTCCGTGATGACTTGACCCTCGATGTTGAGGTTTATGGGACCTGAAGAGCCGTAACTCGGGCCATGTACTCGTATGACCTCCGATTTCTCCGGGGCGCAGGGGAGGCTGCTTTGCGAGGCGAAGTCCTCGACTATCCGGGCTGCTGATTGTCGGGTGGTTTCTTTTTGCCCTAAGGACCCTTTGTGGCCCATATAGTTATATCATCCGTGTATATGGTAAAGCCGACATTTGGAAGTGCTTGCAGTGCACGCGATAGCCTGAGCATAGCAATGTTGCAAAGCAGGGAAGAAATAATAGCTTCCTCAGGTGTTCCTTTGTGTGGATTATCTTTGACGTCGGAACGGGTTTGTCCGATGCCTACTGTGGCCGTGCGGCCCGTCGGGAACGCACGCACGTAAAGAAGTCATTTTCTCCGCCGTTAATGTCATTTATGGCTTGAAGGAACGCCTATTGGGATATGTTGTCGAAGGCGCCCTTGAAATCTAAGGCCAAGATGAGATGTTTTTGACAAGGAGTTGCACTAGGCTCAAAGCTTGTCGCATAGATCGCAATTTAGACTTCCTAGAGATATCTGAGAAGTGCTTACCAACATCCTCAGTTATCTCGAGGAAATCTAAATGTCGATCTATGTGGCACGCTTTTAGCCTATAGTGCAACTGCTTGTACGGCGTTACTTATCCTCGTAAAAGATTTACACTTCTTATCTCAAAAGTTCTTCATTATTTTGTTTGAGGGCCGCTCAGAATGACGGTGATTCTATGTTTCGACGACCACAGAGCACACTCTGTTTCGCAGCCGCTTAGCTTGTTTGCGGGCACAGGTTGGGCCGGGTTAGGAAGGTTGCCGGGCTATTATTTTTTCTGCAGTTTACATATTGCATGAAGTCAACGCATTCACGTGAAAATAAGAATTCCGTTTATGTTTGTTTATTTCCAAAAACTGTTAGCCCTTTCGGGCTGCTACAGGGTTGTAGTAGCACAATGAATCCATACAGCACAGTTGCAGTTTTACATAAATAAAAAAGCACATATATACTAAAGCACGTAACTTTGCTATTCTTACAAAACAAAATTTCATTTTTTACAGTATTCATAACTTTTATGAGAATTGTTCTAAAGGTCAAGGAATGGATAAAAAAGATTTTGGAATCAGTTAGGACGTAATTTTTGTTAAAAGCAAAATTCTGAACATAGGAAAAACTGGTATTTTCCGCTCATTTGGCCGCAAAATGGATAACTTAATTTCCTAGTAAATATATAAAAAGATGGCAGCGTTGGCTAAGATTACTCAATGCGATTTAATGAAAGAAAATAATTTAGAACAATGTTGTTTAGGCCACATTGGAATCCTTGTGAAAATAACTGTATGATGCAATGACCTCATAGTGTTTTGTCATACAGATGTTGTCATACATATGTCAATCAAGTGTCATTCACTTTAGACGCGGATTCGATCCCGGCCACGATGGTAAAATTTCGATGGAGGCGAAGTTTCGGAGACCAGTGTACTGTGCGACGGATGCGCACGTTAAACAACACCAGTTTGTCCAAATTTTCAGAGCCCTTCAATATGGCGTCCATCATATACTGAGCCGCTTTAGGACGTTAAACCCCATGAACCAAACTAAACCTTTCAAAGGCATTCAATCGTCCTAAAATGTCATAAAAATTGAAGACATTTGCATGCCAAAGCCTGCTAGAAGCTATCCATCATACAGTTTTTTTTTTCATTAGGAAACATTAAAATTTTTGCATCTGCGCCCTACACAGCCGTTGATCCACGCTCATTGTTCGCTGAAATAATTGCTGCCGGCAGTGGAAGGAGAAAAACGCCTACCTGACTCGGCCGCCCTCCATTTTAATGCTGCTATAGGCATCTTGAAATGCAGTTTGCCTGTACCAGTGACGCCACCTGCTTCCAACGGGTATCAACAATAAGGCAGCTAAGAAGTGTCCGGGATATTAGTTGCTGCAAAAGCGAGATCGACTACACAGTGCCTAGTTAGTGTGCAGTTTATGATTCAGTATTAGACATTGTTTCGTCAGCACGGACTGCTCGACATTACAGGCTCACATTCCACACCAAAAGCGCTCCAACGAGAATCACGGCTGCCGTCCTCCGTCGTGTCTTGCTCGGATGCTCACAGCATTTCGTGGAGGACACAGCTGATGGTGGTACTGCCTCTTCATCTTATTAGCGTCAAACTCCTTTCGGATCAGCTGCGTGACGTACAGGTGCTCTGTGATGATATTAAGACAGCACTTATAAGTTAGGAGTAGTTGCGGCGTGCTTTGGTGGAGATATTAGCGACGTATCAGCTTCGCTCAAGTGCGAATTAGTGCTTAAAACAAGGCCACTGATTGCTCTGGTAAAGCTTTCGCAGACAGCCAGTGTAACCACTTTTGCTGCTTTCTCGCACAAGTTTCCTACACCTAAAGTTGTATACTGATGACGTGGACAATACTTGACACACGTTGATGTTGGAGCTTCGAAAAATATCTAGAGCTTAGAATACACATTTTAAGTACACGTTCCCAAAATTCGCATGGAGGCTGTCGCTGTGGAACATTCAAATGTTGTCCTTAAAGAGCGCCAAAGTACACCGGTTCGACATGTCACCGTTGGTGTCTGCGCCTTGGGCAAGGCATCGAAACTGGGCTTGACGCCAAGTATGTAACTGTGGACCCGGCAAGGGTACTGCAGGCGTGAGTAGCGCACAATTTCTGCAGTCAGAGTTAGCACCTCGAATGTAGCTGACACCATGTTCGAGGCGACCCTACGTGCTTTCCCTTCGATGGAACCGCATCTCCCGGGATCCTTGTTTTTTTTTTTTTTTACGTAAACGGAAAGCTGAGAGGTCACTGTGGTAAATTTAATGGAATACCTTGTTACTCTACGGAATAGTGACAGCTTTGGAGAAGGAACGACATTAACATGTTCTCATTAAAGCCATAGGCTGGTGGTGGTGGCGTCTCCATCGGTGACTCGAGGTTCCGGGAATGGCTGAATCTTTTCTCCGTGCCTGAGAGGATTGGAGAACCCCGGACGCAGAAGTTTGGTTTCTACCTGCAAGCTGTCAACGGACTTGCCCGCTGCTGTTGGACCGCCCGTTCACCTTCTTGTCCATAAATGGCTCGGATCCTCGGCCGCACATGGCCCGGTGTCCCAGCTCGAAGCCTGTTCCCCGTCAAAGGAAGCGCCTGGCTGTGAGTGCCCAGTTGCCTAGGTGCATTTCCAGCTGTATGGAAAGACAAGAGGTTGTTCACGGCACATAAATGAGATACAGAGAGGCTCACTCAATATCACTCAAGAGTGCACCCACACATTTTTCTGTCGTTACTGTTTCTATTATTTGGCTGAAACCCCACTTGTGCATTGTTGATTTGGTATGAGTATCGACGTGTGCATATATTGTTTCCACATAGCAGTTTTCTTACGCGCGACAGATATATGCACTCACCGATAGTTGTATGGCTGTGGTCATCAGGCCTGTCACAGTTTTGGAAGCCAGGAGGACGCTTGTTTATGGTCTTGTTTTGTGTCGTGCATTTGCTAGCTTGCACCGGTAATGAGGAAAAAACAGAGGCTGGGACAAAGGGAAACAAGTTTTATCTCTTGCGAAAGAATTAACTTTGTCAAGTGAAAGTTGCAAAAGACGACGTCAAACAAACTGAAAGAAATTCACAGAATGGTCACAGAAACAAAAACACGGCTCGCAACGCTTGATAAAGGCCTTCATGTCGTCGACGACCCGCGTGACGACGTCACCAGTGTGAGCACAACGCTCAGTGGATCGCACGATAAGTTAAAATATCCAGAGTCAAAGCAAACAGAGCAAAAAATCTCGTAAATGATTTCCTTAAGAACAGAATGCACAAGAACAACCTCGGTTTTAAGGGTATTGCTGATTAGTTTTCAGAAAGGTAGAAGGAGACAGAAAAAGGTGACCACTGAAATTATGCCAGAAAATCTTGGCCTCGAAGCAAGGCAAATTGAACTAGGCCACTGTGTAGGACAGCATAGAGATCACCATATCCGTTCAATAACTGAAATTTTTGAACTTCAAAGATAAGTGTAATATCTTAGTAACGCTAACAGACTTGAAGACAAAGTGGTCTGGATTGAAGAGGACTTTTCACACAGAATTGAATACATCAGAGAGAAGCTCCGGGATTTCTCACCCCCAGAGCGAAGCCCTGATGAAAAGTATAAAGTGTAATAAGGAACGTCTGGCAAAGCACTGCGTCACGAACAATCAGCGGTTCAGTCCTGGTACTGACTAGACGCAAAGGTCAGTCCTGAGTACGCACGAGGGACAGAGCGTTCGGCACCTAATTGTCTTCACCTTCTTCGTTAAGCGCCAGCCTCTGACGATTCCGGAGCTGAAGGCCAGTTTTACAAAACTTTTATTTGACGAAGTGCTGCATCCAAAATGGCTTTATGCATGTGTAAGCTTACAGTATCAGGTAATCTCACTTGCAATGCGTGGGACAGCTTCCAGTATTGAATGGCGTACAAAAAAAAAACGTGAAAGAAAGCTATGCATTAACATGTCGAGTTTCTGTACGCTAGTCAAGCTAGGTGCTTTCACTGAATCTTGTGGTGCCAATATTTTCTTTGGCACGGAATCCTGCTTCTCTCCTGATATTATGAACAAGCTCTCCCTTTCAAGTTATTTCACGATAATTAGAAAACATAGGTCGGCTTCTCGAGGTGGCGGCGTTATAATTCCCATCAGAGTGCTTTCAAACTCCAACAGAGGACGCTGCTTACGGTGCACTGATGGACGACTATAACTAGTGCTATCGTATCGTGTTACCGTCCGCCAGACTCCCGATATGTTTGTTGACGACGTTAGCAAGTAACTGAGCTTCTTACAAAGCAAGCAACCAACGTGAAGGATAACCTTGGCTCGCGAATTCAACTATCTGGGAATAGCCTCGGAAGTGCACAACCACTGGCTGTAGAAGGCAGCGCGAATGCGTGAAATTTCTCGACCTATATTTGTTGTTTAATCTGACACAAATCGTATCTTTTCCCACTCGTGGAAATGCCGTTTTATATCGCCTAATGAAAACCGAGCCACAAAAAATGTATGTGAACGTGTTAGAGTGCATTAGCGACGACAATGTTTTTTGCACTGCCAATATTTGCTAGAAATTCAAAAGCCTGAATTGAGAAACAAGGTTATATACGATTATACGCGAGCAACTGTAGACCTCTTCTTTTGAGAACTTTCATCATTTTCTGAAGAATTCTTAAGCAAAGCCTTCAACCGTGACAGTACGGAAAATTGGCGGATATTTAACGATAAGTTAATTGAATTGAAAGATAAATATATCCAACAATCATCATCACCTCATCAACGCAAAACATATGGTTCACATCCCGTGCCAAGAGATGCACCCATGAAAAGAAGAAATATATTGTACAGCAAAACAGTCAGTCTCGGACAGTGATTTCCGCTCCATATAGGCCAAGAACGACATTGCGAGAGATAAATTGAAGCCGATAAAGATGAATTTTTTAATTACAACACATCGGCACGACTCAGAAATAATTCGAACGAGTTTGGAGGGTCCTCTGTGACAAATTTCATACCAATCATAAGGACAGTAAAATGCTTGCGTCATCGCAGGCAACAACCGAATTTGTCGCATTAATTAGTTCCCTATTCACCGAGATGCCGATCTGTCGTGACCTGAACTTGAGTTCCATAGTGCCCCCATAAATATTCTTATCAGCACTCACGAAATAATACAGAAGGCTATCGACCAAAATGCGAAACCAATTCTTCGCATGGTCCTGACGGGGTAAGCGGAAAACTGCTTAAATGAACAAAATCGCTTATAATCCACATTCTTGCTGCCTTGATTCAGCAATATCTTGGCACTGGCAGCGCATCTGACTCGTGGAAGCTTGCTAGTGTTACCACTGACTTTAAATGAGGTGCCCATCTCTATTGTCAGAAACAGACATATCTCCTTAAATAGTATACCTTGTAAACTACTTGGGCATAATATATCATCTGCCATACTGAAGTACCTAACCCAACACAGCTTTTCTCTCCTAACTAGCCTTGCTTTTTACGTGGTCGCTACGGTTAGACACAGTTGTCTGAATTAATAACCGTCCTTCATTATTCCGTCAATGACACGCTAAAATTGGACGCTCTATTTATTGACTTAGCGAAAGCATTTGTTAATGTAGCTCATACTCGTTCATTATTGAAACCAAACAGTCTCGACATTAACAAAAATATCATCACTTCAATTACTGACTTTCTTATTAACTGCTCATCATCCAGCAACTAACACGGCCTAAAAAAAGGGGCGATGATGGCTAACAACGGCTTAAGCGAACAATGACGGCTAAAGATAAAAGGCGAATACAAACTTGAATAAAATAATAGAAGTAGCGTCCCTAGGATGTTTAAAGAGAGAAGGGACAAATGGGCTCGGTTGTGAGAAGGAGCCGCGTAAGGAACCAAGGCGCCAAGATATTAAATTGAATCCGGAAAAAATGCGAACTCTTTTCCCAACAAGGCCACTCCGGACGTACTGACGCAGACCTCTTGTTGCTTGTTGATGAAACCTGCCTCAATTATCTCATGAATGAGTTGATTGCGGCACTTTGCCAGAATTTGTGTTTACTTTTATATCGGAGGGCGCCGGCGACAAGGAGTACAGTCACGAACGTGGACGGCTAAGTGGCTGGATTGAGAGTTTTGTTCGAGCAGTCTCTTAAGGAAGAGAATACATTGGCCAGACTGGTCGACGTATTAATAAGAGACTGCTCAAACAAGCAGTCTCCTGAGGCAGAGAATACATCGGCTAGACCGGTCGATGTATTAATAAGAGATTGCTCGAACACAGCTCTAATTCTAGCAACGTAGCCGTCCACATTCGTGACTGTAGTGCTTGTCGCAGGTGCGCTCCGGTGTGTAAGGAAACAAAAATTATACCAAAGAGCTGTAGTGAACTCACTCGTGAGGTACCTGAGGCAGGTTTCATCTACCAGCAACAGGACGTCTCCGTCAATGCACCCTCAGTAGCGTTGTTGGAGAAAGAGTTCGCTTTTCTTTCCTATTCACTTTAATTTCTTCGCGCCTTGGTACCTTATGCGGCTGCTTTTACCAACCCAGCCCATTCGCCACTTCTCTCTTTGAACATTCTAGGGACGTTACTTTTATTCTTTTAATCCAGTTTGCATTCCTCTCTTACTTTGCCCATCTTTGTTCTTTTAGGCCGGTTTTGTAGTTAGCCCTTATGGCCTCTTTTCTAGCTCGTGTTTGTTGTAGGCTAGCATCGCGTCATTCTAGGCCGTGTTCTTGATAGGCTTTTATCGCTCGCTTTTAAGTTGTCAATTGTACCATCACTCCAGCCACCCTTTCACTTCATTCTCTTTATTATGTACGTCTTTTCTTTATTCTCCGAGACTTTATTATTGGCCTTTCGGGTCTTTGCGGTTTGCGTTTTATTGTTTTTGCCGCACAGGGCTGCTGGCGCATGTAGATTTTCTATTTCCAAGAGTTGTTTTGTGTCCCCCTCCCCCTCACTGCCGCTTCTTGCTTTAGTGTACTTAGGGGCGTGCCTGAGACCTGGCCGACCTGAATGTGTAAATTCCTCTTGTGCCTTTTTGCCCGTGTGTAGTTTGGGCTATGAAATGTATTTGCGCGTTTCCCCAGTTCTTTCTGTTCGTTTTCTTAGATTTGAGCATGCGCCCTACAATCAATCTTGTCATGGGTAACTATAAAAGTGTGCGGATCGCCCTTTTTTGATATTAAAGTTGTTAGATCAGCGCAGTATGTGTCTCGTCCTGTCTTCGTCCGTCGTCTGCCAGCGCTACAATGTTCAGAATGCCAACCCAACTTGCCCAGCAACACACTTTGCTTACTTATTGAAACGAAGTCGTATGCCGCATGCTCTTAAGTGTTGCAGCCAGATGATCTCATGCTGAGGTTAAAACCGTCTTTCGATAACTAGCATAATGTGTGTGGTCCCTAGATGCATAGGCACATATGCGCCTTAAGTCCAACTGAGGAAAACAGCGTCCTTTATGTAGATTAAGGCTGAGGTCGTTAAGGTGTTTTGATGAGGAGCTACAACTCTCAGAATAATACTATGACCACGGGTTCAAATACAAGAAAAAATGTGTGCTGTATGATGACAATGCCGTGCAAAAGAACGCCAAGTGCACACAATTAGTCCTCAGCATTCCACAACGCCTCCTTGCTTCGCCTATTTGTTTCACTGGTAAAGTGAAATGCCAGAAGAGATACAAGCCATATTTCTGCTTGAGTTTCTCGAACGCTAAGAATTAAGTGTAACATAAAATTTAGCAGCGGGCAGAGTAGCTTGGCCTGTTCCGCGTTCCTTCCTGGCAGCATATCTATAAGGCGGGTTTTCGTGAATGCCTTAACTGCCGACTCTGAAAATGGGACAGAAACCTCAAGTGTCGAACCTCTGGACATCTGATGACTGTTTATTCTTAACGCAGCTCATGCAAGACGTAGGAACTGAAGTACACTGGGGTGATGCCTTGTGACTATTTTGTTGCGCGGCGGTGGGGGTGGGGGGGGGGGGGGGGCGAAGTTATAAAGAATGTTTCAGCGAAGGTGAACCCAAAATATTTAGGAAAACCTGGCGTCAGCTACGATCACAATACAACGTCTGCTAGGAGTTGTATTGTGGATGGTGGCGGTGAACATAATATCACACAAACGCTAATTTTTAACGCAATTAATCAAAATGCTCAAATCAACTTTTAAATCACACGAATTAGGCGACTTATTGATGCGCTGAATTGAAGCGCGCCCACCATATGCTGTATCGGCACAGTTTCTCAAAGGAAATGGGACGCGCAAAAAGCGCCTCAGACGTCGGTGACTCCACCTTTTATGTTCAGGCAGTTGACGGCGCTGAGCATGGTTGTCGCGGCCGGCTGCACGCGCTTCGCCCAGAGAGCTGTGGGTTGGTTCTTCCAGAGCAGCGCCCAAGTGAAACGTGCAGTGGCACTGTATGAGTGATATGACGGTTGACTGCGGAGAGGCCGCCATCAACACACATCAGAAAACTGCGTCGTCATTGCGCCTCGAGCGCCTGGCCGACCAGAATGGGTCAATCGCTCTTGCGTCTTTTTGCCTCTCTGTAGTCTGGGCTATAAAATGTGCTTGCGCGCTTCCAATTTTTTCTGTTTCTTTATTCCTTTGATTTGAACGTGCCACCTACAGTCACTGGCTAATCATGTCATGGGTAACTGTATAAAAACGTTGGGAACGCCCTTATTTAATAATGAAGTTGTTAGATCAGCGCCCTGTGTGTCTAGCCCTCTCGTAGTCCGTCGTCTGCCAGCGCTACACTGTTCAGAATCACTAGGGAATTTGTGAATTTTTACTAATGGCTAATCATGTAATATTTAGCTGATGCCATTATCAAACGCCTAAAAGATGAAAATAAAACTATGTGCTGGCGAGACAAACAACGTTCATGAATACAAAACCACAACGTATTCTTACTCTACTCAGCGATTGTACAATTGGACTAAATATTTTAAAGCCTGTGTAGCATAAAACAGCAGCGTGATTTTTTTTATTCTTGTGCAGCTTTGCCAAATTACACAACGAAGCAATTCACCCAGTAATGGTGCTGTATAAGCTTGGCCACTCTGAAGTAAAGGCTAAGTAAGAGACACAGTACGCAAGGAGACGAACTGTTTATCCATGCTTGAGGTCTTTTAGTAAAGATCTATAACTGTAAGGCGCAAAATTTCCCGAAGTACATAGTCCTAAAGGTTTCATTCGTTTACTTGTGAGCTGTGTGATTAGACTGTTCATTGTTGGGCTGGGGGAAAAACTACAACTTGCAGATCTAACTTACTGAATTTACTCTTCACTTACTTAACTTCCAAGATGACTTTCTTGCCACAGCAAACACGCGGAATGCATACGTTCAGAGGGCTCTTATTGAAGAAGTCTCGAAATAGCAGCCCTCTAACTTCGTGCTCATATTACAAGTAGGGAAGAGTAGGGAACACATAAAGAAAATATCGTTTTGCATTTGCTACGGAAAGGACTAAAAGAAGTGAACATTAAAGATTTTTCGTAACAGTTGGTTATTTTCGGGCGCCTCATTAAAAGTATGAGGAGAGATCCTGGATTCACATGACGAAATGTATACAGATTGAAAAAAAAATAAAGTCATTAGAAGAAAAACCTATTTGGATTGTTCGAAGTCAAACTTAGAAACATAAAAATTAATATTTTTTTCTTTTTTCTAATTCTGAATGTTTTTCTGAATTGCTCAGCTTCTGGCCCGAAAGACGCGGGTTCGATCCCGGCCGCGGCGGTCGAATTTCGATGAAAGCGAAATTTTTGATGCACGTGTACTGTGCAATGTCAGGGCATGTTAAAGAACCCCAGGTTGTCGAAATTCCCGGAGCCCTTCACTACGGCGTCTCTCATAGCCTGAGTCGCGTTGCAACTTTAAACCCAAATCAAGCAAAGCAAGCTTGTCTGAATTTTCTGAAATTATTCAATAGGGCTTTCTTCACTCAATACTTTCCTCAAATTGCTTCGACACTTCAAACCACAGCTATCTTTAGAAGCCAACGCATAGTGATGGCTTTTTGATATATTTTTTTCCTTTATAACCAGTCTAACCACCTCCGATTGCCTTTAGGAATCGCCATGACACGTGGACATTGCCTTAGGAAACGAAATAAATATTCTCGAGAGATGCTGTGAAGTATAATGCAGGTAAATCGTCAGGGCATAGAAGCCACAAAATGTAGCATGTATTCTGCAGTCGCTTCATAATGGATGCTGTCTTGCATATACCAGTAGAAATGCGAACAGAATATTCAAAGATGATCATCAGAGGGCAGGGGACAGGAGTACTGTAAATTTTAACATGATTAATTTCAGCCGCGGATAATATATGACATGGTCTAAAGCCCCAGGACGAGTTGCTTAATATATGCGCGCGGTAATTATCTCCATTAGGTTGTTTATTTCTTTTCGGTGTATGCGCTCGATCAAAAAGTTGCTAATCGAGACATCTCGATCTTCCCTTCATGTTGTAGCCGTAGCGTGCCAATATTCTATATATAGAAGAGAGGTGGTGATAAAACTTCCCAAGGGTATACTGTTGGTTCATATGAAATGTCGTGCTAGCACAGAATAGCTTGCTGCCCATCCTCGTACTGGGTCATTAATTTGGTAGCCATGCAATTGATATGTTGAAGTTATGCACTAAATGTTTTCATTAAAAAGTGGGCTCCTCTAGTGATTCCGGCACACTTTCCAACACTACTCATCAAGGCGGCAACACTCCGCATCTGAGAGTTGCTTATATTAAAACGATTTCTTATTCAGTTACTCACAGGCACAAGGATCCGAGAATTCAGTGCGGTTCTTTGAACTCCCGATTCGGGGTCCTCATCGCAATGTATCTCTATTCCGCCAAGAAGCAGTCAGCCAATCAGCAAGGATATATATATATATATATATATATATATATATATATATATATATATATATATATATATATATATATATATATATATATGTGTGTGTGTGTGTGTGTGTGTGTGTGTGTGTGTGTGTGTGTGTGTGTGTAGCTATAGCCCCTCATTTCGCTATTGCGTTTACACACACACACACACACACACACACACACACACACACACACACACACACACACACACTCATATATATATATATATATATATATATATATATATATATATATATATATATATATATATATATATATATATATATATATATATATCAGCAGATAAGTTAAAGGAAATGAGGGGCCCGTTTGACAAATTTATGAAGGGAGCGAACAGTCACCGAAACCAAGGTGCATAGGGGAACGTTAGTTTTTTTTTTAATCTGTTATGCTTATCAGTAGGATAATATTTCTTAGATTAATAAATCGCTTAAAGAAAATTACTTATAAAGCAGCAGAAAAAACAACCATGCCGCCGGTGGGATCCGATCCCACGACCTCCGAATATCGCGTCCGGTGCTCTTACCAACTGAGCTACGGCGACGGCTGTCCAATCTGCTGCTCTCGTGGGTATTTATGTTTACTAGGTGTTAGCGAGCCTTGAGAGTGTTCACCAGCGGCATGGTTGTTTTTTCTGCTGCTTTATAAGTAATTTTATTTAAGCGATTTATTAATCTAAGAATTATTATCCTACTGATAAGCATAACAGATTAAAAAAAAAAAACTAATGTTCCCCTATGCACCTTTTGTTTCGGTGACTGTTGGCTCCCTTCATAAATTTGTCAAACGGGCCCCTCATTTCCTTTAACTTGTCTGCTGATAGCTTAACGAGGGTCTCGGATCTGGCAGTCTTAATGCCAAAGGTAGCATAAGAGGGCTCTCGCACAGTTTCCGCCCTCGCCGTTAGATGACGTTCTACGTCACGCTCGCGGTATTACAGGACGTGCTACGTCCGCCGCTATGGTCGAGGGTGGCGCTGGTGAACACTCTCAAGGCTCGCTTACACCTAGTAAACATAAATGCCCACGAGAGCAGCAGATTGGACAGCCGTCGCCGTAGCTCAGTTGGTAAGAGCACCGGACGCGATATTCGGAGGTCGTGGGTTCGGATCCCACCGGCGGCATGGTTGTTTTTTCTGCTGCTTTATAAGCAATTTTCTTTAAGCGATTTATTAATCTAAGATTTATTATCCTACTGATAAGCATAACAGATTAAAAAAAAAAAAAAACTAACGTTCCCCTATGCACCTTGGTTTCGGTGACTGTTGGCTCCCTTCATATATATATATATATATATATATATATATATATATATATATATATATATATATATATATATATATATATATATATATATATATATGCAGTATAGAAAGATAAACGTATTTGGTTGCTAGAGGCAAAAATTCAATGTTTAAAACGCTTCATTTAGCCATAGATTACCTTGACGACGGGGTGCAATTGAAGAACCCTTGCCGAAGTGCTCACGCCATTCACATTTACCTCCCACACCACACTTGGCCGAACTCGGATGTTTTAACACTTTTTTTTCTTTTGTGGGTGTTTTCAGGCACAGTGCACGTGTGTGTAGTTAAGCTCACGGCGCCGCTGATTCTACCTTGACTCGGGCTGCGGAAATGGTTCCAGATGACGGAAGTCTCCTGTCCTGTCTGCATTTTATTTTGTTTATTTGTTTACTTTTTCTGGCCAGGTCACGCGAGTGCAAGCATCTTCAATTTATATATGTTGGACAATTCCGCCACCGTCTGTTTCTGTACACCTTACTCGCTTAAATGCTCCCGCCATTGTCATTTAGCCGCCCCACGACACTGGCATGAGCTCGGATGTTTTACTGCTGTGTGTCTGGGTGTTTTCATGCACAGTGCACGTGTGTTTAGTTAAGCTCACGGCGCCGCTGATTCGGCCTTCGCTCTGGCTGCCGAAGTGGTTCCAGATGACGGAAGCTCCGGCCCTGTCTGCATTTTATTCTGTTTACTTTATGGTCGGGGCACGCGAGTGCACGCGTCTTTAACTTTTGTGTGTAGGGCGATCCCGCCACCGTCTGCTCCTGTCCACCTTACACGCCGCCGCTCTGTTGCCTTGATGGGTAGCCATTATCCCCTTCCGCTCCGTGTTTTCCTTTTTTTTTTGTTTCCCTCGTGCGGGGTCGGCTCCCCGCGGCTTCGGGGTGGGCGGCGGGGTACAACACGTTTTTCTTTTTTATTTGTTTCCCTTTTTTCTCTTTCTATCTGTATCTTTTCTAGTATTCTTTGCCTCCGTTTGTTTCTTTTGTTCATGTGTCGTACATGTGTACCAGTGCCAACTCCTTAAGAAGAGGAAGAAGACCCCTGTAACCTCAGTCTTGAGAAAGGACAGGCTCTGTCCGAAACGTCGACTCAAAATAAATCTATGGCTAAATGAAGCGTTTTCAACTTTGAATTTTTTATATATATATATATATATATATATATATATATATATATATATATATATATATATATATATATATATATATATATATATATATATATATATATATATACATGTCGGACAAGGTAACGGGAATGCGGCGCTCCTTTGACTAACACATAAAGGAAGCCAACAGTCATCGAAAGCAAGGTGCACGTCCTGTATTACCGCGAGTGTGACGTGGAACGTTATCTAACGGCGAAGGCGGAAACTGTGCGAGAGCCTTCTTATGCTAACTATGGCATCAAGACTGCCAGAACCGAGACCGTCGTTAAGCTATTACCAGGCGAGATAAATGGAATGAAGTGCTCCTTGGACAAACATATGCTACGTCCACCGCTATGGACGAGGGTGGCGCTGGTGAACACTTTCATGGTTCGCTTACACGCAGTAAACATAAGTACCCATGAGAGCAGCAGATTGGACAGCCGTCGCCATAGCTGAGTTGGTAGAGCTCCGGACGCGATATTCGGAGGTCGTGGGTTCTGATCCCACTGGCGGCGTGGTTGTATTTTCTGCAGCTCTAGAATGAATTTCCTTAAGGCGACCGATTAATCGAGGTATTTTTCTCGTTCCCTTTACCTTGTCTGCTAATAGCACAACGAGGGTCTCGGTTCTGGCAGTCTTGATGCCATAGGTAGCATAAGAGGGCTCTCGCTCAGTTTCTGGCCTCGCCGTTAGATGACGTTCCACGTCACACTCGCGTAGGGTGCCTGGATGCCCGCTCGCCTCCGCTTTCAGGGCGGGACACCTTTGTACTACTCCGCGCCGCCGCCGTTTCACCCTCGCAGCGGCATGTTGGGTCTCACGCGTCAGTTGTGTGCACTGCGCTGTGCGCCTGGCACGGTTTCTTCGCGGTCGCGTGGCGACTGTAATAATGCTGCTTATCTGGAAATAGACTGTACATATTTGTTTCACTCGTGGCAGTAGTGTTTCGACATGTTTGAGCGTATTTTAATTATGATGCATTCGCTCTGACTGCACGACAATCGAATAGTTATGACCAACTGCTGTGTTCTTAAAACGGCTGCACTTTAAAATGACTGAAGTTTTTGGTTTTGTTTGATAGCGATAATATGGACTATATAAGGCTCACCGAATTCCACAGAATTATGCTGCCTTTGTTGTTTTGAGCTTAAAGACTGTTCCCAAGGCCCGAAGTTTCTTTTGTATACAAGCAGCGCGGAGCATGCATTTCCTGCCAAATATAATATTTTTGCGTAGTCAACATTCACTTTCCGACATTTTATGAATTGCTTTTGTCTTGTTGCTGCACCATATGTGAAAAATTCTACATAATAATGTCAAATTTATCTTCCAAGTAATCTGTCCCCTCACTGCTCTGGAGTAGAAAGCTGAGGACACGTCTGAAGCCAAATGGTCATATTTTCTGAACTGCTTTCCTTAGTGGCTTCTACAGCAACAAAACAATTCAAATGGTTGCGTTTCCCTTCGCAAAATGTTGACTACACGTAGACTGATCATGCGATGCGATGACATCTTCCTAATTTGAAGTGATTAATATCCTAGTAACTACACGGCAGACTTAACCGCGGTTTATTTTATCTCAGTTAATACTAACCATAGTTATGCGCAGTCACTCGGAAAACCTAAACGCAGTTATGTCGGTAACCATGGTTATCGTAAACTGAGGTCGGCCACCTGAATCAAGCCTTGCTAACTCACAAGATGGCTACCACCATGTCTGTCGAGCCCAGTGCCGCGGCTAGCGTAGCGACCTCCCACAAGCGTGTCAACTGGCCTACTGTGACTACAGAGGCGTTGATACGAATCTGGGGGGACAACTTTAGCGCACTGCGCTCAAACACGCGCAATGCGCGCATATGTAATGCGATGGCGGAGTAGCTGAACGCGCGCTTGCCGGCTGGCGAGGGAGCGTACACGGCAAAGCAGGTGCGGCAGAAGCTTGAACACTTGAAGAAGCAATACGGTAAGCTCGAAATCTTTTTTGTTTCTTCTGAAGTAATGAATTTTATCATCTATTTTGGTTCCGCGTGTAAACACCAGTGTGTGCGTGACGAGCGGCAGCAGCTATCGTAGTGATGCCTAGCTCGTCCGAGTGAATGCCAATCTCGCAGCGTTCAGCAGAACCACGACCGGCTGCCCGTCGTGAGCAGAACACACAGTTTATTACGAGTTGCGTGTCCTTTCCTGTACATGGCACGGTGTCATCCTGAACTAAGCT
The DNA here is from genome assembly GCF_052857255.1 of Amblyomma americanum. Taxonomy (NCBI): domain Eukaryota; kingdom Metazoa; phylum Arthropoda; class Arachnida; order Ixodida; family Ixodidae; genus Amblyomma; species Amblyomma americanum. The sequence continues at coordinate 113,263,268 of NC_135503.1, forward strand.
TGGTTGCACTAACCGCTACATTTGCTTCGTAGCGTCCATAATTTTTAGCCACCGCGATGACTCAGCGATAATGGTGCTCAGCTGCTGACTCGAAAGGCGCGGCTTTGATCCCGGCCGCGGCGGTTGCATTTCGATGGAGGTTAAATGCTGCTGGCCCGTGTACTTTGCGATGGCAGTGCACGTAAAAGAACCCCAGGTAGTCGATATTCCGGAGCCGTACACTACGGTCTCTCTCGTAGCCTGAGTCGCTTTGGGACGTTAAACCCCCATAAACCAAACCAAACCGTGGGTATTTTAACGTTTCATCGACAGCGTGCAAAAAACAGACTTCTCCATTGGCCCAAATGAATTGCGTCAGCAGCACACGCGTGTTTCCTTCTTGATGCGTGCATAGCTGGACCTATAGTAGGTGTTCAACAGTATACAGTCTTGGTCAAATGTCTTAAGGCCAAAAGCTTTTTGCTTCAACCGCATAACAGAGCCATTACGCCACTATTAAAGATTGAATGACCTTGAAATACCAGCAGAAGGTTTCTTTTTGCGGTAGAGAAGCTTCCTGCTTGACTTGTGTTCTGAATAATCCGCTACACGGAGCATTCCAGGAGAGAGAGAGAGAGACTCTTTAATGAAGAAACAGAGAATTTAGCCGGCGTTTCAATATCGCTGGCATGCTACTCTGCGTGGGGAGGGGAATTTGGGAGATAAAGACTGAAGGAGAGCAGCGCGTAAGAGGCGGAAAAAAAACGAAGATAAAATGCAGCCATGAAATGGGTACTAAGGATGCAGTGGCGAGTATTGATGTAACCTATGGAATGATGGAGTGCATAGTCCGACGAATGGGCTGACGAAGTTCAATGCAAGAAGAATGCATGAAGGTAACCTGCAAGTGAATTTAGAGCTTATCGAGATGTCCAATGTCTTTTAAATATGTAAAAAGAAAGTTCATTGCAAGTCTCTGTTGCCTGAAGCAGGCTAAGGGGCCTAAAACTTTGTTCATTGTTAGGGGCACTGGGCAGAGCTTCTGCATGCAATGTTCATAGTACGCACGCTCGTTAGCATACGCAGGGCACTCAAGCAGGATATGTTCCACAGTTTCTATCGAAGCACAGTTGTCACAATGCGGACTGTTCATTTGACCAAAACGGTATCGCAGGCCATTTGTATATGCAGCATTCAGACGAAGTCGGTGATAAAGTGTTTCGAGTTGTCGAGGAATTCTGGTTGAGAGTCTTGATCTAAGATGTGGGTCGATTGAATGAAGAAATTGGTACTGATGTGTCGGCAAACTCCAAAGCCGATACATTTCTTCGTACGCAAAACTTTTAGCCATTTGGGACGCATCAGATTTCGTGAGAAAACTTCGAATGTATCTCTGATGTTGATGGCCCTTACGCGCCGCTTCATCTGCTTTTCATTAGCCATAATGCCACAGTGAGCAGGTACCCACTGAAATGTTATGCAGTGGCCTGCGGCAATAGCTAAATTATGGATATACCCAATGTCCAGGGAAACTAGCTGGTGATTCGTTTTCTTCAGCAGGTTGGCCAGGATCTGCAGAGATGCTTTTGAATCGGTGAAGATAACCCAACGGCCGGCGGTTCGGCGCAGGATGTAAGAAACAGCTTCCTTAATGCCGTGAAGCTCAGCTGTTGTAGAGGAGGTCCTCCGCTGCAGCCGGTAAGAAAGGGCCTGGCCTGTTGAGGGCACATAAAGGCCACAAGAAGAAGTTTCTTTAGTAGTTGAACCATCGGTGAAGATATGGGTGTGCTGCGTATATTCTTCGATTAAGTAGGCGAGAGTAGCTTGCAGAAGTGCTGCCTGTGGCATGCGGCTCTTTGCATTCACACCTGGAACAGACTTCTTCACCTTTAGAAGAGAGAGTGTCCATGGAGGAAAGGCCAGAGGTAGTAGTTTCTGAGGCTGATTAATAGTAGGAAGGGGCAGGAGCTGCACTGCCTGGCCAAAGCAAGAGTTGCTGTGAGTTAGGTGGACACGGTGTAGGAAGTGCTTCTTCCCTTGCAGGACATGGCGGAGATGGGTACGCATAGTTTCCTGGGCGGCAATTACCTCTTGTGGGAGACATCCTGCCTCCGCTACTGTTCCTGATGCAGAGGAACCCTTTGAGAGGCCAAGACATATTCGCAGGCAGTTGTTCCGTGCGGCATTGAGAGTCTTATTGCTTGATGCAGATAATCTTTGAAGCACTGGTAGACAGTAGCGCAAGGCTCCTTCAACGTAGGCTTTTTCAAGCAGAAGCATTGATCGGCAGTTGCTACCCCACCTTGTTCCCGCCATGAACCTGAACACTTGCGATGCTGCAGTAATCCTCGCACGGAGTGTTTTGATCTGAGGTGACCATGACAGATTATAGTCGATGACAACACCCAGGAATCGCTGAGATCGTACATATGGCAGCGATCGTCCGCCTAGGAGCAGCGGTTATCGGGTCATCGTTTTTCTTGTAAACGCCATTGCAACACTCTTTTCTGGCGAGAGACGAAGACCTCTGGAAGCCAGGTACATCTAAATGTGCAATAGTGCTCTCTGAAGACGTTGCTGGGTAAGATAGCGCGAACGTGACGCGGTCCAGATGCAGATATCATCAGCATAAATTGTTATGCGGACCCCTCGCGGAAGGTGTCTTCTTATGTGAATAAGGACAATATTGAACAGGAGAGGGCTGAGCACCGCTCCCTGTCCAGGAACACTCATTGCGCTGCAGCTGAACTCTGTGGCCTTAAGACTTCTGACCAAGACTGTACTTTTTCATTAGCTGAAGCTAACCTGCTGTATGTGGACGTGCTAATACAAGTGCTACGCGAGCTGTGCAGCTTCATTCGCTGAATCTGTTCAATAGCACAAGTGCCACCTTCCCTACATTTTTCTCTTAAAAGTAATTGTACCTTGTTATGTATTTTCGTGACGCAGTTTTTGGACTAAAACTGTCTTTCCTTCTAGGAAGCTGAGGCGATCTGGATCGTCTACAGGATCCAAAGGAGTCGAGTGGCACTTTTGTTGGCAGCTGCACTCCTTTCTTGGCACACTGACATTAAATGACAGTGGCCTAATGCGGGAGAGCTTGGATGTAATCTGTTTTTTTACCTGTAGCACAGTTCAGCCTGATAGCAGCGTAGTGAATGCTATGTGCCTGCTTTCCATTGCAATTTACAGACGTCTGTTAGAAATCACTATAGAATCTTTGAAGAGTAGCACGGAAAAAGGAATAAACAGAGAGTTGAAACCAATATCATGCGTGCAAACGTGCCTTTGTTTCTCTATTTGTGTTGTACCGCACCGTTGCTTTAAAGGATGCAAGAACGGCTAACTGATGTCGATCTAGGTTGCATCGAAGCACTGGACTACACGACAGCAAAAGCAAACTACACAAACAGTGTGAAGATCTACCTCACTCAGAACTTAATGTGATTTCATTAAAAAGAATAGAATGAGCATCCTCGAAAGAGATAAGCATATGAACATAACATCAAAGTGTATATCAGCAAGAATACATGAAACAAATCAAACTTGTCTAATACCCAACAAGAACATTGAAAATCAAAGTGACAAATCAATAAGTGATAAGGAGGACCTTACGCACAGTACTAAAGAGTTTTCAGTAGCCTCCTTAGAAAATGGTTTTTGTGCCTGGACATAATCACACAGAATACAGAAGTGAACCTATCGGCACAATGTGGAATGCACCTCAAATTGTGACGGCCCAGATCCTTTCAGTGAGGTTTCATATATGCTCTTTGACAAGGAAATTTTAAGTACAAGAAGTTCATTGCAGGGATTGGGCAGCGTGCCAATACTGACATGAGGCGTATGTAGCAGCAGGTCAAAATGAAATAGTTTGGGCCATCATAAGTTATTTTTCCACAACATGTGGCAGGCGTGTTGTGTTCAGTGTAAAATGGACATGGTGTTCCAGCACAAGAATTTCCTCACATTCAAACATTAATAGAGGTGTTTTACACAAAGACAATAGGCAATGCAAAAGTTTGCGCCGTAAGACAGTGTGTTTTTACTAATGAGTAAGAAGCTTTCTTATCCCCTGACATTTTTCTGTATAGTGTCCTGTTATGTTTTCAAGAGTCTGTGATCGAGGCTTTACTTGCCTTCTCACCATCATATCATTATTTAGTTTAGTGGCTGACATATCTGTGTCAATTTCTCTTTTTCTTCATTCAGAGATGCCAAAGGCTCCAGAGGAAAATAGACAAGAGATTGTCTACCTTGAAAATGAGGGGGAAAACTCGCACCTCGTACCCGTAGAGTATAAAATTTCCTGCACCCTGGAAGAGGGTACCGACAGTAGGGCAGGGAGCAGGGGACGAATGGGGAGAGTAGTGACAGAGGCACATCAAATCTTCGGAGAAAGCGGCCTTCCAGCTCATTGTTTCATGAGCTCATGTCCATGCGTGAGCAGGCCGAAGAACGTGCAGCCAAGGCTGCGAAGGAAAGCACCTCATCGGGCTCCAGAAAGAAAGCAATGAGGCGCAAAAGGGGATGCTTCAGGTTATGAAGGAACATATGTGCTCAAATAAAAATAAAGAATAATTTATTCTGTCCTGCATGTAATAATCGAGGAACAGCCAATAACGATATGCTGTTGACAAGGCTTATACAGAAACATGTTTCAAGTGTAATGAAATTCCTCAAAGTTCACTTGGACACTGTAAGAACGTGTGTACAGTTACTAATGTAAAAGTGGTCAAAAATGTTTCTGGCACACCGAAATCATAAGGCACCTAAATTTTCTCACTGCATATAGAACAGAAGCCATGAACTGAGGGGTGGACTATGCAGGCGCACACTGCAGCTTGTGGCTGCATATTTATACTGCTGAGCGATTAAACTTTTCAGCAATTTCCGTCTTTTGAACTTTTTTATGAGGTAGTTTGTTCATATTCTTTGAAAAACAACTGCGTGCTTAGCAGACGAAGACTATGTCTGTGTTCTGCCTCTGTCTTCGTCTGGTCTGTTAAGCGCAGTTGTTTTTTCTACGTGAAATGGAGACGTCAGTTCCAGTTCAGACTGCGGAGCAGTTGCAAAGATGCCGCATATGAAAATGTCGAATGAACACACATGACCCAAAAGCAGCTTAAAAGCACATACCTGGAGTTTCAGGGAAGGTGTTCACTCATGTTTAAAATTAGAGTTTTTGAGGTAAACGGAAGCTTTTTCCTGCATAATTCCAGCGTTGGCGGACGTCAAAAAACAGGCGAATATCTTAAATAGCTAAGTGATTAACTAAATTCTAATAGATAACTTTTAAAATATTACCAAAAGACACCTGATTGCAACAAGAGATTTGTAGCGGACCGTTAAGAATGGCCATATCAGTTTTAGAAATTCGAAAATGCCATTACCCTCGGCGCTGTGACACGACAGAATTTGGCTGCATCGTGCTAAAATACATGCATTTTCGAAAAGTATGTAGGCAAAGCAACCGCTCCAGTAGTCGTAACTAGTGGAAATTACCAAATTTTGTCGTGACACAGCGGCGAGAGTAATGGCGTTTTCGAAATTCTAAAAATTGGTATGGCTATTACTAACGGCCGGCTACAAAACTTTAATTGCAATCAAGTGCCTATTGTGATTAGTTAAATGCTAACTAATACAAGTTAGTGAAGAACTTAGCTTGTTAAGATGATTCGCCTGTTTTTGACGTCCGCCAACACTAGTATTCTCGTTATCTCAAAAACTTATCTTAAAAAAATTAGTGATCACCTTCCCTGAAACATCCGGCGTATGCACAGTTGGATAAATATTTTAAACCCGTATGCCACAAAACACACTGAAATAAACTCATGCACCTACACAGCAGTAAATGCAAGGCATTCACTATGAAGCAAGGCGTTTCGCCAGGGCATTTCTTGTGGCCACCCCTGAAGGTTATACTTGCCTGCTTGTGCAGACAGGCTGTGGCCGTCGCTTGTCTTCTACATGCACCGCATCCAGCCAGTTAGAGTCACAGCTGTCGGTAAGTTCTTCAGATGTGTTGTGAAGGACACAGCATGATCGAATGACATAGGGAACATTAACACTGTCACATTCCAGGCCCTTCAGTAGAATTCTGAAGTGTGGCTTCAGGCGCCTAAAGGCATTTTACACCTCACGTCTGGCGCTAGAAAGGCGAAAATTAAATTCTTGTGCATCAGAACTGATAATGACGGAATGTGGCAAGGGCTTCATTACAATCTTCTGCAGTGGGAAATCTTGGTCGGCAAGGAGAGAGGCCCAATCTGCGCACATTGAATTTCTCTCAATTCCCTCTTGAACAAATCGCTGTCCAGAATCTTTCGAAGCCGTGACACTTCAAAAACTGCTGCATCATGGTTTCGGCCTGGAAACCCAGTGTTCGTGTACAAGAATCTGTACTGGTGGTCTGCGACAGGCAAAGGAATTATGCTGTACCACCTCTTATAATTGTGGTAATCCACAGCGGGTTCCAAGGCGGGATCTGCGGCCACTGGTGGCACGTGTTAAGTTGCTCCTGCTTTGTTGTAGGTATCCAGCTCCTGCCGAGTACGTCATCGCCTTTGCCGCTGCCAGTCAGCAGCACATCAGTTCAGCAATCTGCGCCTTATCGACCTGCAAACTAGCCCTTGGTGGTGACAGCGGCGCTGCCATCGTCTCCGTCACGTCATCACTGCTGTCCGCGCCACCTGGATACATAAAAGGAACGGACAGCCCCCGGACCCTTGGGATCTGCGGCCACTGGTGGCACGTGTTAAGTTGCTCCTGCTTTGTTGTAGGTAGGGTTCTGTCTTTTTCTTTGTAGCTATATTTGTTAGTACATTGTGGCCGCTGATCCCGTTCTGGTCTGTTGGATGTTTGCAACTTGTAAACGCACCTTGCAAAATGGGCACTGATGTGAACACGTACCGCGCTCGCATTGGCACCTTTCTACCATCTTCACATCGCTGCAGTACATTAACCGTCCAAAGAAATACCATTTCCGCGCTACTTCAAGATCTTTTACCACGACCTTCTTATGTACTAGCATCTGTATGCTTAGCGCTGCTCCTCCTTTCTGCTGGAGACATTGAGGCCAATCCTGGACCTGGAAAGGTAGAGGACGTTCTTAACTTGCTGAAAGACTTCATTGCTGAAAACGACCAAAATTTCAAGGCTACGACAGCCACGTTGGAAGAAATTAAGCGCGATGTTGTTGACATTAAATCACGGATTGATGTCATTGAGCAGAATATGAGTGGCGTGTCCGGCATTAAGGAAAATGTCTGTTCTGTTCATGGGGCGATTACTGAAGTCAAATCTGTAGTTGCAAGCACAAGCAGTGATCTTGGAAATGTAGTTGACGATCTTAACAATAGAATGAGGCGAAACAACCTGTTGGTAAAGGGCATGCCTGAAACAGAAGGCGAAGATATGAAAATACCGAAAGCAAAATACTGGAATTCATTTCCACCCACCTAAAAGTTAAACTGGATGCAAACGACATTGAACGAGCCCACCGAATCGGCCGGCGTCGCGATGATTACAAGCGTCCAATCATCATCAAGTTCCTAAATTTCAAAGTAAAGGAAGAAGGACTACAGAGTGCATTCAACCTAAAAGATGTCGTGCCCAAAATGTGGTTGGAAGAAGACTTTTCACCCAAAATCCAACTACAACGATAAAAACTGAGGAATTATGCAAAAGTATTCGCAAGAAAAATGAGCGATTTACTATTCGGTTTAATAAGCTGCAGTTGCGTGGTGCAACCTACAAATATGACCTCGCTTTGGAACAAGTTGTGAAGGTACTCGAACAAGAAGTGCGCAGTCCTAAATGACCGGAAACTCAAAGCAAGTGGTCATCCGGCAAGCTTCGAGAAATTTCTGTGCTTCTTGAAAACTTCCGCAGTATTGTTCCCAAACTTGACACCGTGAAAGGCATAATTTGTACGTGCTCTCCAGACATCATTCTTGGCACCGAGACATGGCTAACGCCCGACGTTTCCAACAGCGAACTATCACTTCCTGTGGACCTTACTGTTTTTCGAAACGACATGAAAGAGGGTAGGGGAGGAGGCGTAATGATCGCCATACGGAGCGATTATCAGCCATGTTCCGTCGCCTTTGAAACGTGTCTTGAGCTGCTGTGGGTCATGGTTCGGCTCAAAGGTGTCACATATGTCATAGGTGCATGCTACCGGCCTCCAAACAGTCTTCCCGATTTTGTCGATCACCTGCAGGATGCACTAGAATACATTTTCGCTACATACCCCCAAAGCATTGTACTGTTAGGAGGCGACTTCAATTATTCCGCTATTAACTGGAAAACGTCATCTGTCACTTCTGGATCGAATCGCCATGAATGTTCCCGCCTGCTTGATACAATGACAGCGTTTCATTTAACTCAGCTGGTACAGGAGCCCACCCGAGGTGATCACGTTCTAGATCTGTTATTTACAAACCTTCCTACTCATTCCCGCACCTACGTATTCGAAGAGATAAGCGATCACAGATTCGTCGACAGTTTAGTACCCATGTACGTTCCTGCCAAGCATATTACGACCAAATGCATAATAAACTACCCGAAATGCGATCATGAAAAAATAAACCGCATGCTAAGAGACTTTGCGCATATTTTTCAAACCAGCTTTGTAACTCGCACGGCAAACGAAAATTGGTTGTTATTTCGCGATAAGTTGAAGGAAATCGAGCATGCCTGCATCCCAAAATTACACGTCAAAACAAGAACTGACTCCCCCTGGTTCACAAAAGATGTTAAGAAGTGTCTAAACAAAAAGAAAAAAGTGTACCGCAGAGCTAAGCAAGTTAACTCTGACAGCGTCTGGCAACATTACAAAGACGTATCTGCTACGACCAAAATCGCCATAAAGAAGGCTAAAAACAAATTTTTTAACCACACTTTACCCGACTTGTTAAGAACCAACCCTGCAAAATTCTGGCAAGTGATAAACCCTAACGGTAGCCATGAGATACCAGCATTGAAAGATGCGGACGGACGTGTGGCACCTCCAGAGGCAATGCCTGACCTATTCAACAAGCATTTTACAGACACGTTTAAAACCGAATCAGTGCCTTTTAATTACCGTGAACCTCAACAACCGTTAGTGCTTCATCCATCAGAACCAATCATCATTAGCGCAGCTGGTGTTGCCGGAGCTATTGAGCGACTTCCACTTAATTGTAGCCCTGGTCCAGACGGTATCAATACCAAACTTCTTAAACTTACCGCGCACGTGTCGGCTGCCTTGCTAACTTTAATATTTCAGCAGTCTTTAGATACAGGATGCATTCCCGATGACTGGAAAACCGCAAACGTCAGCCCAGGTTTTAAATCCGGTGATAGCACGTCACCGGAAAATTATCGCCCCATATCACTAACATCGATTTGTTGCAAGTTGCTTTAACATATCCTCTATTCAAACATAATGGCCCACCTAAACGCCAATAACTTGCTTATTGCTAACCAGCATGGCTTTATGCAAAAAAAGTCCTGTCAAACACAGCTATTTGAGCTCTTAACAGATCTTCATGAATCGGTACACGAATTAATATATACTGATGCCATATTTATAGATTTTTCAAAAGCTTTCGATCGCGTTTCCCACATAATACTAATGAAGAAAATTAACAACCTACAACTGCACCGCGATATCACCCGTTGGATCGGAGAATTCCTACGTAATCGCTCCCAAAGCGTCAAAATTAAAGAGTATTATCGAGCAGTTCACGAGTCATATCGGGAGTCCCACAGGGATCCGTTTTAGGGCCATTACTATTTTTAATTTACATTAATGACATAGCATCGAACATATCATCTAACGTGCGACTGTTCGCTGACGACTGCGTAATCTATAGAAGGATAGTCACCCTCCTTGATGCAGTTATTCTACAGACCGACTTAGTGCGCATAAATGAATGGTGCCAGCTATGGCAGATGGAAATTAATATAAAAAAAACAATGTTGATGACCTTTTCACCGCGCAATAATATACCTTCTAATGTCTACACAATTAATGAGAATACAGTTGAAAGAACGGATTGTTTTAAGTACCTAGGTGTTTATCTCAGTGCTGATTTAAGCTGGAACACCCACATCAATCACATCACAAACAAATCATTTAAGAAACTGGGACTCATCAAACGTCGTCTATATCTTGCCAACCCCAAGACAAAGCTTCGCGCGTATACTACACTCATAAGGTCAGCTTTAGAATATGCATCTTTAATATGGAGTCCAAGTAGCGTTTCATTAATTAACCGTCTTGAGTCTGTGCAAAATAAAGCTGTGAGGCTCATCCTTTCTTCATACTCACCGTATGAAAGTGTGTCATTATTGAAGCAAACTATCAGTATTCCCGACCTTATCACTCGACGCAAGTTCTCTCGTTTATCGTTTTTTCATTCCTTGTACTACGATGGCTCCCCGTTCACAGCTGATCGCATCGCCCCTGCCCATCATGTTTCATCCCGGTCTGATCATTCCCACAAAGTGCAACCCATCTTCGCACGAACACTGAAATATCAAACATCACCCTTACTATTATCTATGGCAGAGTGGAACTCGTTACCGGCTGACATAGTTTCTGAAACTGGGCTATCACATTTCCAAACAAAACTTTCATCGCACCTTGGCCTACAAAATTCACCATGATATTTTCAGTATTGTTGAAGCATTAAGTCTTATACGCTCAACCTATGTATCTTTCAGCGACTGCAGTGATGTGTACTTGCAATTTGTATATATAGTTATTCTTTGTATTTGTTAACTACTGTGCGCCAATAATCTGTATTGTGTTGTTTTCATGCCCCCCCCCCCCCCCTATGTCATGCCCACTTGGGCCTTTAGGGTATTTAAATAAATAAATAAATAAACATCAATGTGGTTGCCGTCGACAGTTCCTACGCCCTGCGGGAAGCCTGCGACTGCTGCAAACTGCTGGAGATGTTCGGCCAGCTAGCGCGCCCTCAGCATTTTTGTATACCGTGGTTCCAGCACTTCCACCATCACATCGCAAAACTCCCTCTCAATATTGTTTACTGATGAGCGGCTCACTCCGAGCACATTTGCTACCGTTCCCTCTTCTGCTGAGGTGGCTAGGCGTCATATGGCAATCGCCACACGTTTGCGCAGCGGTATCGTCTTGCGCATGTTCGTATCGCGCCGCTTCATGCTCTCGCACACACCCACGATATACTGAAATGTGCTCCTGGGCATTCGAAAATTTTCTCGGAAACCACTCTCCGGAAGGTGCGGAAGAGTTTATTCATACCTCGACGTTTCCCGGGGGTAAGTCCACACACTACGCTCACGCGAGGACAGCCATGGAGCTAAGGCTTGCAGACGCCTGCACGTTCTCTCAGCTTGCTCTTGTTCAGCTTGCTGTTCTTTCAGCTCGTCGAAAATTACGAACTGCCGCAAATGCCGGTGCTGCATTTCCGTCTGACAGGCGGAAAACATAGCCCAGAACGCGCAGCCTGTGTCCACAGCGTCCGGCACAAGCTTGCTGTGAGCCATCGCGATGTGTACGACTTCGCGCAGACGCACGGCGCCACGGCACTCACACTCAAACCAAAATAAGAGATGATTAAAGAGAATTTAAAATAACACCTAATCTAGCAAACAATTAAAACAGGAAAGTAGTTGATAAAATGAAACGTGGAGCGCGGCAGGAAAACGGGCGGAGAGTCGCAGAGAGAGGCAAAGCAGAGGTGGGTTGACTTGGCTCTCGGGTCGCCTGCGGAGTCGACTGCACCCCATGTTGAAATACTTTCTTAAGTTTCATCTGAATTTCAATAACCTCGGCACCACAAATTTCGCTGCACAGATGTAACCAAACTTCGTTCGAGGAAAACTTCATATGTTTGTGTTTAAGGTAACGTTTTGTGTACCACTGGCGTTAAATTAGCCGTGCAGATTTCTCTTCTGGAGCAACAACGTGACCGCGACACAACGGCGCACACCGAGAACAGGTTTTATCGTGTAACACCGTCAAACTGCAGTTCACGATAACCAAAGTTAACTCCGCCTAACCATGGTTGGGCTTAACCGTGGTTAAGTCGGCCGTGTAACTAGGGCATAAGTCGCTTTATTAGAGGCCAAATTTTATTGAACAATTTCTCTTTCCTTTCAAAACTTGAAAAAAAAATCATCTAAAGCGACTGATGCAAAAAGAGGCTTCACAAAATCAGCTCTTGATAACTATTTATTCTTAATCTCATTGTCCATGCCGCCGGTGGGATCCGAACCCACGAACTCCGAATATCGCGTCCGGTGCTCTTACCAACTGAGCTACGGCGACGGCTGTCCAATCTGCTGCTTTCGTGGGTATTTATGTTTACTGCGTGTAAGCGAACCTTGAGAGTGTTCACCAGCGCCACCCTCGACCATAGCGGTGGACGTAGCACGTCCTGTTATACCGCGAGTGTGACGTAGAACGTCATCTAACGGCGAGGGCGGAAACTGTGCGAGAGCCCTCTTATGCTACCTATGGCGACAAGACTGCCAGAATCGAGACCCCCGTTAAACTATTAGCAGGCAAGGTAAAGGAAATGAGGGGCTCGTTTGATAAACATATTAAGGAAGCCAACAGTCACGAAAACCAAGGGGCATAGGGGAATGTTTTCAATCTTTTTTTTATTAAAGAAACTTAATAGCGGAAGCTTAATAGCCGAAGAAATGAGGGGCTATAGTTATATACACACGCATATATATACACACATATATACGTGCAGAGCTACACACACACACACACACACACACACACACACACACACACACACACACACACACACACACACACACACACACACATATATATATATATATATATATATATATTGACACGGTGCATTCCCCATGTTCGCTTGACGCTGACCTGAAGGACGCGCCGCCTCAAAAAGGAGAAGCGATCTGGAGCTGTGGTAAAAACATTCGTCGAAGCCCTCCGCTGTCTCTTGTGATCAGTGCTCTCACGCATTCACGCCTGACAAATATATATTGCTACGCTACTAACTACTCTAGTGGCGCCATACAGCGGCTAAACTGCATTTCCTGGCAGTTGGCACGCCTTGAGCCATCTCGGGGCTAGATGCTTTGTCTTCTTCATCTCTCGTGCTGCCTGCTGCCTTGCGCGTTCCAACGTCTTCCGCGTCTAATTATAGCAAGTAAACCAGCCCTGCTTACGCCAACCGTTTCTCAGTGACATATTTGGTGGAGGTGCTGGGTGACGGCCCATGTACGCTGACTTCGAGGACACCTTTGACGTCAGCTCTCAGCGCGTGGCTACAACACCAGTCCACAAGGCGATCCGCCGCCTGCGAGGCCTACAACCCGAGTTCGGCCAACTGACAGCGCCGGTAAGGGCCACGACATCAACCGCGGCTAGCCAGACAAGTCAGAACTCCGGGAATGCCCCGCCATTTGTCTTTCACGCACCTCGATCGCCGCCACCGTTCCACGGGGACAGGTTCGAGGACGTCGAAGACTGGTTGGCCAGCTTTGACCAAGTGGCGGGTTTCAATGAGTGGGACGGTGAGCGCAAGGTGCGCAACGTTTACTTTTCGCTGCAGGACTCAGCCAAAACGTGGTTTGAGAACCACGAAGCTTCCTTTACCACCTGGGAAGGTTTTCTTCGAGAGCTGCTTGCGACATTTACCAGCAGCGAAAGAAAAGAGAAAGCTTAAATCACCCTGCGCTCGAGATCACAGCAGCCGAACGAGGGCGTCGCGATGTTCATCGAAGACATGACCCGACTGTTCAATCGGGCCGACCCTGCTATGCCCGAAGCCCAGAAGGTACGCCACTTAATGCGTGGCGTAAAAGAGCAGCTGTTTGCCGGACTGGTCCGTGACCCGCCACGAACAGTGTCCGACTTCACCAAGGAGGCAATGGGTATCGAGCGCTCTTTACAGGAACGGGGCGCCCACTACGGACGTCAGGCTACTGTAGCAGCCGCTTCCTAGTCCCAGTACACACCTACGTCGCTGCCCGCCAAGGACCTTCGGGAGCTTGTAAGAAGCCTGGTGCGCGAGGAACTGGCGAAACTTCGCTTTGAAGCTCCACAGGTCAGCGTCGCTGCCGTTACGGACGTGGTCCGCGAAGAAATCCGTCGAGTTGTGCAGCCACCCCCCGCTCCACACCCGGCGCCCTCCGTTATGACGTACAGCGAGGCGCTACGAAGTCCCGGGCCAGCGATGCGAGCCTTTTCTCTAATCGCTCCTGTGCAATACCTGCAGGAGCCAATCGCAACAGCACCCTCCGTGCCGCAGGAGTTCAGGCCCCCCGTGAGCAAAGCGCACGTTTGGCGTACGCCAAAGAATCGGCCACTCTGTTACCATTGCGGAGAGCCTGGCCACATCCTCCGCCACTGCCCCTACCGCAGGATGGGTTTAAGGGGGTTTTCACCTGACGCACCTCGACCACGCTACGGTGAAAGACCACGGGATATCGAACAGTACTTGGCTGAAAACGTGCAATCTTCGGCCGCGCAGCGACGCCAGTCCCGATCGCCATCCCCAAGGCAGTTCTCTTCGCCCGGCCGCCCGTCATCCTCTGGCCAGTTCAGAGGTACGTCCCCGCGTCGGGAAAACTGAAGACGGCGTCCTCCGGGGGCAGAGCTGCCGCTACTGGACCGAGTCAAGAGCCTCCACCCGACGATTCGCCGCGACCCTCCGACCGACGACGACCGTATCCGCCGACAACCACGACGTTACCGCACTCGTGGATACCGGCGCCGATTTTTCGGTAATGAGCAGACGGTTAGCCACGGTCTTGAGGAAGGTTCAGACCCCTTGGTCTGGGCCGCAGATCCGCACAGCCGGTGGCCACGTGGTAACTCCGATCGGTGTCTGCACTTCGCGAATCCAGATCCGCGGTGTTACTTTCCCTGGCTGCTTTGCTGTGCTACCCGAGTTATCCAATGACCTCATACTCGGTTTGGATTTCCTTCAAGAGTACGGTGCCGTTATCAACCTACAGGAGCTAATCGTGTCGTTTTCCACCCAAGGTCCTGTCGACGACGATACCGAGCCACGCAGGGCTAAGTTATGCGTCTGTGACGACCACATTTTGATCCCATCAAGATCCAGCATGTTTGTTACTGTAGAGTAAGATAACAGCACCAAAATTCGTGGCATTGCTGAAACCAACATGTCGCTGCTCCTTGGTCGGCAAGTCTGTGTTGCTCGAGGAATTGTTGAACTGGACAAGGGCCGAACCGAACTCTTCGTGACCAATTTTGGTTGTGAACATCAGTGTTTGCCTGGAAGAACAGCTATTGCGTATTTCGAGGAACTCAGCGAATTCGCGGGACAGCACGCTTTGTCCGGAGCCCCGGCATCAGTGGAGGAACCGACAACTCCCATAAACACTGACGTGAACCCAAACCTCCCAACTAACCAGAAACGCTGCTTAAAAAGCGTTATCCACTCTTTCTGCGACGCTTTGCCTCGACCTCCAAGGTTAGGCAGACACCGCTCACAAAGCACCGAATTATAGTTGACGCCAACCAACGGCCGTTATGTCAGCCGCCCTACCGCATCTCTTCGAAGGAGCGCGATGCCATTCGCCGCAAAGTTCAAGAAATGCTCAAGGACGACGTGATACAGCCGTCGACGAGCACGAGGGCATCGTCTGTTGTTCTAGTAGCAAAGAAAGATGGAACCCTGCGGTTCTGCAGACGTTTAAAAATTACAGACGTTTAAACAAAGTCACTAAAAAGGATCTTTATCCTCTCCCGCGTATTGATGACTCCCAGGACCGGCTGCGCCACGCCAAGTACTTCACAACGCTAGATTTACGAAGCGGCTATTGGCAAATCGAGGTGGACGAACGCGACCGGGAAAAGACCGCCTTTATTACACCGGACGGACTGTACGAATTCCGGGTGCTCCCTTTCCGCCTGTGCTCGGCTCCTGCAACCTTCCAGAGGATGATGGACACCGTTCTTGCCGATCTCAAATGGCAGTCCTGTCTCGTGTACTTGGATGACGTTGTCATCTTTTCTGACACGTTCGAAGAGCACCTGAGACGCCTGCGCGCTGTGTTCGAAGCAATTCGGTCGGCCGGTCTTTCCCTGAAGCCCGAAAAGCGTCACTTTGCTTTCGAAGAGTTGAAGTTTCTGGGCCACATCGTGAGCGCTAAAGGGGTTAGCCCAAACCCCGATAAGACTGCTGCCGTGGCTGCTTTTCCTGTGCCCACCGATAAGCGCAGTGTGCGCGCTTGCTGGGTCTCTGTGCCTTTTATCGGCGTTTTGTGCAGAATTTCTCCCAGATCGCTGAGCCCCTCACGCGACTCACGAAAGATTCCGAACCATTCTTCTGGGGCCTGGAGCAACAGCAAGCCTTTGAAGACCTCCGCACTCGTCTCCAAAGTACGCCCATCCTTGGACACTTCGACGCGGGAGCCGACACTGATCTACACACAGACGCCAGCAACACCGGCCTTGGTGCGGTCCTTGTGCAGAGGCAGGATGGTCTCGAACGCGTAATCGCATACTCGAGCCGCACATTGTCACGATCTGAGGCGAACTATTCCACCACCGAAAAAGAATGCCTGGCCATTGTGTGGGCAGTAACAAAATTTCGCCCGTACCTATATGGCCGCCCTTTCAGGGTCGTCAGCGACCACCGCTCGCTGTGTTGGCTGGCGAACCTCAAAGATCCCTCGGGACGGCTTGCACGCTGGAGCCTTCGACTTCAGGAATTCGATGTCACCAGCGTCTGTAAGTCTGGTAGGAAACACAGTGATGCCGACTGTTTGTATCGTGCTCCTATCGAGAACAACCGAGCTGACCCCGACGACGATTCTGTTTTACTTGGTGCCATCTCCACGTCCATCCTCATTCAACACCAAAGGGACGACAGCGAACTACGGCCCCTCATTGAGTATCTAGAAGGAAGCGCTCAGTCACCCCAGCGAATCTTTTCGCGCGGGCTGTCGTAGTTCTGTTTATGTGACGGCGTCCTATATAAGAAAAACTACAGTTCAACAGAAGCTGTCTATCTACTCGTCGTGCCTACGGCCCTTCGCGACGAAGTCCTGCAGGAAAGCCATGATGACCCATCTGCTGGTATCCTGGGTTTTTGTCGAACTTTGGCACGAATACGGCAAAAATACTACTGGACAAGGGTTGCTGCAGTTGTGAAACGTTACGTAAGAACCTGCCGCGAGTGCCAGCGTCGCAAGATGCCGCCGACTAAGCCAGCCGGCCTACTCCAGCCTATTGATCGGCCTCAGGTTCCCTTCCACCAAGTTGGCGTGGACATACTCGGCCCATTTCCGGAGTCCTCTGGGTAAGCGCTACATTGTGGTCGCCACCGACTAATTCAGCCGATACTGTGAGACTAAAGCTCTTCCCCATGGTACTGCTGATGAAATTGCGAACTTTTTCATTCAAAACATTGTGTTCGTCACGGTGCACCCACCATCGTTTTAACTGACAGGGGAACATCGTTCACCTCGGCCCTTACGCAGGAGGTTATGCGCCTAAGCGGCACCAGTCACCGCAAAACAACCGCTTACCGCCCTCAAACGAACGGCCTCACCGAACGGCTCAACAAGACGATCGCCGACATGATTTCTATGTATGTCGACGCGGACAACCGGAACTGGGACGCCATACTCTTTTACGTCACCTTTGCTTATAATACTGCGGTCCAGGAAACGACACGCTTCACTCCATTTCGTTTAGTACATGGTCGCGAAGCCACAACCATGCTGGATGCAGTGCTGCTTCCAGCTAGCGCTACCCCCTCTGATATGGGTGCTGCCCAATTTGTTCGTTACGCTGAGGCCGCCCGCCAACTCGCTCGACAGCGCATCCGGCACCAGCAAGTTCACGACGCTCAGCGATACAACCTCCGCCACCGAAATGTGTATTACCAGCCCGGCGAACAAGTCTGGGTGTGGAGCCCAATCCGCATGAGGGGACGCTCTGAGAAGCTTCTATGCAGATACTTTGGCCCCTACGAGGTGCTCCGCCAGCTCAGTCAAGTTACCTACGAAGTTCTCCCCCAAAGAACAATTCGCTCTTCTAGACGGCCGACCTCCGAAGTTGTCTACGTCGCTCGGATGAAGCCGTACCACGCCCGCTAGCCCCTCGCTCGTGTCTACACCACACGCCAGACACGTGCGACTACCCTTGTGGTCCTGCCTGCAATTGCTACCACACCGAGTCGGCGTCTTCAAGAGAGGGGGAGAAATGCTACGCTACTAACTACTCTAGTGGCGCCATACAGCGGCTAAACTGCATTTCCTGGCAGTTGGCAAGCCTTGAGCCATCTCGGGGCTAGATGCTTCGTCTTCTCCATCTCTCGTGCTGCCTGCTGCCTTGCGCGTTCCAACGTCTTGCGCGTCTAATTAAAGCAAGTAAACCAGCCCTGCTTACGCCAACCGTTTCTCAGTGACAATACTGCTACGAGAATAAACCCCCAGAGCATGGCGCAAGCCGACCAAGTGCCTTGCGCGGAAGGAGATGCAGCGCGGGGAGCGCGCGGAGGAGCGAGCGCGCGCAGACGATGATAAAGATTGGGGGCCGTCGGAGGTGTTCCTTTGGCTCTCTCCGACTTCGTGTAGTTTCCTTTGGGCGGGACCGCCGTCCGTTTGGATATTTTGGTGGCAGCGTTGGGATGCGCTCACTCGAGCTCGGAAACAGGATGCGGAAGGGCTGAGGATGGCGAGCAACCTCCGGTTTTCGCGGCACACAGCGCAGCTGCTCTCGGGCATTCCGACAGTCTCCCTTTTCTCCGGCGCTGGAGGCCGCCTTTGAGCGCCTCCATCGGCGAGTGGACCGGCTGTTCCAGCGGCTGGAGAAGGTGGAGCAAGACGATGGCGTCTGTGGCGATCAGGCAGCGCCGGACCAACTAGTTAGGACAATGGGTGAGCAAGGGGCAAAGTCCAAGCTGGCTGCAGGTGGCGACGAGCGTGAGCATGAGCGGAAGAGGATGGTGCGTCGTCAAGGCGAGGCAGCGGATAAACGTCTAGATGGGGGACGGTGTTGAGCTTGCGGTAGTCCACGCAGAAGCGTGTCGCCTCATCCTTCTTCCGCACAAGAATGACGGGAGCGGACCAGGGGCTACACGAAAGGGAAATGATGCTCTGGTCTAGCATGTAGGCCACGTGCTGCTGAACAACCCGCCGTTCGGCTGATGGGACACGACGGGGTTGATGGTGGATGGGCCCGTGACCGGCAGTGTCGATGCGGTGGTATGTCCAGGTAGTACACCGGAGTTCTTCGGCACGCAGAGCGAAGCAAGCGTGGTGCTGCTGCAGTAGCGCTTTGAGTGCGGCGAGCTCCGCGGAGGTCAGGTTGGGGCCAAAATTGAAAGACTCCTACGGTAGAGCCTCAGGTGTTGGTGGGGTCGGTACCAGGGCCACAGGCTGCACAGAGGCAACCGGCGAGCCTGGGCTTAAAAATGCGCCGTGCCCAGGGATGACCCGTGACGCAGTACGAGTGGGTGACCACCGATGTTAAGGACTGCAGCATGTGAGCCATTCCGTTTACCACTGAAAGAGGGCACCCATGTGAGGTCGTCCCGCAGGCTGGTGCGGCACAGCGGACTGGCTCGAAGAGTACATCGGCGGTTATCTGGTCGCCAAGCTGGCCCTGTACCGAGGTTGCCGCGCCCGGTGGTAGGGTCATGTCAGGAGCCGCCAACACTACGCACACGTCGGATGGCGGAACGTAACGAAGAAGGTTCGATACGAGGCCGAGCAAAAAGGTGGAGGTATGCTTGGCCGCCGACACCAGGGAGAGTCATAGCCCCGCACCGTAGTGAAAAACCCCACGAGCCCAGCCTTGGCGACGGGGAGGCAGCCGGTACGCCTGCTGTCGCGAAGTCGCGAAGTCGACAACGACCCCAACTTGCTGGCACCAGCCGCACCCGAGGACCACCAGCCGAATTGGGGTGTGGACGACCACAAACTCGGTCGCGCAGCTCGTGCCGAAAGCAAGCACATACACAACGACACGTCCGAGTTGGTGCACCAGGGTGCCGTTGAATGTCAAAAGCTGGGTCTCAGGGGCCGGAAGAAGCACGTGGGGCACGCCGGTCACAAGTGAGTTATCCAGGATGTCCACCGCAGGCCCCATGTCGACTAGAGCGTTCAAGTGCTGGCCGAGTTTAGCAACGTCCGCAAACACGTAAGGCGCTGCACGGCAGCGCAGCAGCGACGGGCGGGAGGAATCGAGACATAGACGCGTGGGGACTGATTCGACGGACTTGGGCCCCCGGAGTTCCGCCGGAGCGTTTCCCGACGGCGAAGGGTTAACGCAGTCCCTCGAATAGTGGCTCCGCTGTCCGCAAAGAAAGCAGGTCTGGGTCAAGCTGTTGCGCCCTCTGCGGGCAGGAGCAGTAGCGGCGTCCACAGACCGTGAAGCCCACTCCGTGGTGGGGGCACGAACAGCGGCTTGCTCCACACGCGCGGTCCTCAAGATCATATCAGCCTCGACAGCGAGGTTCACAGCTGCGCGAACGGACTCGGGACGCACGAGGCGGACCTAGCGCTGGATTTCCGGGTCCCGAATGGCGTCGACAAAAGTTTCCGTGCTGACCAAGCCCACGGGTTTTGGCGGTGCACCCGGCAGCGACTGCGACGCCAACCGCTGAAAAGCCGCGGAAAGGTCCTGGTAGCTTTCCACAGTCTCCTGCCGGCGAGCACGCCGGCACTGGTATTAGAGCTGGGGCTGGCCCGACCCATAATGGTCGGCAAGGAGGCCCGCGATGTAGTCGTACCGGCCTAGCTCCGCGCGGGGTAAGTTCAGGAGCAGCTCCGCCGCTCGGCCTCGACGCTTGGAGACGAGCATCACAGCCCTTGCGCTGGTGTCCCATCTCTGCTCCGCCGCGATGGTGTCTAGCTAGAGCTGGTAGGCCTCCCCAGGGGCAGTGCCATCAAAAGTTGGTAACTCCACCGTCATCCCCAGCGGGCAGGCCGGATGTGATGCACCTGCGCCGTGCACACCAAGGTCGGACTGCGAAGCCAGACCGACGGGCACGGGTGCGGATTTCATGGTGTAGATGGAAGGCACCGGCCGGCCGCGGTTCGGGCCGGGTCGGTGTGTGTGTGTGTGTGTGTGTGTGTGTGTGTGTGTGTGTGTGTGTGTGTGTGTGTGTGTGTGTGTGTGTGTGTGTGTGTGTGTGTGTGTGTGTGTGTGTGTGTGTGTGTGTGTGTGTGTGTGTGTGTGTGTGTGTGTGTGTGTGTGTGTGTGTGTGTGTGTGTGTGTGTGTGTGTGTGTGTGTGTGTGTGTGTGTGTGTGTGTGTGTGTGTGTGTGTGTGTGTGTGTGTGTGTGTGTGTGTGTGTGTGCGTGCGTGCGTGCGCGCGCGCGCGCGCGCGCGCGCGCTATACCACCAGCAGTATTTTGTCAATGGAGACGCATAGTGGCCAATTTGGGGACCAGCGTCACTGCAGCCCGTCGTGATCTCTTCGGTCGGTAGGTGGGCTTTCTGAGAAGACTCCTAGAGACTCCGAGCGATTTGTCCAAGGGCATTTCTCCAAGCGCAGAATTAAACACAAAGATGCGTGAGTGCCTTGCAGGAAGGGGCTGGTTTACAAAATCCACTTTCATGCGGTAGGTACTACATAGGGCAAACAGGCAGGTGTATGAATGTGCGCCTCCAAGAGCACAAAATTGAAGTGGGATATATCACCACACAGGGCCATCTGGAGCTCATTGCAAAAAATGCGACGCAAAACCGCCATGCGATCCTTTCCTCGATAAGACAGTCATTTTGTATCAGCAACCACAACCACCTGACTAGAGAAATTAAGGAACCGTGTGAGCTAGCACGGGCAGAAGATCAATGCGTCAGCAGGCCATCTGTGGAATTATCAAGGAATGAGTTCGATTTTATGACATGACGGCACGCTATACTTTTGTTGGGTTTTTTCAACTCCTTTCTGTCAGCTGTTGAAATAAATCCACTCTGTTGAAAGTTAGCGCTTGTCCCGTCTTGTCTTTGTTCTTCCCGCGCTTTGCTTCTCGTGTTGCAATGAATTAGCAACCTGCTCAAGTCTACTCACTTGTTTATCTTTTTGCTCTCATATGCATTTCAGAAACACGGCTGAATGCTCATGGTAAAAATTTATAATGTTGTTCTTCATATTCAGCAGAGTACTGTCATAGCTGTTGATCTTGCAAGATAGTTCAGCCATATTTGTATCTGGGACTAATTACAAACGCAGAATAGTAAAAATTTAATGGTCGAGATGTTGAGTCTGTGTGGGTGGAATTGGATGATCCAAGTTTTGGAACTAGCTGGAGAAAGGTTGTTGTTAGCAGTATTCAGAGGTCCCCGAGCTCATCTGCTACTAATTTTTTCTCTGCACTGAGTGACCTATTGAGAGTCGAGTAAGGACTTGTGTCTCATCTAGTTGGTGCGTATTTAAGTGATGGAAATCACACCGTCAAAAAAAAGGCTGCCACCGTCTGGAAGACGAAGTAACGAGCGTTAGCTGTTTGCTTTACTAGATGAAGAAACCGAAGAAGAACACGCCGCTCGTCTCGAGAAGAGAGAGAGAGAAACAACTTTATTGTAACACCAGTCAATGAACGCCAGGAGAGAAGTCCATCTCCCCTGTCGGCCCTAGCCGTCGGCCGGGATCCCTTGGGATACAGCAGCAGCAAGGGCTTGACCGATGATGTCTTGCTGGACGTTGGGGTCTGGGCTGCGGAGCAAAGCCTCCCAGGATTCTATAGTGCGTGAGCTATCATATTTAGCCGGGCACGTCCACACCATGTGGACCATATTTGCTGGCTGATCGCAAAATTTGCACTTTGACCTGAATACTCTAGGATGCCACTTGCTGTAGAGTACTGGGTTGGGAAAAACCCCTGTCTGTAATTTCCTCCAAAGAACCTCCTCTTTTTTATTGAGCGTTTTGTCCGCTCCCGGATAAATCTGACGATTTAGTCTGTAGTATTATGTGATTTCCTGGTATGCGCGCATATCCTCTGTGCTGTTTGTACTTCCAGAGATTTGGGAGGTCCCAGGGGTCGATCGGTAAGTGAGACCTCGGGCGACAGAATGAGCCTCCTCGTTCCCTTTCAGTCCTTGGTGAGCTGGTGCCCAAACGAGCAGAACCAGTTCTCTGGGTCCTCCTTCCCTGCTTAATATACGGATGGCAGTCTCCGTCACCCTCCCCGATTCGTAATTTCTCACAGCGTTTTTTGAATCGCTAATGACCACCTTGACCCCTCCTTGGCTGGCGGCTAAGGCTATCGCCACTTCCTCAGCTTCTACTGTCTTGACACCACTGACTGTGCAGCACGCCACCGGGGTTCGGTCTTCCTTAACCGCCACAGCCGCGTGTGCGGCTTTGCTCTCATATATTGCAGCGTCCGTATACAGGACGTCCTGTCGACCTGTATACCTAGCATGTAATGCTTCTGACCTGTCTTTGCGCCTGCCTTCGTGAAAGGCGGGGTGCATGTTTCTGGGCAGCGGAGGGATTTTAATCTTGTCCCTGATTTGTCATGGTATGTCTCGTGAGTGGGCATGTTCATGCTTGGGCTCGTAGCCCAATCTCTCTAAAATTTTCCTCCCCGTTTCAGAACCGAGTAGCCTTTGATTCTGAGCGGTAAGGGCAGCCTCAATGAGCTCCGCGAGAGTGTTGGAGACCCCTAGCTTCATAAGTCTCTCGGTGGATGTGTTCGGGGGTAGGCCGAGTGCGACCTTGACACTTTTCCTGATAATGATTTCGAGCTTGTTCCGTTCCGCTCCGTTGAGTTTCAGGTAGGGTGCCACGTACACTATCCTACTGATTACGAAGGCTTGCACGAGTCTCAAGAGATTCGCCTCCTTCATCCCAGCGTGCCTGTTCGCTATTCTTCTCATAAGACGACACGTCTGATTTGCACTAGCTTCTAACCTAGCAAGCGTTTCACGATTCTTCCGATTCGCCTGAATCCTTAGCCCGAGGACGCGGATACTGTCAACCGCGGGGATCTCTCCGCCATTTACATACAGGTGGATGTCTGCCTCGGGCTTTTGGTGAAGCCGCCGTTTTCCAGGGGGCATCAGGAACAGTGCTTCCGACTTTTCGGCCGAGCATTTAAGTCCCTTGGGTTTCAGGTACTCTTCAATGATGTCAATTGCTTTTTGCAGAGAGCTTTCAATTTGTCCGTCACTCCCCTTATTTATCCATAATGTTATGTCATCCGCGTATATTGTGTGCTTTAAATTCTCAATGTCCGCCAACAGTTCGGGAGTCTCAACATCGCAATGTTGAAGAGGGTCGGTGATAACACCGAGCCTTGCGGCGTTTCTGTGTTACCAAGTATAATGTCCTCGATGGAGTCTTCCCCTATCTTGAGAGTGGCTTTCCTGTTCGTAAGAAAGTCCTTGATGTAACTATACACTCTCTTACCTACATTTAGTGAGTTCAGATTCTCTAAGATCGACACGTGCCTCACGTTGTCAAATGCCTTTGCCACATCCAACCCCACAATCACTTTCATGTCTCGGGTTTGGTTGTCTAGAATTTGGTCCTTGAGTTGCAGCATCACGTCGCATGACGACAGCTTTGGTCGGAAGCCGATCATGGTGTCTGGGTATAGCCCATTGTCCTCTATGTACCTACTGAGCCGCGTCTAAACGACATATTCCATAAGCTTACCCACGCAGGAGGTGAGCGATATCGGCCTAAGGTTCTCGAGGCCCAGTTTCTTCCCCGACTTGGGAATGAAAATGAGATTTGCGAGTTTCCACTCCTGTGGTATCGTCCCTTTCTCCCAGCACTCCTGCATGTACGTTGCGATGTCGGCGATGGACCTGTCGTCTAAATTACGAAGCATTCTGTTGCTCACTCTATCCGGCCCCGCTGCTGACTTAGTCCGCAGGCGATTAATCTCCGCTCTGACTTCTGCCAGGGAGAAACGAAATGTAATACCCTTTGAAACGGGGTGGATTGCCACCATGCTCGAATACGCCTGCACGCATGCCGCCTAGCGGAACGATCGCCGCCTAGCGCCATCAGAGAAATTACGATGCACGTCTACCCATTGGGGAGCTGCACCCCCTCAAGATACGTCCTAAACGGGATTTGCTTCGTTTAAGGGGTAAAGGTTGGCCACGAATTCGGCTTGCGGTGCGATATGGTAACGCTTGAATTTGTAATTGCATGCATACTTTATTTACCTATTATTTATTTGTGGTTTTATTCTTATAGCACAACCAATAGGGTTCCATTTGCCTACCAAATTCGGTATACAACTGTCCCCGGATAGGTGACCGTTGTTGTCGGAGTATATTTAGCGGTACGGGATCGGCCTTGACTTAAGCGCGTCTTTACTATCCTGTCTTTCAATCCTATCTTTCAACTCTCCTACTATCTGCACGAGGTAGCGATTGTGGCTCGGCTAGAGCCAGTGAGCAGGCCTGTGCACTTTGCTTTCTTTCTTCCTGGCAGCAACAGACAGACAGAGAGACAGACAGACAGACGTATGTGTAAATGTATAGCGGTCCTGTAACGGGACTGTTTTCCTACCCGTTTTAGGACAATTTTTGGCGAGGCGGCGGAAGAAATGAGAGAGCACAACCAATTTTAATAACCACCATCTTGGACTCGAGAAACCGAAACTTTGCCACCATTTTGTCCCCTGTTCCGCCACTATCCACCATACTGAACAGTGACGTCATCATTGGAACGCAGTAGGTGGTTGCTTCTACAATGCTATTGTATACGGCGCTACAAGTCTCTATGCGAGATGCGCTGATTTCTAGTTACAGCCACATATGGCGCTTTGATCTCAGTGTGGTATGAGGCCTCACGAAAGCTCTAGACGTGATGAGTAGTTACTGGCACGGATGGCGCTGTGATCAAGGGTGGTAGCAGACCCCACGAAATCTCGAAGCGTGCTTAGTAAGAGCGAACGCTCCTAAAAGAAGACTAGAAGAAGCACACAGTGATGATGAAATAACTTTATTTGCACCTGTCAAGGGATCAGAGGGCGATGAAGACTTCGGTCTTGACCGCCGTCATCTTCCTTCCCTTTCAGAAGACTGAGATCCCCTGAGATTCAGCTGCGATTGTTGGCTGTGGATGGATTTGGTCCGTTTTAGCGCATTGGCTCCGCCTATCGCTCCGCAGGTTTTTTATTTTTTCGCATTTTATTCGCACCCGTGTGAGCTGTATTTCACTTTTCATGTTTTTTTTTCTGTCGTCTTTTACGCGCTCTGGCCATTTCATGCGACCGCGGCGGCCGTGTTTCGATGGAGGCGAAGGCACCCGTGTGCTGTGTGATGTGCGTGCACGTTAAATATCCCTAGGTGGTCGAAATTATTTCGGAGACCGTCACTACGGCACATCTTTCTCTCTCTTCTTTCACTCCCACTTTCTTCTCTTCCATTATGGCGCGGTTGAGGTATCCGCCGAAATTCAAGACAGATACTGCGCCATTTCCTTTCCCAACAACCAATTTCAATTTAGTTTCATTTTCTGGTCGTAATTCGCACTCCCTTGTCATATGATACCATCCGTGATACTGTGTTAGTGTTGTGGACACGAGTTTTTTTTTTTCCTTGCAATTGTCGTATGATATTAATTGAGCCGTACGGGTATTAACGTTTGTTGATAGCTTTTTTATCCTTCAAACGTTTTCAAGGCGGTCTTCCCTTTATCATTTGGCCGACCCCACCACGTGGTCCATTGTGAGTGGTGTTTATTGTTCTGATTTGGTGAAAAATAAAGATATGGCGTAGTACAGCGCCCGTCCTGTCTTGTGTGTTCCTTCTTGTCTTCGTTCTTTTCGCGGTTGGTTTCCGCCACTTATTACAAGTCCTTTCACATGAGAACAAATGCATTGCCATTATGTGAGGGATTGAGGCAGTTCTCTTCGATGATGCTCATTGCACTTTAATGATACGCCAATTGGTTTCAGGGTATGGATTGCAATGACTAATTACTCTCCCAACCCGATGCGCGGATAAAAAATTCAATTGCACAAACCGGCCACGCTCTGGCGAATCTGCTGTCACCTTCTGACGCTTTTGCCATACCCGGTAAAATCACTTATTAATACCCTATCGCCCTTCGTTTCCACTTATATGCTTCTCAACTTTGACAACATACAATAAAAAGCGCATTTCTAACGCTAATTGGGCGAGAGTCACTTCCTTCTGAAATACCGTAACATGCTAGGGAGTTCTCTTTTTTTTTCATAAGTACTTGCATATCATCCTCGATGTCTAGCTTCATATCGAAAGAACATTAATCGCTGCATAATCCTTGGCTACCTTCATTTTTAATAAGAAGCCTGTGGAGGGACGCCTGTAGTGCCAAAATATTATCAACCATTTAACTCTTTACTGCATGATCGTTACAGGAAATATTGAAATCTAATTCATAAACTACTAAAACGCGCTGAAACTACTAAGAAAATAACATCTTAGAAGCAGGTAACATCAGAAAAGTGTGGCGCATTTTAGATTCATTTCTCAGTAAAGCCTCAAAAACTACTCTACTGAAGTATGTTATACCTGCAAAACATTTGCCGACCCATATGATATTACACATGCATCAAGTACTTTCATACCCTTCCACCTCAGATAACTGCATCGAGTAATGCTCAAATTCGTTGCTACGTTTTTTCTTTTGCCCACCTCATAACATCAAGTGCGCACAAAAATTCTTAGTCTAAAACCTACTTCCGGCCGCAGTAACGTTCCTATGTATCAGATCCATGAAGTTATTGAATTCATCGCCGATATCTTTGCTCACATTGTAATCTGATTTTCTAGATGAGCGTGTATCCCCAGGACTTAAACCCGAATAAAATCATCCGCGTATTTTAAAAAAGAAGGCAGAATCTGATAACTAGCCACTTGTTCATATCTATTCTTTTATTCAGTAAAGTGGTATAAAACTAATTGTTGATTGTATCTCTAAATACTTTAACAAATTTAATCAGCTATATCCTAGGCAATTTGGGTTCCGCCCAGGATATTCTATAACTTGTACTTAATAGTATGTACTGATGAATTCAAGACGGAAATTGAAGGAAAACTAGTTGGATCCGTCTTTATTCACTTCAGTCAAGAATTCGTCACCATTTCTTGCGACATTATTTTCTGCAAACTTTCTTCATACGCCGCAGACAATCCCGCCCTAGAATAAGTTCAAAGTTTTTTTACTGAACCGAGAGCTAATAGTGGCCATATCAGCAGCTCATTCCGAATCAAAGACCGTTAATATAGGTGTTCCCCAATGCTCTATACTATATAGTCATCACAGTGTCTCTTGTACGCAGATGACGCTAACTGTGTTTACCTCTCATAATAGCATACAACGCAGTAAGCTAGCAACTGAACCAAGGCTTTTCTAATATAAAGGTATCATGCCAATATAATAAAACAAAATTTTCTTCCAAGACGAAGTTCATTGTATTCAGTTCGTCAAACAAGTATCGAGACACATAACTCCTGTTTTCATCAACTCTAAACAAATTCATCCCAGTGATCACCATATAATCTTCGGTGTAGAACTTGACACATTTCAGATGTTTACTGCTCTTATTAAACTCAAATTAGACACAAATTAAAACCAGTTGATATGGCTTACGGATTCTTCTAAAAGCTCTTAACTACTTCAGCACATCAACGCTAGTCACGCTTTCTCATGCTTTTATCCACAGTTATGCCAATTACTGCATTATTTTCTGGTTAGTTAAGTATCAGGCTCATCTAACTTTTTTTCAGCTTATACAAAATCAAGCTGTCCGATTCATTACGAACAGGCATATATTGCTCATGTCAATCTGCATTTGAAAAAACTTCATATCGTTCCGATTAATCTGCTAGTCAAATTTACATTTGGTATTTGTGCGTTTCACATCATCTTTATAGTAATTTGCTTTATGTTATCAGTAAAACTAACCTATGTCATCTCAATATTATGCGTTTTTCTCTTCGCAGCACCTTTCTACTGCCAATAATGCGGACTAACTACTGTAAACTGACAGTTGGATTTGCAGCATTTAACCACTGGAATAGACCGCCCTTAAGTTAAATGCTCACCATCTCTTAGTTCATTCAAACGGTCGTAATGGTCTTTCATTCGCACCTAGATAACTTTTCTTTGTAAGTGAGAACTTCGTCATGTGTATGTTATTGCGGGGTTATTATTTGCTTATAAACGTTTTTGTGGTGCTGTGTAATTGTTTAGTAATTGTTAATGCGGTTATTGTTTCTTTTCTCGCTGTCTTATGATCATTCCTTACAAAGGCAACGTTTACTAATAAAGTCGACTTTCTCTCTCTCTTAGATGCATTCTCTGATGCATTGCATTTTTAAGTGACAAATTCAAACCAGCAGTCTGTATGGAAGCAGCACAGGTGGCAATGAGAATACAGAGCTGCAATTTTTCAACGTGCCTGAGAGAGGACTTGCTTAAGGTTGTGATCTTCCATTCTTAGCAATTTCTCCATTTCCGGCCGTGGGAGGAAAAATTCAGCGAAAGAGTATTTTCCGGAGCGTTAAGGAGTTTTAAAAACCGAAATGGTCTCCATTCCTTCTAATTTACCGAGTTTTCACTCTGATGCACAGAAACACACTGAAATATTCAGTGGCGCACTAGCTAAACGACCTTACGTGCGTCAAGGCTAATGCCTTTCTGTCGTCCTGTTTAGCTCTCTACCTGAACACAATCGCCTCATGCTTCAGGAATTAGTTTCGGTGTCAAGTTTGCGACATACTACACCTTCGCTATATACCAGGTATTTGTTATATCCGGCTTCAAGTTACGACACACTGCATTTCGCAATATTCGATGTCTTCGTTATATCCGGTTTCAAGTTACGACGTATGCCTTCTAAAACACCGTCGTTTCGTCGGACTACGTGGCCGTGTGCACGACCGCACCTTCCAAAACATGAAAAGTCTGGTAGGCACGCACATGCATGCAGATAGAGGAGGCAGCTAGGCGGCTCTTCCAGGGCAGCAGATACTCACCGAACTAAGGCGCATTGCTCAAGAAAAAAAAATGTGCCTGCTGGTCGTGCAGGTGTATGGTAGCCTGGTGTTTTGTGGCGTAAGCATGCTTAGAGATTTTTTCGCCGCTATTTTCTTGCAACAAAGAAAAAGAGGAGACTAGGTGACTGAGTGGTTAATGGAATGGACTGCTAATCTATTGGGCTCTGCCTGCATGGGTTCGAATCGAATCCTCGTGGAAATTTCTTTTTCTTTCATTTCATTTGATTGGCACATTGAGCGGACACTTCTCGCACACGTTTCCTGTGGACAGGTCTTGCGCACACTCATGAGGCAAGAAAGGCTTTCGCCTTAACAGGAAATTTCGGGCATGATTGACAGAATATTTGATTAAGACGTGAAATATCACTACCTTAAGTTTATTCTGTCATACAGCGATAGGCGACCGGAGTTTATCCACTCCACTGAGAGATAGTAGCGGCGACATGCCTGAGTACTGGACTCGAGGGGGAGCGTTTCCTCTTACCACGAAGTTTCGACTCCCGCCACAACTCGTCGGATCACCGCAGAACTCATAATAGAAGATATCATCAGGGCCAAATCGTTAAAACTTGCCCGTTACTCTCGTTCTGTTTTGTCGACCTTGCTGCACGTATTTTTTCTTGATAGAGTGGCACTGACAATGCCCCATGATGAAGACAGGCTCTCATTAGAGAACCAATGAACGCCATCATGAGTTCCTCTTCGAACACTCAAAGGTTCATACCTGTCTGCGTCATAAAAGAAATTTGGTATTCTTCTCGTTTCTGCCATATCGCATCGCGCTGTCAGGAAGCAGTCTTGAGAAAGCAGTTCGATCTCTGCTCCCATGTGAATAGAATTTTTTAAAAAAGAATATAGAGCTGACAGGTGACGTCAGGGCCTGTATTGCATCCCTATGTTTCTTTGTGCTTTGAATGGAAGTGTTTGTTGCAGTGAACACCAATCTGAGAAAAAGGAAAAAAATCTCTAATTAAGGCTCAACACAGTTTAGTCGTTGTAAAGAGCGGAGATTGTTGAAGCGATGCGACAATGACAATTAACGATCATTTCAGCAAACGCAGCAGAAACCGCCAAAATGGACCATAAAATAAATGGAAATTTCCTGTGATATTTTTGGACCGCTTCAAGAACGTCAACGTTTCGTACTTGAATACGCGCTGCCGTTTCTGGGTGCAGAAAAAAAGCGCCATAGTTCATTACATTGTTGTCCCCTGCTGAGTTACACCAGTGGTGCCCTACACTATACTCTCCGCAGTGCCCACACTGTGGAGAGGTAGCTAACCTCTACCACATGGTGCGGGCATGCCAATTTAATCCCACATTTGACCCCATTGGAAACCACTCAGAGGAGTAGTGGGAGGCTGTTCTGCTCAGCGATGATCCTGACCGCCAGCACTTGCTGATGGGGAGGGTCAGCGCAGAAGCAGTAACCAGTGCACTAACGGACTAGGCGGCCCACCCATATGTTCTACGAATATTCAGCAAATAAAATGTTTTCAATCAAATTGTTGTCGGCATTATACTTCAACGTTGCATCTGGAGGAGGCCGTTTATGTAAATTTCAAATTTTGCTCCTTTCCACAACCACTTTGTAATTTTATTTGGCAACTGCTCCTCTCGCAGTTTGTAAGTTCGCCTTGTTGCGTTATACTACAATTTAGATGATTGGAAAAATGATTTTGATGAGTTAGCTTTTTACTTTGGGTGGAGTCGAAATATAACGAAGCAGGCGCGATTGGGATTAAGAACTAATCAGCCGCTCATTGCCGCTTCCCTTAATTATAAGGTGTGCCAGTGTCATAGGCACAGAGAATATATTAGTGTTAATATGATTGTCCAATTATTGGTACTCTTTTCCTTTACATTTTTTATAGGGCATCGCGTGAATACTTTCAGCTTGCGTATATTTTTAGCTCTAGAGTGGGAAGTATTAGCTCCTTAGGAAGAGAGAAAAAAGATGCATTTTGAAAGTCGCGTCATCCGGTTATTCCAGAAAATACACAGCTACTCTGGAAATTATTATTTTAATTATTTTTGGTCGCTTACTGCTCTTCTGTTAAGGTATAAAACCCGCACAGTCAGCGCAGCTAGGTGATACTTTCCGAGAATCTCTCCATCACCTAGTAACGTTGCATAAGGCCGAGATGAAAACTGCTTTTTGCGCCGCGCTCTTCGTCCTGGGCCTCATCAGATCTACTGAGTGAGTACAAGGTGCCAGAAGGCCCGTACCGTACGGTATCTCTAAAGTTTCAGAAAGTTACTACACATTACTGTGTTCGCACAGCGAAACGAAGGTTGATCAGTGATGTCTGGTGAGGGGCGGCTATGGTGGATAGCTATAGTTGTACATCCTCTTTTTTATTGGATGGTGGGTCTGCCCGGTTGAAATGCTGACTATAGACGCTTATTTATCCGCCTTAGACGTCCCTTGAAACGTATAGGAGCAGCATGTGCTTGTCTCGTCCGCAGATATTGAAAAAGAAAAGCTGCATAATTTATTATCCACAACAAACAAGATTGTTGAATTTTGAAAGATTAAATGTTTCTTTAAACTTGATTGGCGCGAAAGGTAGACACAAAACTATATTTGAGGACTGATTATTTCTGCAGTTCGCACTAGAACCTTGTGCGTACCCCCTGCACTACAAGAGAACCGATCGCAGAATAACGAAAAAAGCTGGAAAACGTCGACTAACCGCTTTTCAGAATATTTGAGGACACAGAGATTTATAAAACACGCAGAAACATCTTTCATTCGATGAAGCAAAAAGTGCAGTCTTGACACAACTCATTTAGAATACCTTAGAGACATGCCCAGCCTCGAAAATATGGGATATCTGGTGCAGGTTAAGGAAAAGAAATTGATTTCTTTCGAAAAATTTGAATACGGCAAGAGTTACAAATATCCTGAATGGGATAAAAAAAAATGAAAAACTCGAGGTGTCAGATATTACTTCCAAGAAGTTCCTGGGGTTGTGAACTCTTGGTTCAATCACTCGAGGTTGAACGCTACCCTTGACCACCGCAAAAGATATATGAATGCCGGCTGCTTCCATAAAGTATGACACTTGGCCGAAACAAACTGCGCGCTGTATTTTAAACACACCGAATAAGAAAACTGGTTTTCTTTCCGAGTGTTTGCTGCAAAAGAAAAAAAGAGGCCGAAAACAATGTGATGTGGATTCATGTATCTTGCGTGACTCCGTGTCTAAAAAAGGCAGATCAAGCATGGCCCCAAACTTTAGTGTAGATTTGCAATCGCGATCTGAAAGCAGTGATTTAAGACCACAATTTTTCACTTTTGTCATCAAGAGTTGGATTCTTCTGAAGTGTTGATTTACGCCAGAAAAGTGTGACTATACTTTCTTAATGCTGCATTTTCTTTACTTGTGTGTAATGCACTGAATGCGCTAGGCGAATTCGAGCTTTGCGACTTCGGCTATGTTTTGTACCGTCAAGGAAAAACTCGCCTCGCGAAACTAAGGAAGACTACAATAGCTGCACAATGGACTGCTTGTTTAAAACGCCAGTCTGGCGGATTCAGAGTTGGTGCGGTTTGCTAGCAGTTGGAGGGGGGGGGGGTACGGAATTTTCTGATGAATACATGGACACTGGACGGATGAAAAACATAGAGTGTTAAAAGGGCGGTATGAAATATGCTGTCATGGTTTAGTCTATATGCGCGGGATCGATGATCCTGATTCCTGAGCAATGGGAATGTGGCAGGGAACACGGCGGAATTCTATACCGTTAGAGAGGCAGGCGGTTATCATAGTAAGGCTTAATACTAACTGCTTATTGAAAGTTGCGCCGAGTTTTGAAAGTACGTTTAAACAAAAAGACGAGACTGTCGAAATATTCTATGAAGACGTAGAAGCGGTAAGGAGTAACTTAAAAAAGCAGAAAAAGTAGCGCAGTCTACATACACGCGGCTTCTATGCCAAGGTAGAAAAGAAACAGGCGGGAGACTAGAGAGCGGACCACTATGAAATAGGTTCTGGGAATAAAAAGGGGGCGTTAATCGCAGAGACTGCTGAACAAAATAGATTACGGATTATGAGTACCGTATTCTGGAAACAGAAAACTGGAAGTGGATTTTAAGAAGCACGAATACCGAGGCTAAGTGTCAAATAGATTTATATTGTGTGCGCATCTTGGCATTGTTTACGATGTGTAGATGCACGGCATGGTGAGATGCAGGAAGCACAGATTCGTGAGATCTCAAATGAGCCTAGACTGAAAGAAGGAACAGACGACCCTAGTAAACAAGACACACATAAACGAGTTAGCGATAAGAGGTAAACTAGTGGAATTCACGATCTCGCTGTAGAGCAAGCATTCTGCTCTAGCGAGGGATAGTGACGCTAGTATTCAGCACATTGGTCTGCCCGTAGAGGTCGTCAAAACCGGAATTGCAAGCACAATTTCTTCGCGAGATCTGACACGCCCAATTAGCTAAAAAATTGCTTACGAAGAAAACACCGGCTGCGGAGCTTCCCGACATATCATCACAAATTTCTGCTCTCCATCGACACTCACCTCAGAGCAAGAATGTCACCCAGGCTCTTTATAATCGACTTCGTCTAAGCGCTGCGCTGGCAAACGCATTACAGTTAGTTAGGTTAAGGCGAGCAGTCAGCATTCTAACAACTGCGGCTTATTGGAAAAAAGTAGAGCAAGTATTGTTAGAATGCCCATCGTATGCAGAGGAGCCTGCATATCATGACCTTAATATAGAATCCCCCATTCAAGTTCCTCTAACACTCGACTGTGCATTAGGATCTTTAGCCAACCATGATCAGCAGGGGCGTGCTGTGAACTCTTTATTTGATTGTTTAGGTGACATTGGTCTTTTAGAAAAATTCTTATTGCACCGATTAGTATTCTCACTACGCAATCGCTGTGAAGTGAACATTGTCAGCCCATTTCCTACAGCTCTTTAATTCCGTCTTTCTATCCCCGAATCCCTTCCTAATGCAGAGTAGCACTCAGAGGATTTAAACGCGGGCTAAATTATGTGTTCTTCCGCTTAAAGAGCTTCTCACCCTCTCTGTCACTCTCAGGAGATTGAAGATATTCTCCCATAGGACAGCTCGTAGTGCGCTACGGAAGTAGAGGGTGGGGTATCTACACAGGAGTATGGCAAGCACTCTCTCTCAAAAGAAAAACCGGATTAAGAAAGGCCTAGGTAAGAAAGCCTCTAAACACATCGATAGCAAAGAGTTGGCTGAACTGCCAATGCCAATTAATAAGTGTAGGGTGGAGGACATAAATATACAGTGCAGTGAGATCCGAATATGCCCGAAGGAGTGGAGGCGGTCTAAATGCGATCAGGGGGAAACTCGGCGAAGGCAAAAATCAGATCTATACTCACTATGTGACGACAAGGCGATTTTATTACAAATATGGGTCAGATAGTGTATGAAGCTGAGGAATTTTTCACAGATCTATAGTGAACTCGTATTATTTAGGACCCCAATCACCAAGGCAGTAGTACGGGAACTGAATATCCTGCTTATAACGAAATAGTAACTAACAAAAGTCTTGCAATAAATGCCAAGAGAAAAAATAGCTTGGGAGCATCAAGTAAGTTGAGGTCTGTTAATACACGCTGAGGACACTGCAACAGGACAAACTTTGTTAGTTTTATAGGCATACATCAAGAACTCGAGTCTACTGCAATCTTGAAATAACGCTAGCATTATTTCCATCCGCACGAGAGGAGATGTTGAGTACATGAAAAACTGCACACCGGTAAGCTTACTGCTTCCTTTGCGCCCAGTGCGCTGCCATTGGGGCAATTCGGAGTGGTTGCAAAGTCGGAGTGATGTGCAACAGCTGCACGTCACTGGCGGCTTCCGCGTCTTCGGTATGTGCGGATAAGGCGGGTGGCGTCGACGTGATCTAGGCAGGGACTACTGGTGGTGACTCGTTGGAATCTTGAGGAACGAGTGGCTGTAGAAAAAATGTAGAAGTTTTAAGGACGCCGGTTTAAGCTGCAGGAGTTCGAAAGACTCCGAGGTCGATTGTAGAGCATAGGCCTCATCCATGGATACGGCAGGATGGGATGTTGGAATGTGGACCTCCGTATCTCAAAGAAATGACGGCACGCCGAAGTTCTCGAAAAAGGCTGACTTCAGCTTGTCAAAGAGCAGCTCATCCAGCGGAGGAAGGGTGAGGTGGTCGAAGAGTGCACATGGCATGGCGTCCGCTGAGAAATCCGGAGAAGGCAATAACTCCCTGAGAAGGCCACGAATGCGTTATGCATTGAAAGCGAGATGCATTGACATGGGCAGCCAGCCTTGCCGTTCGTTTCTGGAGATGGTGTTGGCTCAATAGAATGGATGGACGACGCCGGTTAGAAGCTTGGTCCAGAGATGCAGTCCGTAAACGAGCTGCCCGAGCCCGAAAGATTGATGAGTCGGCAGCAGGGTCAGCGTCGCCGAAACCTTCAAGGAGGGTGCGCGAGGTCGTAGCCGCTGGTCTCAGGAGCCATGAAGTAGATGGGCGGCTGGCGGAGGGAGAACGACTTTATGCTTTTAAGGTCGAGTCTGACTTCCAAGGGAGGAGGGGTTACCGCTCCTCGCGGAGCGCGTCACGAGCGTGCTGTGCCAGGAGAGGCCGTAGAGGTGGAGCCGGCCACCTCTCCCAGTCCTCGGGATATGTGTGTCTAGGTATAGATTTTAGTGTGTTTTGTTTGATGGCTTGGATTTGCGACCACTCCCAAGAAGTGTGCTTGTTGCTGCATGTGCATGGTAGTGAGTGCAAGTTCGCCTTGCAGGTAGACCGCGAATGTAGGGTTTATGGTCTTGCGTGACAATTTGTGTGTGTCTTGGCATGGTGCCGCCCGCCACCTATTATGAGAATTGCCGGTCTTATTTTATTATTCTAACACCTTAAAATGTTGTAATTCTTGCGCAGACGCGTACCCTTTGTGGCTTTGGCAGAGCGTGATAGCTCCTGCATCAAGCAACGCAATATGAAGCAAATTAAACTTTTTGTAATGGAAATATATCAGCAGAGACCTGTGCGTATTTCTGGGCAGCACTTTTGTGGGCGCCGTCCCTCCGTCATGCTCAGCGTGCGCTCGCGACCCCCCCCCCCCCCCCCTTTCCAGCTACGTCAAGCATCCGAGAGATATTCCGAACCGTCTGGCGGCCCACTATGTCCGTCGCGTTTCGCTCGTTGACGACAAAGGCTGCACGAAGCTAGGGGCTCAGAGAGCATGCAAGCTTTGGTATTGTGATCACAAGCGCTAAGGCGATGAGAAGTGAGCGCGGGCCTCACCCCAGGGCGAGAAAGGATTCGCGAGGCACACGCAGGCTTTGCCCCGTGATTGGTGTGCGCGGTCGTACGCGTTAGTTTCGGGTATGTCGCGGACACAGCTGTCGCTGTAAGAATTCATAAAATGAAACAACTCCTCGATGTCGATATTATGAAGAATATTAAAATGACTTGCGGTTATGCCACTTATCAAAGCTAATTATCAATGCTAATCCGTTTTTCTGTCTTGTTGCGTTTTTTTTCCAGAGCGAATCCAGCGCAGCCCACCTGCTCCGGATTGGTGAATTAGTCTTCTTATTTGTATACAGCGTGTGTGCGTCATAGTGCTCAAGCTGGAAAGCTATGCCTTTAGAAACGTTCTTGGGTTTCCTTATTCAGGACGAAATATTCCTTTCTATCTTATTTCTATTCGCAACTCCAATATTAAGTTATTTGTCTGGCAGCACGGCACAACACAACGGCGGCAGGTATATCAGGATTTGCGGCAGCATATTCACTTGATGCCGTGCCACGAAATTCTAGGTTGGGTGAGAAATCGCAGGACTTTCTGGAAGGTGAGGCGATTATAGCTGCTAACTATCTAATTCTAATAGGACTAAAAAAACCACACCTATGACAATGCCTAAATATTCGCACTGAGCGTAGAGACAACCAAATATCAATGGCAGCTATAACAGTTCTCTTTCAAGGTAAAAAGCTTCTTCGAAGACATTGACGTTTCCGAAGGACAGTGCACATGAACTAACCGCCTTTCTAGAAATTGCAAACACCTGTGTGCAGCAATTAACTGCTACAGTAGTGCCCTTCTTCTGTTTTCACGAAACTGAGAATGCATAGACAAACGTTCACTGTCGACATTGCTTAATTTTTGATCCGTTGTTTGCGTTTCCTGTAACCGACGGTTGCTTCATCAGAGAAGTGTGGAGTGATAACATGATAAACTGGCTACGCTTGATTTGAAGGTGCAGTTTAGTAAACCACGGTTTGAAGCCTATAATTCAAAAACCAGACGTTCACCTGTTCCGTGGGCACTCACCTATGTCGGCATTAATCAGAAGATATTCGTTGGCGACAGTGTTAATTTGAAAATTGTGGGAGAGGCGTTTCTCTCACAGCGGGCTAACTCATGCTGCTATTGATAGTGATTGCTTAGAAGAGGCCGTAGTCAAGTGTTTTAAGGCGTAAACCTTACTTGCACTAGTGAGCGAAAACTCGTATGTGCATGTGGTTGCTTGCATATGTGTTAACACCCGATGGCACCGATAAAAAAAGCGTTCTCCCCTTTTTATTTCTTTTATTTTACCTTTGCAGCACCGCTCTCCTTGAGTAATTTATTATCCATAATTTCCATGCCCACGCAGAGTAGCATGCCACCGATTAATAAACGCCGGCTAAATTATCTGCTTTGCGATTAATGGGTGTCTCTCTCTCTCTGTCATGCAACCTGGCAGGTGGCGGTTAAATTGGTCTCGCGAGGTTGCTCGGGATGAGCAACCTGGTTCACAGAAATTCCACCGCTGGCAGAACCTTCAATTCTACCCCAGGTAAGTGAAGCAGCCCTTAACCGCTGCAACTGCACCAGGAGTGGCGTGAGGACTCCCAGGCATTTTCAAATGCGAAGTAGAGAATGACCAATTCTGCACATGTAGGCATTAACCCATTAGTTATCCCGTCATATGCTTTATGCGAAGCGTGGGCCGCTTTACAGCGGCGACTGCCTTCAAAAAGTTAGCGTGCAGTTCAGAAGGTGTGCGGCGGCGGTTACGCAGAGCCATGGAGAGGTAGAATTGCCAGCTGCGTGGCATCGGGTTGCATCACGCCGCAGTGCGCAGCGACTGCGTTCACAAAGTAAGTGGGCAGACTTACGCCTCCTCACACGTAAGGAGAGTCTATGCAGTTTTGTTTTTATGAAACGCTAGTGATTACTTCAGACAGCAGTTATCCCAGGGACGTATGCAAGAGTCGTTAGTACTTTCATCAAGCAGGGCATATAGGACGCGCTGTCGACGCCGGACACGCGGATAAATTTTCGACACTTCCAAGCTGTACGTGTGTGCGGCCCATAATATAAGCGGCCTTTTTTACATGACACAGTTTTTATCTAGCCGATAGTGTAAGCGGCATCGTGAATATGGAGGACATCCTTATGCCTTACTAAAAGCCAGTTTTCCTGCTTACTAAGCCGTCTGCTCGCCAAGCGGCCAAACGTTTATGTAGCCAACCTGCGAATTCATCTGAAGGAAAAACAGCTTTCTTAATTCGACAACATTTAGGCTGTCATGCATTTTCCGGGTGCTCTGTTGCGAAATCCCGTCATTAGTCAAAACGGGGTCACGTGATACCGATGTCATCACGGTCACATGACTCCATAGACAAATAAGATAGCACCGCCAATTTTAAAGGTCACATGTCATAGTGACGTTATCAAAACCAGCTCACCGCGGAATGTGTGAACCTGCTCATCGGATTGTGAGTAAACTGCTCATCGTCGTCACATTGAAAGCAGTTGCCACTTGCCGACCGTGGCGCCGTGCATGAGCCCAACGGGAGTTCAGAAAGAACAACCTGGGACTCTCAAGCCCCACCGGTGCCGCTGTTTGAAAGAGCCACCTGCCGGGACTGGTGACGGCGCAACTGCGAAAGAAGGGGTATGAGGACTAAGCGCACTCTGCGAATACGATTGACAGGGCCGGGACGTGATCAACACGGCCTGACCAACAGTGGACCATTCATAGCGCACCGACAAATCTGAGAATGTTCCCGAAAATCTGGCTCTTAGCCAACACCGAAAATTCCTATGCAGCCCCAAGATATTGGAA
Source organism: Amblyomma americanum (assembly GCF_052857255.1). NCBI lineage: Eukaryota > Metazoa > Arthropoda > Arachnida > Ixodida > Ixodidae > Amblyomma > Amblyomma americanum. The sequence continues at coordinate 113,303,320 of NC_135503.1, forward strand.
GTAGGTCGACCCCAGAAAACGGATTATGGTGCATTTTTGGGTAGGATTAGTACAAACTTGTATGATGCATGAAAATCCAATGGAAGGTACTAGAGCATTCTACAAGGTGATGACTCACACATATCATATAAGGGCAGTGGCATCAGATCCAACAGGAGACTTGGAGGGAAAATCGCAATTAGACATTCATTGTAAGCACTATAGCAAGCAACCCAAATGCTATCCCTTTTTCTTCTTTAAGAATGTGGTTAAGGAGGCCCCCAAGTTTTTGTATTCCTACCACTTTCTGCCGCTAAGTTTCGCCGTTTACATGCACATTCAATGCATATATTCATAATTACACCTAATCGACATCACGCAACAAAGAACTACAACAGCGAGATTAAAACCCAGACAAAACCGCACCAAGCGAGTACTTAAATCGCTGCACCAAATATCGACGCATTGTGGGTGGTCGTGGTTGGTTGCCGATATGAACACGGGGCCGAACACTGACGGGAATCTTTAAAATGGGAAAGTATGTGCACCTTTAACGCGTTAGTATGCATTTCAACCCATGAAGCTTTTGAAACGTCAATTAACGTGCGTCGCGCTGGAACCATTACATCATTTGTCTGTATAAAGGTGGTATTAACGCAGATCGCTTGCTTTCTGCTGGTGTCGTCTGCATATTGCCCCATGAGGGTCAATTAGATTCGTCTGCTGATTTCGCCGGTGCATGTACAAGCCTAAATATAATGAAAATTCGAGTCATACTGATTACATATTTCTCACACCAGTGGCCATAAAAACATGGATTACAACGCTTAATATAAATCGATTGCGCCAATTTCCGCTTCGAAAGTTCGCAAAATGAAATTGCAATGTTCACTTTAATAAAACTGCAGAAGCAAACGCTTAGCGTTGGAAGTAAAGCTGAGATACTAATAGCACATCCGTCACGCAGTGTCAAGGAGAGCGACCGTTTATGCCGAAATAATTGGTCGACTGCGTGCGGTTTGGAAATAACTTTTTTTATTGAGGCCTTCTTTCAAATAATGCTTGCGACATCGCTAAGAACGTTCGCAATGCTCCGAGCACCGTAATCAATGCCGCGCTCAGGCTCTCGCATAAAGCAGGAGATAATGCCTAGATTTAGTTGTGCTTATGCGGTTGCGTCGCAGACCTCGAGCTCTAAATTGGCGAAAGTGTTGCCGTGTTTTAATCGCTGCAAGCCCAGTTAGTGCCTGCATCGCTACGCTGTCACCTTTCAAGCGGCAACACACCCCGCTAAATCATCCCTTCGTTTGTAGTTGCTACGTTTGAGAGCACTTTAATCACGGGTCGCAAGCGGGCATGCCTCCTGGTATTTTTTTGTATTTTGTGGTCATCTGTAGTGAGAGGAAAAAGGCTTACACGTAATAGCTAGAAAGTAACAAACTGTTGAATCGTACGTTTTGCGGACCGTTCTACAACTTTTTACCGAACTTCTTCGCTTGCGAAGTTGATTAATTAATCTCACGTAATTATGCAACTGGACCAAATACAAAAATAGTGTGACTTTCTCCACACAACAGCCAGTGATATTCATTTGGCCGCGTCGTCTCAGAGACCACCTGAATACTTTTAAATCCTGCCTAAAGTTAGCAGGGACACCCTCTATTATGAGTCCATGGTAGGTACAGTTTTGCGGTTAAAACAGTTTATTTCAAGTTATCTTTGAAACAAGGGTGGTGATCTAGGCACTTCACATTGCGCTTTGGACGTGTGAAAAGTGCAAAACTAAAAAGTAAATAAAGACGAGGTTATTCACTGCAGCAGCTGAGCTGGCTACAGATAACTGTTAATATGTAAAATGAATGGAAAGGAGAACAAAGGCAAACAACCGGTGTAGAACATCTCATGAGCTTGCTCGATTGCTACAGCACGTTTTAATATTAGAGAAACAAAGCGAAATCTGCGCTTCAAAACGTGATGTTTGAGTTCGCTTTGAGCTGTGAGTTCAAGAACGCATAGGAAAAACAGCAAAACCGAGCCCAATCCAGGTGTTGTATACACACAACATTGGCATCTCTGACAGCATGAACGGGAAGGAATAAATATTAGGGAGAAAATATTGCTCTGTAAGCTAATATTTTATTCTTAGTCTTCGTGCTGCTATACGAACATACTCAATATAATTGAAGGTTACCGGCACATCCCTAGAAACCGCATAAACTGAGACGCACAATGGAACAGTTTTATCAAATATGATCAGTTGTAAGTAAAACGGTGATTCTTTTCCTTAGACCAGCACAATCTTCAGAAATCCCGTTATCTTTGCATGTTAAGAAAGTAAAAAAGTATGCAGATAATGGAAACAAGGAGAACATTGGTTTGTTTGTAGGTATTTCGGTGCTCCCCCGAACTTCATCAAGAAGTGAAACAGTTTTGCCTTCATGAAGTTGCCTTCTAAGAACAACGGGCGCCCTTTATGCTACAATTTATAAAGTTTGAAGAAGAGAAATACAAAGCGCCACAATTATATAAGCAGGGATGCAAATCCTCAGTAGAAGACATTACAACAGACGATAAAAAATTAGGTGCCCATAGGTATCTGTAATTTTACTTATGCGTTCGCATTGTTTTTTTTTCAACTGAACGCAAAAGGGATATGCTAAGTTTGTTGAAGGAAACTTCCGGGTAGTTCACCCTCTCCAGGGCTAATACACGAGAACAGATTCACGGTATCCCGCCCACCATCCCCGTGACTGCGCACGTTCCAAAGCTCACCTCGACCACGTGGACACACGTGGCACATACTCGAAAGCGGAAACCGCCTGGCCCGCGTGTTCTTTATATGTCACAGGCCCACATAACAAGAATTTGATGCCAAAAGAATTCCTCTTGAGTGAGTACGTGAAGTACATAGTACGACACAGTTTAAACACGGAGAAAGTCCCTTCAAGCGCAACGCTGCGGAAGCGAAAACGCGTATGAAATCAATCAGTAATAAACGAATCACGCTGAACAGGCATAGTGTTACGCCTGAAATCTCGATCACTGTAGCTCCTTTACAGGCATCCTGACTTCCGCAATTGTCCTAGGAGAACTGGAAAGAAAGCTTTCACGTTATCATAAAATATCACCCGTTCGCACAGCCAGATTACCTCACAATCACAAATTTATGCTCATTATTTACCTCTCCTTAATTATGGATTATGTAGACAGGTACGTTCATGCGCTGAAAACATTTTTATCCTCTATGAGCTTACTGTCGAGGCTTCATGAGAGGTATGTCTTAATAGAAACCTGAAGCCCACGCATCAAGGTCCCCTACTGGAACGACATGGGGAATCTTGCAGCGTATCTTTATAGCACTGTAAGGAACGATGACCGTGTTGCAAGGGTGCAGATTTAGGGGAAATAACGGAAACGGAACGCGTGAAAGCTGTAGGGTTCCGCAGATTTATCATCTGATAAAAATTATTAAGAAGATCAATCGTTAGTTCCATAACTACGAACCGCAACAATGCCCATTTTCCTTGTCTGTGCCGTCCTTTCAATGCTCTCCCCCATTGCGACACCGACGGCCAGCCACCCGGCAGATTATGAACACGAACTCGAACTTTCCGTGAATTAGAAGCCCAATTTTTCACATTTTACTGAGGACTGTGAATTCCAGAGGCAGTTTTTATGTACGCACTTTACTGTAGCAAACGCCGAAAATACGCTAACCAACCTGACGGTGCAGCAGCGGCCTCTTGACAATGCGCTCAATCATTTGCTCGATACAACGATGGTCCATCAGCGTCCCAAATCACACTTTAGCCTGAATTTACACGGGCCCCTCCCCGTTTCCTTTGTCAAGGAAAGGAAACAACCAAACGGCACGTTGAAATTGGTGTCTTCGAGAAATATTAGCCCTGTACAGCATGTCTACTCAACCTCCAACATGGTTGAAATGTTCTATACTAAAATAGAGCTATGAGAAATGTAAAACTAGTAAAAAAAGTCATCAGACGCACTTAAGACTGCTTACCCATGAGAAGGCATAATCCTTCCCACTCACTTTCTCAACGCAGTCGCCGCGCGCTGCGGCGTGATGTAAACCGATGCCACCCAGCAGACAATTCTTCCTCAGCATGGCTTCACGTTGCCACCGGTGTGACGCTGCGGCACCCATTCTGATTTGAACGCTAAATTCTTGAACGCAGTCGCCGCCTGCACCGCGGCCCGGGCTCCACCTTAAGAAAACGACGGGATAGCTAATGAATTAATGCCCATAAATGCAGAATTGGTCTTTCTCTACTTAACATTCATATATCCTTTGGAGTATTCATACCACTCCTGGCGCAGTGGTGCAGGGGCTAAGCGGTGCGCCACTAGGAACGCAGGTGCTGCTACAGGTGGAATTTGCGCGATGCATGCTGTCCCGAGCAACCTCTCGCAATCAGTTCTTAATCTAATAGCTACCTGTGACGTTGCATGAGGAGGCCATCTGTTATGGACACACACACACGCACACGCACGCACGCACACACGCACGCACGCACTCACCCCCACACACACACGCACACACGCACACACGCACGCACGCACGCATACACACATACACACAAAAACACCAGGTTGTTCTGGCAAGCACGCCACTAATCTTTAAAACAAGGCTTTTTGAAGTGGCAGTATCATTTTTTGTGGCACAAGAATCCCAGAGTTCGCAAACACTAGAAAAACCAGCGAACTCTTTAACCATACAAATCTGGTTAACTACCTGCTAATAGTTGACTATTTGGTTATGGGAGTTGGGCGCCTTGTTGTATTAAGAGATTGGAAGCTGGCTGCTGGTTATAGCCACATTAGTTTCTAAATTTTCAAAAACGTGATTTCCGACAGCGCTTTGGCTCAATAAACTCCTGCTATTTCTCACGCAATTCGAAAATACAGGGCCCAGGCTGCGTGATCACCGATGCTAATCAACAAATTCAGTCCATGAGGTAGGCGCCTCGTGGACTGCTCTGGCCAGGCTCGGCTGGCGGAGCGAAATCAGCGAGCAGTGGTGGGCGTCGACGCTCACCGCTGCTTGCTAATAATGGTGACATTGTATTGGTGGCTCAATGGAGGTCCTAAAACGCACTATCCTCCAAGCTTTCAGCGGATAGTTGACTTGCAGCGTTATATGAAACACATTTATGCGCAGGAATGTTTATTATTTCAGGAAAAGTAACACGCTGCTCGTAAAAGGTATTAGTACTTATTTTGAGGTAGTAACTAGTTGTGGCATATTTTGCTACCCTGTTAGTAACTGCTGTTAGTAACGGGAATGTTTATAACAGTCACTAACACATTGGGTTAGTAACGGGTGTTACCCGCAGTTAGTAACGAGAAGATAACAATATTTACTAAGAAAATTAAAATAAAATTTTGCATGTGTTGCTAGGTTCTTCGCACGGTGTGCTGGTGTGACTTGTTAAATTTGTGCATACCGGACAAATGAAAGAACTACAGAGTCAATTTGACTAATTACTGAATCAAGTCAGAGCTATCAGAGCGCACTGGCCGTTAATCACAGACTTAGGTTGAGGCCTATTGCGCATTACATGTTCAAATTATGCGGGGTGATTGCATCCAACCACCTTACCGCGCGGACACAAATGTTCAGAATGCAAGAAAAGCACAAACCAGAAAGAGTCACACAGGCACACTTCAAGTGCACAGGCGAATCTTTCTCAGTGTTATATACTCCGTAAATCTGACTCTCAATTATGGGCTAGTGGCTCCTACCTATTGAACTGAGATACATGCGTTAATTATGATATTGAGATTGTAGAAAATGCTTAGTCTACCTAACCACACGGCCCTGCAGAGTTATATAGTTACACAACCAGTTTATTCGGAAGACAGTCTGTGTCGGTTATATTCTTTGACTTCATTTTAGGGTTAAAGGAACGGTTACTGAGGAGGTAGTAACTAGCGACAATATTCATTAGAAAGGTAGCAAGAGCTACGTTTATTATCCATTCGTTGAAGATGGTAGTAAATAGTAACAGGTGGTAAAACCAAGTCAAGAGTTAGTAACTGCTACACTTACTACCTTTTTACTTGCTTTTTTGAGGGGTTCTCAACCTGAATACTAATTTTGTATTCCCTTTTGGAAACAGTGCTATCCAGACCAGAACCAAGGACGGTGCAGCAGAGCATATGTTTGCTCTCGTTATAAGGATCCATCTATAGGAGTCTGCCAGCTGAGTGCTGTTGGCGGTGGCACCGTTGACGCAAACGTGATGGTGGAGACCTTGCGTGACGCAGTCCGAGCAATGGAATCAAGATGCCGTTAGTAAAGTTGCCAAAACCTTGATGGATTAGATTGCCAAAATTCAGGGTTTAAGGTTTGTCAAGCTTCTGAAATTACTTCGTCCACGGCTGGGGTGAAGCATTGGCGCTTATCTCTCAATAAATTGGTATTTTGCTCCACTTGAAGCGGCTCCCATCTTATTAAAAAGCAGATAACTATCTGTTAGGCGGCGAGTTTTCAGCAAACGCGAATCTTGACAACTTGTTTCACTAAGCATCAGTGGAGTAACAAGATAACTCACGCGCTTTTCAACTCACGATGTTCCAGTTCTTCTGTGCACAATTTCATCGGCGCCTTAGATGCTTGGGGGTCTTTCGGAAGCTCTGAGAAAACATTTCTCATTTTACAGGAAATTTGTAACTTTTAAAAGTTGCCAAAAGGGCTCTTTCAGTGACTAAATCCGCTGCATACTCCACATGTATTGAGCGCTTTATTAGTCAACATAACGAGGAACAGTGCAAGAGGCGAAGGCCAGGAAATGAGCCTAGATCAGTAAAGGAAGAACTATTCCTCTCATATGGTGCAAAAAAAAAACGGAATGCCATGGGTGGAAAGCAGCGCTGCATTCATTCTTAAGTTGCGGTGGAACCAAATTGTTAGGTGACTTGTTCCATGCGAACTGCCTAAGATTGTGCGCACGACCATGTCAGGATTGAAAATCGGTTTTCAGGAAAGGAAATGAGGCAGTCATTATCTCAGATATATCAGTGGACACCTGAGCCGCGCTCTAAGTAAGCTATAAAGGGGGAAGTGAATGAAGAAAGGAAGAAAGAAGTGCCGTAGTGGAGGCTCCGGAATTATTTCGTCGACCTGGGGATCTTTAACGTGCACAGACATCGCACGGCACACGGATGGCTTTTGCGTTTCGCCTCCATCGTAATGCGGTCGCAGCTGTCGAGTGCGAACCCGGGTACTACTGCTCAGTAGAGGAGCGCCTTGACTGCTGAACCACCACGGCGGGTCTGAGATTTTTTCTGAAAGGAAATAGTAGCCTATTATGCCTCTTTTGCAATCGGCTTCATAGCCTGTCTTTCAAGAAAAAAATATTTCCCACAGCGCCCGTCGTCTTATTATGCTCACATTTCATAGGAAAAGACTGTGTAACCAGAAAATTTTAGGAAAATCTGAAGTTTTACGCATTGACACGAACTTTTTTAAGATAAATCTTGAGCCAGTAAACATAACACCCTAATTATGACACCAAGCATTGTAAGGCTATTTTGTTCATGCTGGAAGCCACTGACATGCGACTTTATAACCATGTTTGTGACGCGAGGATATCTATCTCTCTGGAGGAAATAAAAGCTATCTTTGTTGCAAGCTTTTAGCCTAGTGCAGCTTTTTGTGCGGCGTTAGTTATCCTCGTGGGAGCTTTACATTTCTTATCCTAAATGTTCTTCATTATTTTGTTTGAGGGCCGCTGAGAATGACGGCGACTCTAGATTTCGACTACCCCAGAGCGCACTGTCTGTTTCGCCGCCGCTTAACTTGTTTTCGGGCACAAGTTGGGCCAGGTTAGGCCGAGTGCCTAGCTATTTTTTTTTCTGCATACGACATCTTGCATCCTTTCAACGCATTCGCGTGAAAATGGGAATTCCGTTTATTTTTATTTATTTCCAAATACTGTTACCGCCTGCGAGTTGTTACAGGGTTGGAATGGTACAATCAATCCTTGCAACACAGTTCGACCTTTACATAAATAAAAAGCTCATATATGCAAAACCAGACAACTTTGTAATTCTTTCAAAATAAAATTTTTCTTTTACAGTATTAATAATGTATATGAGAATTGTTTCAAAAGTGAAGGAATCGATAAAAAGAGTTCGAATCTGTTAGGACATAATTTTTTTTAGAAAGAAAATTCTGAACTTGAGGAAATATGGTATTTGTCGCATATTTAGCCGCAAGTTCGATGGCTTTATTTCCTTGTAAATATAAAAAAGGTGCCTGTGTTGCTTAGGATTACTCAATGCGATTCAATAAAAGAAAATAATTTAAAACAATGCTTTTTAAAGCCAGAAGGTAACCTTAGTGATGATAACTGCATGATTGTCGCGAACTTTCAATGCGTCCCCAACTTGCCGAAGGGGAACGCTATCGCGTGCAGGTTCGAATAAAAGAACAAAGAGATCAGATAAAACAAAACGAAGGCGTGTTTATAATTCAAAGGAAAAGAGCCGACACGAAACAAAAACAGGAAAAGCACATACTCAACACGAGTACAACACTAGAGAAATAAATTAAAAGAGTTCACAAGGTACTGAGAGTCCCAGGTGAAGCGGGGATGTCTTGCAGACAGGGCGGACGCGGGTGGTTGTAGAGCGACGCGTCGCTGGCGCTTCGTCAAAGGAAGCGACGGAAGGCGGCCAGGTGGTATTAGGAGCGGAGAGTAACACAGGGAGACGCAGGTGGTCTCTCGTCAAGAGCCCGAAGACCTTGGCAGCAGCAGAAAGAACGAAAGTATCCAGGTCCCGTCGACGACGTCACGAAACGCCGGAGGCTTAAAGCAGGCTATCCAAGAGTGCCTTTAGGCAGCACGGAACCTCATTGCATCGGCTGCCACCTCCACGCTGGCAAGAAACGCAGGAGGGTTGCATCGGTGATCCAAGGGAGGTCACAGCAGCACGAACCCAACGTTCGACGGCTGCCACCTCCACGCTTGAATGACCCAATCTCCGCTGCTCTGTTTTCTAACACCTCTATTTTCTGACAAATCAGCTCTCCACTCCTTGTGCTCGCCACACTCCCTGTCATCTTCGCCTCGCACACACCATTCGCACGGGCTAACGCGCAACGCTGGGCTGACACGCGCGGCGCTCCGCTGACGGACGCAACTTTGTCGACGCACCATGTTCAAAAATATTTCGATCTTTTAGACGAATGTTCGATCCCAGCCACGGCGGTCGAATTTCGATGGAGGCGAAATTTTCGAGGCCAGTGTACTGCTCGATGTCTTTGCTCGTTACACAACACCAGATGGTCCAAATTTCCGGAGCCCTTCACCCACGCGTCTCTGGTACACTCAGTCGCTTTGGGACGTTAAACCCCCATAAACCAATCCAAACCTTTCAAAGGCATCATTGCCCATAACAAAGCGGTCCCCAACGAGAAAGATAATAACCGACTACAAAAGGGCTAATTTCGATGCCATCAACATCGCATAATCAGAATTTTATAACTCTTTCGTTAAATCTTATTCTGCTCGCTCGGTCAATGCCAACTGGGAACTTTTAAAAACTTCAATGCTCTCATTGAAAAACACACACATTCCGTCCTTCCTTGTAAAATTCGATTATAACAACGAATGGTTCAATAGAGACCTGAAAAGGCTTCTTAATAGGAAAAAGCGTCTTTATCGTAAGGCTAATTTGCATAACCTGTCTGAAACTTGGGAGCGATATCATCAATGCGCTAAAGAATACAATGAAAAATTAGCCTCCGCCATATTCAAGTTTTTTTCTTCCGACTTACATTCTATCCTCCAAACAAACCCTAATAAATTCTGGCGTATTCTCTCCCCCAAACTGCGATCCTGTAGAATTGAGCTTCTTGACGCTGACCATGAGCCCATAGACAGTAATATGTGCGCGGCAATTCTCAATAATTACTTCTGTTCAGTGTTCTCCTCAGCAACTAGCAGCCCCAATTTTTTGCCAGCCATCGCCGCAATACCCGTGCCACAAGTCACAGTCACACCAGAAGGAATAGCGAACTTAATCAGTTCTCTCAAAACTTCATCATCAGCTAGCTGCGATAATATAAACAGCAAACTCCTGAAAAATACTAGTTTAATTTCCAGCCTAATCCTGCATCTAGTTTTTACCCAATCATTGGAATCCGGGGAAGTCCCCGATGACTGGAAGATAGCTGAAATCATTCCAATATTTAAGAAAGGTGACCGCACAAATCCTTCCAACTATCGTCCCATTTCGTTAGCCAGCATTCCTTCAAAATTACTTGAACATGTTATATCGTCAAACTTAATGAGCCATCTAGATTCAATTAACTTCTTTTATCCCCACCAACATAGTTTTCGAAAACACTATTCCTGTGAAACACAGTTGGCGGAATTCACTCATGATATCCTACACTTTATGGACAATAACCTTCAAATAGACGCTATTTTTTAGACTTTTCCAAAGCCTTCGACCGTGTTCCTTATTCACACCTGCTCGCAAAACTCTCCTCCCTAGGCATTCCCCATAATCTAATAACCTGGATTGGTCATTTCTTAAATGGGCGCATGCAATTCACTTCATGCAATGGCTACCGCTCATTTCTTACCGATGTATCATCAGGTGTCCCACAGGGGGCTGGCTTATCCCCACTGCTATTCCTCATTTACATCAACGATCTTCCATTAAACACAAGCACCAAATTAAGACTGTTCGCGGACGACTGTGTAATATACAGCCCCCTTCGTGATCCCACCGACAGTCACCTGCTACAAAAGGTTATCGACACAATAGCTACATGGTGCGACACATGGCTGATGCCTTTAAACCTCGATTAATGCCAACTGTTGTCGTTCTCTCGCAAACGCACCGTTATTCATCATTCATACAATATAAACTCAGTTCCGATTGTCCCAACAACGTCATATAAGTATCTTGGATTGCATCTGACATCTTCACTATATTGGGTAAACCATGTCCAAAGAATATGTTCAGATGCCTCCCGTGTCTTAGGTTATCTACGACATAACCTCAAGTCAGCATCTCCCGAAGTAAAAAGACTTGCTTACCTAACTTTTGTTCGTCCCAAACTTGAATTTGCATCATCCATCTGGCATCCCACTCAAGCCTACCTCACCGCCGAACTTGAGGCTACCCAAAACCGCGCGACCCGTTTTATCACCTCTGAATACACTAAAGAAATTAGCATCACTGCACTCAAACGTTCTATCTCCCTCCCCACACTTGAGTCTCGCCGCATTATTTCACGTCTTTGTCTACTACACAGCTTTTTTTACCATCCGACGTCAAAGCACCCCCTGCTGAAACCACCAATCCGAACTTCCAGTCGCCTCAGCCACAGCCACCCCATAGCCAGCATCAAGAGCCGTACTTTAGCAATGAGCAGTTCTTTTTTCCTGACACAATAACATATTGGAATGCCCTGTCAAACGACATAGTTTCATGCAACGATCACAAAACATTTCGCGCGAAATTCACTAGTCATTTTCAGAACACGTGAACTTGTAGTTGCCCTGTACTTTTTCCTGCATTTTTTCCCTAAATTTTTGTGCTTTTTTATTTTCTTTTTTTTCTTTTTTTGCTTACCATTTTGTAACCGCTTGATCCTCCTTTTTTAGTGTTTTTTTTAATGTTTACAGTTCCAGTGTTAAGTTCACTGTGCAGATGTTTTCATCATGAGTGCATTTACACAAACCCATTTGTAAGTCCCTCCTTATGTAATGCCTTCGGGCCTTTAAGGATGAAATAAATGAAATGAAATAAATGAAATTCAGTCGCACAATGTCGTAAGAATTGATGACATTTGTATGGCAAAGCCTGTTAGAGGCTATTCTATCATGCAGCATTGTTCCGTACGAAACATATAAAATTGTGTATCTGCGCCCTACACCGCCATTGATCCACGCTCCCTCTTGGCTGCAATAAACGTTGCCGGCAGCGGCAAGGAGACAGACGCCTACCTGGCTGGGCGGTGCTTTATCTGGATGCTGCTATAGACATCGTGCAATGCAGCTTGCCTTTACGAGTGTCGCCCCCTGCTGGCCACGCGTATGAAAACTAAGGCAATTAAGAAGTGTCCGGGCTATTAGTTTCTGCAAAATTGAGATCGACTACACAGTGCCTAGTGCGCAGTTTATCATTTCGTATTAGACATTGCTTCCTCAGCACAGGCTGATTGACACTACAGGCTCACATTCCACACCGGCATTGCTCCAACGAGAATCACGGCATCCGTCCTCCGTCGTGTCTTGTTTAGATGCTCATGGCATTTCGTGGAGGACACAGCGGATGGTGGTACTGCCTCTTCATCTTATTAGCGTCAAACTCCTTTCGGATCAGCTGCGCGACGTACAGGTGCTCTGTGATGACATGAAGACAGTACTAATAAGATAGGAGTAGTTGCGGCCTGCTTTGGTAGAGATATTAGCGACGTATCAGCTTCGCTCAAGAGCGAATTAGTGCTTAAAATAAGGCCGCGGATTGCTCTGGTAAAGCTTTCGCAGACTGTTATTGTAACCACTTTTGCTGCTTTCTAGCGCAAGTTTCCTACACCTAAAGTCGTCATGCTGGTGGTGCAGACCATACTTGGCACACGTTGATGTTGGAGCTTCGACAAATATCTGGAGATTAGACTACACGTTTTAAGTACACGTTGCCAAACTTCGCGTAGCGGTTGTGGCTTTGTAACATACACATGTTGTCCTTAAAGACTGCCGAAGTACACCAATCTGACATGTCACCATTGGTGTCTGCGCCTTCTGCTAGGCATCGAAACTGGGCTTGACGCCAAGAATGTAATTGTGGTCTCTTTGAGAGTACTTCAGGCGTGAGTAGTGCACAATTTCTGCTGTCAGAGTTAGCACCTCGAATACCACTGACACCATTTTCAAGGTGACCCTGTGTGCTTTCCCGTCGATGGAACCGTATCCTCCGGGATCCTCGTTTCTTTGGGTCAACGGAAAGCTGAGGTTATTGTAGTAAATTTAAAGGAATACCACGTTACTCTGCGTCATAGTGATGCCGTTGGAGAAGCAACGATATTAACAGGTTCTCATAAAAGCCTTAGGATGGTGGTGGTGGCGTCTCCGCCAGTGCGTTCAGGTTCCGGGAGTCGCTGATTCTTCTGCTCGTGCCTGACAGAATTGGAGAACCTCGGGCGCACAAATTTTGGTTTCCACCTGCAAACTGTCAACGGACCTGGCCGTTGCTGTTGGAACGCCCGTTCACCTTCTTGTCCATCCATGGCTTGGATACCCGGCCGCACACGGCTCGGTTTCGCAGCCCGACGCCTATTCCCCGTCAAAGGACGTGTCTGGTTGTCAGAGCCCAGTTCCTTGGGAGCATTTCCAGCTGTGTGAAAAGACAAGAGGTTGTTGACGGCACATAACTCAGATACAGACCCTCACTCAAGATCTCTTAAGAGAGCACCCACGCTTTTTGGTGACGTTGTTGTTTCTATTATTTGGCTGCAAACCCCACTTGTGCATTGTTGACTTGTTATGAGTATCGACGTGCGCATGTAGTTTGTCCACATAGGCAGTTTCCTTACGCGCGACAGACGTATGCTCTCACAGATGGCTTTATGGCTGTGGTCATCAGGCCTGTGTAAGTTTTGGAGGCCTGGAGGATTATTGCTTATGGTCTTGTTTTGTGTCGTGTGACTTGTAGCTTGATCCAGTAATGTAGAAAAATCTAAGGCTCGGACAAAAAGGAACAAGTTTTATGTCTTGCGAAAAAAATTACTTTTTCAGGTGAAAACATTCATTCACAAAGTCAAAAACGTCACAGACATAAAAACACGGCTCGCAACGCTTGAGAGTGGCGTTCATGTCGTCGACGACCTGCGTCACAGCGCCAGCAGTGTGAAGACGACGCTCAATGGATCCAACAATCAGCTAAAATATCTGGAGTAAAAGAAAACACAACACAAAAAAGTCGTAATTGATAACCTGAACAACAGAATGCAGAAGAAAAACCTCATTTTTAAGGATATTTGGGAAGAGTTTTCAGAAAAGCGGAAGGAGACAGAAAAAGGTCATCACTGAATTTATGCCAGAAAAACCTGGCATCGAAGCAGGGGAAATTGAACTAGCCCAGAGGGCAGGGAAGCATTGAGATTTCCATATCCATCCAACTACCGTGAAATTTTTGAACATCAAAGAAAAGTTTTATATCCTAGGAACGCTTACGGACTTAAACACAAATTGGTCCGGATTGTAGATTTTTCACAAAGAATTCAGTTCATCAGAGAGAAGCTTCGTGTTTTTGTACGCGTGGAACGAATCCCTGATGAAAAGTACGAACTCTTATTTGACAAAGTGTTGTTTCTAGAAAGCTTTATGCAAGTAAAAGCTTACAGTATCGGGTAAACTCACTTGCAACGCGTGAGACAGCTTCCAGTATTGAATGATGTACAACGCAAAAACTTGAAGGAAAGGCATGCATTAACATGTCGAACTTCTGAAGCCTGAAAAACAAACAAGACAAGCTACGTGCTTTCACTGAATCCTGTGATGCCGATATTGTCCTCGGCACGGAAACCTGCTTGTCTCCTGATATGAACAATGAGCTCTCGCACTCAAGGTATTTCACGATAGTTAGAAAACATAGGTCGACTCTCGAGGTGGCGGTGTTATAATTCCCATCTAAAATTGCTTTCAAGCTTGAAGAGTATACGCTGATTACAGTGCACTTATCGATCACTATAACAAGTGCTATCGGTGCGTGCTACCGTCTGTCAGATTCCCGATATATTTGTTGACGACCTTAAAGAAGTCACTGAGCTTCTTAGAAAGCAAGTACTCGACGTAAGCGACAACCATGGCTCGCGACCACTGGCGGTAGACGGCAGCGCAAATGCATGAAATTTCTTAACCTATAATTTTTGTCCGTAAAGTTTCGAGAATTATTTATTCTTTTCTCTAGAAATCATTTCCCCCAAAAAATATTGGTGCGTATGTGTAGCGACATTTTTTCGGGTTAACCTGAGCTATTAATGGTAATTGTTGTGGCAGCCGCTAGATGGCACTACATGTATATAAATACGTTGTCACTAGTCGTCTGCGCATTCTACTCTGGGTGAGTGCGATGAGATGGACGCCGCCTCGAACAGCGTGTAAAGAAAATACTGTATGAAGCTTGGCAAGATGGCCACACAGACGTATGAGCTCCTTCATGACGCCTAAATCAACGAGACATTATTGCAGGCGCGAGTTTTCGAATTGCACAAGAGGTCCGTTTCGGGGAGAACTTCGGTGGAAGACAACGCAAGGAGGAGGCGCCTTTCAACCTCATAGAAAAGAACACGGCTCGCTTCAGGGAAATCGTGCAGCAAGGCCGCACTATTACAGTCCGCATGCTATCAGATGCTGTCGACATTGGTAAGACAACATGCCACCAATTCTTTGCGTGAGAACTTGGGAAAACGAAAGCTGAATGACAGACTTCTGCCACACTCCCTAACACACGACCAGAAGGACACGCGGGCATCAGTGAGCGCTGATTTCCTCTCGAAAAGAGCGAAGGGTGCAGCATTCGTCGACAGCATCATTGCTGAAAACGAAACATGGTGTTTTCATTACCATCCTGAAACAAAGAGGTAGAGCGCCGAATGGCAGTCCACAAGCTCTCCAGCGTCGAGAAAGGTGCGGCGACAGAAGACGAAAACAAAGACAATGCTGATAGTTTTTTTTCAATGCCAGAGGTGTCATACAGCAAGAGTTCGTCCCACAAAGGCAGACGGTGAATCAGGAGATTTGTATCAGCGCACTCCGACGCATGCGTGTTGCACTGCGACGCCGTCGCCCTGACTTATGGGCATCTGGACAATTGAGCCTTCTCCACGATAACGAAAGGGCGCACACTACTCTCAGCGTGTCAAAATTTCTGGCCAAGCACAACATTACTGTACTCACCCATCCGCCATACTCGTCTGACCTCTCCCCTTGCGATTTTTGTCTGTTTCCCCATGTGAAGACAACCCTAAAATGTCGCTGGGTGGGAAGCGTGGAGGCCATTCAAGACGCCACCACAAAGGAGCTTACAGCCTTGCCAAGAAAAGCGTTTTCCAACTGTTTACAAAGACCTGAAGAAGCGTTGGAAGCCGTGTATAGACTGCAGGGGAGACTATTTTGAAGGGGTGCTGCACAAATGACTTAAATGTTAGACACATTTTTTAATAGGCTTAGTCTCGGAACTTTACGGACAATCGTTGTATATTCGGGTTTAATCTGCTACAAATTGTATCTCTTCCCATTTATGATAATGCCGTTTTAGATCTTCTCATGAAAACCGAACCAGAAAAAAGGAATGCAAATCATGTTAGAGTGCATTAGCGACCACAATGTTTTGCATTGCCAAATTGCGTTAGAGATTCAAAAGCCTGAATTTATAAATAACGTTATATACGATTATACGCGAGTAAATCTATACCTGTTTTTGCGAACTCTCATCATTTTGTGAAGAATTTTTAAGCATAACCTTCAATCCTGAGATTACGGAAAATTGGCTGATATTTAACGATAAGGTAATTGAATTGAAAGATAAATATATTCCAACAATCATCATCACCTCATCAACGCAAAACATATGGTTCACATCCCGTGCAAAGAGATGCACCCATGACAGGAAAACCATGTATTGCACAGCAAAACAGTCAGTCTCGGACAATGATTGGCACCTGAAATAATGCGGCGGCCTAAAAGAAGCAAGAAAAATAAAAATAAAACACAAATATGAAATACGGAACATATGGAATGCCGATAAATTTTTTTTTCCCATAGAGACAAGAACGAAATCGCGAGAGACTAATTGAAGCAGCTAAAGATAAATTTTTTAACCACGACACATCGGCACAACTCAGAAATAAATCGACGGAGTTTGGAGGGCCCTCTGCAAGAAATTTCCTACCAATTACTAAGGATGGTAAAATGCTTGCGTCATCACAGGCAACAACAGATTTAACTCAATCTTTAGTTTCGTGTTCGCTGATAGGCCGCTCTGTCCTGATCTGAAATTCAGTTTTATTAGTGCCGCCATAAATAATCTTAACATCACTGATGAACGAATGCATATGTCTTTTCACTGACTGCAAGCCAATTCTTAACCTCGTCGTGAAGGTATATGCCAAAAACTACTTGAATTATTTAAAATCATTATGTTCCAAATTACTGCAACCTTGTTTCAGCAAACTCTTGACGGCGGCTGCGCATCTGACTCGTGGAAGCTTCCTAGTGTAATACCTAGATTAAAAATTAGGCGCCCATCCCTATTCTAAAAAACAGGTCCGTCTGCTTATCTAGTATACCTGGTAAGCTACTAGAACATAATATGTCATCTGCCATAATGAAGTACTTAACCCAACACAGATTTTTTCTTCAAAGCAGCATAGCTTTTTACTTGGTCATAACGGTGAGACACATTTGTCTGAATCAAATATCGGCCTTTATTATGCGGTCTATGATAGGTTAAAATTGATGCTCTATTTTTTTTACTTTGCGTAGGCATTCGATAAGGTACCTCATACTCTTTCATTATTGAAAAAAAAGTCTCGACAATAACAAAATTTAGTATCACTTCAGTACTGACTTTCTTGCCAACCGTTTCGAATATGTGCATGTAAATGGCCGTTGTTCCACCTCCACATTGGTAAAATCTGGCCCTCGAAAGGCTCAGTACGTGGCCGATTCTGTTCATGAGGTAGATTAATAACATAAATACTACCATTACTTTTACTACTTCATTATTTGCTACAAGTTTGTTATTTAAAGGCAGATTACCAACACCAACAATGCTACCTCCTTTCTATCGGGCCTTGAACCGCGGATTGGTGTGAACAGTGGCAAATGCAAATTAGCGTTTTTAAAACGAAGGCTACAACATTTACTACCAATTCACTGTCACAAAATAATGTTACTCCAAGAATAGTGTGCACGCTGAAAATATTCCCATGCCTAAATACTTAGGTGTTAATCTTTGTCCTGATTAAACATGGAACAACCGTATCGCTGCAAAGCACTTGGTTTCATCAGGCATCGACTGCACCAATCTGTCTCTTCCGTTAAACTTTCCGCATTAACTACCCTCGTTAGTATAAAAACAGAATACGCATCTTTCAGTTGGAAGCCGCATCAAATGTACCTAATTACAACCTAGATTAGGTACAGTATAAAGAGGCTAGATTTATTACTACAAACTATTTACGATATTGCAGCATCACTAATGAAAACATCACAATACTTATCATCACTTGGAAAGCGATGGTTACTAGCCCTATTTCGTTTTCACACAGTCATACCGTATTCGCTACGTGCTTTATTAGCCCAGCCCACCGATCTTTATGGGCTTAGATCATTCCTTCAAAATTGAACCCAAGTCTGCACGCACCCACCCCTTCATGCATTCACAAATATTTCTCGCAATGCATCTCTGGAATGTTACCAAAAGACATCGGTTCAAGATTAAATCAAGACGCCTTTTTTCAGAAAATAAGTGCTTATTTTAGCATAGACGCTCACTGAAGAGGGTATCAGAACGCTTCCTTCAGGTGCCTGCAGTTTTTTAGTAATTTCTGCCATAATCAGAGAGGCGCCGCTCCCTTTTTTCCACGGCGATGGAAGAGGAGGCTGCTGGGCCTCTATTGGAACTCGGTGGGTCGGCAGCAGCCGCCCAGAGGAAGCGCCTGCACCGCCAGAATGACTCGAGCAGCCAGGGCACTGTTGTGTACTTGGTGCCAAGGGAAGGCTCCTCGGCCGACGACGGTTTCATACCGGTTGTTGGCAAGAAGGCCAAGCGCAGACTGCGTAGACAAGCCGAATCGTCCTCATCGAGCACGTTATCGGTGTCCTCATCAAGCACGCCAACGATCATCACGACGCGAAGTTCCTCGGCGCATACAGCCTTGTTAGTTCCGTTGAACCCAACAGAAAACTTGAACCTCCTGACCAGGCAAGCCATCTCGATCCGGAGTTCCCAGGTTCGAACCCGACCGCGGCGGCTGCTTTTTTATGGAGGAAAAACGCTAAGGCGCCCGTGTGCTGTGCGACGTCAGTGCACGTTAAAGATCCCCAGGTGGTCGAAATTATTCCGGAGCCCTCCACTACGGCACCTCCTTCTTCCTTTCTTCTTTCACTCCCTCCCTTATCCCTTCCCTTACGGCGCGATTCAGGTGTCCAACTATATATGAGACAGATAATGCGCCATTTCCTTTTCCCAAAAACCAATTTAAAAAATAAATTAAAATTAAAAAGCCATCCCTATTTATCTGGAGAGCCTCGTACCGGGGGGCATTAAAGATGTCAGAATAAGCCCGTTAAAAAACGTCATTGCCATTGATATGGTGAAGCAAAGTGCACTAGAGAGTTTAACCGCAGTCACAAAACTCGACAACATCAGTGTACTCCCCTTATTCTCCAGGACAGCAGCACTACGGCTGGCGTAATTTACAACGTCGACATCGCCATCTGTGACGCAGGTTTACCCATGTTGATCAAGCCGGCAACCAACGGCAATTTCATCATTCAAGTTCATGTGTTAGGAAGATATACATGCATCAAACTGACTTTCAGTTACTGCATACCATCGTACGTGAAGGTTGGGCACTTTCGTCATCCAATTCGACCTTTTGTGCTTAAGCCTCTTCAATGCAGGAAGTGCCTGAGGATCGGCCACGTGAGCGGCGTCTGCATCAACTCCATCGTGTCCCCGCGATGCTCCGAGTCACACAGCGGTGACGTTTGCCACGCGACTACCTTGAAGTGCGCCAACTGCCTCGGCCCTCACGACTCTTCCTCGAAAGTCTGCCCCCGTCTAAAGACCGAGCGGCAGGTACTGAAGCAAATGGTGCGAGACCCTTCTACGCACAAAGAAGCCGCCGCAAAGGTACGACGACGTCGTTCGCGCCGCCGAAGGTTGTCAAAGATAGCAGTCACATTTGAGAAGAATGCCCCAAACGCTAAAGCAGCTCGTCCGCCTCCACCAAAAACCGTACCAAATCAAGGGAGCCCGGCGCTTGGTGAGGCTGAACCAGCTGCCTCAGATACAACTTGGCCACCACTGCCAAAGCCTTCTACGCCTACTGTGTCAGGGATGTTGGCGCACTCAGGGAAGTGTGCAGCGCCTACGTCGGATCCAGCCAACAGGCACGATCAAGGCCATGGCCAAGATATGCAAGTGATTGCAATGCTAACGTCACTAATGAATGCCAAGCGTGCTCTGCTTTCCAGCCTACGCACGCCAGCAGCAAATAGCGCACTTAGAGTGCTGGACGCGCCACATTCAGTTCTTCCGGCTCTGCAGTAGAAGGCATCATGGCTCCTTCGGACCTGTCTTTTTAAAAGAAAGCCAAGCAAGCGTTCATTTTCCAATGGAATACTCGTCGACTGCGGTCCCGGATTCTCGATTTACGGCACTACGTCTACGAGAATCACTTCCCCATTCTTGTGATTTGTGAACCAAAGATCCCGGCAATTTTGCGAATATCCGGTTACGAGGCATTTGCATCACCCACGCGCAACAGAACCAGCAAAGTCATCGTCTACATTCGACGTGAACTTACAAATGTGCAACATTCAGTTCCTCCGAACGAAGACAATCAGTACGTTTGTCTGACAGTGAAGAGCCGAGACCGGACGTTTACGCTACTGGAGGTGTACTTGGTGCCATCAAGTCGTTTCGACGCCAGAAGGTTGAGTGGTTTGATGACAGCTACACCTGCTCCATGAGTCATATGGGTGACTTCAATGCTCATCACACCATGTGGGGAGGCGTTAGGATGGACGTTAGGGGAAGACAGCTTGTGTCCTTCGCATCTCACCATGACCTCCAGTGCCTTAATGAAGGGAAGCCCGACCTATATTCGAGGGGTGACTTATACCAGCTGCTTGGACTTGACTTTCGTTTCACAGTGTCTTACCAACAGCGTCCGGTTGTTTTCTTATGTAGAAACCCATGGCAGCGACCATATCCCAACCTATCTGATTATTACCGGCCATTCCCTGCTGAAAAAAGTCTATGGCTATGATCTATGATCTCGGCAGTATTTTTATGACAAATCATAAAATTGTTTGACAACTCATTGAAGATGAATGATATATCATACAAAATATATGACATGATAAAGCTTCTATGATGTTCGACTCGAATTGCAGCATATGTCATACAGTCAGACACGATATCATTGCAGAATTTACGACTTATGACGAAACCACTACGATGTACGACTCAGGTTTCATCGTATATCATACAATCAGACACGATATCGTTGCAGAATCTACGGCTTATGATGAAGCTTCTATGATGAGCGACTCATATTGCATGGCATATCATACAGTCAGACACGATATCATTGGAGAATCTACGACTTATGACAGAACTTCTGTGATGTATGATTCATCTTGCTGACCAGTCCGAAAATCGAACACAATATCACTTGAGAGCGATATCAGAGTTTGATGATGTATGTTGCAGCTTGTACGACAAGTATTTACAAAGTCAGTGTGGGGTGGGTGACATGAATATTGTTGCAATTCTTATGACACATCATGAAGGTCAATTAAAATAAGATTCATGTAAGTAAATCAGTAACTGTCTCGAAATAAATTGTTTATTGCATCATGATGCCTACAGTATCTTAACCAACATGTAACTTGGCCGGCTTTCAGCACACTAGTGATTGGTGTGCTGAATCAAAAACAACTTTCACAAGGTGAGGCTTTCATTTCATGCATGCAATGCCCGACAATGACCATTGTCTTTACAGTGCATAAGCACTACGTGGTGGCATCGTGCCTCTCATTAATGTACTACCAAATACTTCAGAAACACAAATAACGAGTGAATCTTTCAAATTTAATTGTTTACAAGCAGCCAAAATAAAGGAAGTTGGAAAAACAAACATATTCAGCAAGCACTCAGCCAGAAATGAACACTATAGGAATAGAAGGTACTTCAATATTTACAATATTATTTCATTTCAGCATCACAAAAAAATTGGAAATC
The DNA here is from genome assembly GCF_052857255.1 of Amblyomma americanum. Taxonomy (NCBI): domain Eukaryota; kingdom Metazoa; phylum Arthropoda; class Arachnida; order Ixodida; family Ixodidae; genus Amblyomma; species Amblyomma americanum. Next base: position 113,325,325 of record NC_135503.1, read on the forward strand.
AGTACACTAAATCAAACTGAGCAGCTGGCATGTGGTCACAGCTGCAGATGCAGAGGCACAGAATAGAAGCTACTTCAATATAGTGTATGTACAAAATATGCCTTCATTCCAGGATCACCCCAGTGCCACCAGGTACCCACCGGTGATACAACGGGTACAAGCTTTCCCCTGGTCTGGTGCTTGGCTTATTTAGGGTGAAAATGCTTGGAAAATGGCTCTTTGACCCCAACTTGAGTAGAAGAAAGATGCCTTGTGACATGGTGCTCTTTGGCCACAGATGCACTTGCGCTATAAAAAAACCCATCAGCATTATCTCAGGATCGCAAAATACGAGCAGTTTCTTTCAAGCATCAGTGTAGTCTCAATTAAGTTGTCCAACATGCACATCAGTAGCACGGCGAGTTGAGCGAGTTGGTACATACTTGAACAAAATCAGCTCAGGAACAGGATCAAGAAAGAAGAAGAATGAACAAACGCTGTAGAGCCCATCTAGCATGCCAAGAGGCTGTGCTTGCTTTAGAAACACGTAGTGCCATTAGAGACGCTAAGGCGCCGTGGTTATTAGAGCGGGATTATACATGGAACAGGGCTCAATGTACAAGAAATGAAATTCAGTAACACGTCGAGTTGAGCGAGCTGGTACATACTTGAACAAAAACAGCGCAGGAACAGGAGCAAGAAAGAAGAAGAATGGACAAACGCTGTAGAGCACATCTAGCATGCCAAGAGGCTGTGCTTACTTTGGAAGCACGTAGTGCCATTAGGGACGCTAAGGCGCCCTGGTTGTTAAATATAGCGGGATTATACATGGAACAGGGCTCAATGTACAAGAAATGAACTTCAGTAACACGTCGAGTTGAGCGAGTTGGTACATACTTGAACAAAAACAGCGCAGCAACATGGATCAGAAAGAAGACGGGACAAGCGCTTCTTCTTTCTTGTCCCTGTTCCTGCGCTGTTTTTGTTCAAATAATGTGCACATGTCGTAGCAGTTACCCAGTAGTTTGAGCATCCACCTCATATGCAGGAAGTGCATGGTTCAGTCCCCAGAGACGCCCACTTGCAAGAACGTACAAGCCCAATTAAGGCACTCTTTTGCAGCTGATTTTGCGTCACAGAAATGAGATTCATCATCAAGATGTAAACAGCCAAAGTTGCAAAGTTATACTGAAGAGGCATTTCATAACAACCGCATGAACACATACTGTTTTTTGCCAAAAGTAACTGAGAAGCCATGCCAGCAGCCAGAACAGGCTAGCAGCAGAGGGGCGGTGCTGCAGTCCCCAATACTAGCCCCTGCTGATGTAAGCTAAATGCACGTCCTCGCTCTCCTTTCTTGGATGAAGAGAAAGCGGGTAGCATATGCGCAGTGCTATTGCACATCTGGGAGCGGTTTCCAGTGCTGGAAACCATACCACCATTCAGCTGCAAGCCTGCTTCGGCTGCTGGCATGGCTGCTCAGTTGCTTTTGGGCAAAGACTGTACATAAGCCTGCTTTCCAGTGCCACAAAAACACAGATGACTGTCTGAAGTCAGTCACGCTCAATTAAGTTGGGCAAAGTACACACATAGGATGTGGCCTCGGCTGTAAAGTCTATGAGAAGGCATGGCATTGCCACATCCGACGGTGTGAGAACAGCACAGGTGGTAAATGGGGACCGAAAGCATGCTCTAATGTGGGAAGGCAGGTCCTCAACGCTATCGGGTCCCAATTTCTGACACAGCAGAACCACTGCGCCAGAAAGATAATCAACTGGATGAACTTGCAGAATCCGCCGGACAAAAAAACGTCATTATTATGTGTGACTATTGCGCAGCTGTTGCTTTTCTTTGCCTTTTTGTGTTGTTCGCTATGAATTATACTACCCTGAAAACTCATTCTGAAAAATTCATTCACACTGGTGCACTGCTTGTTTAAAAATCCATTCACTGCCTGCTCCTCCTGTAATGTTAGGCATGGCTTGAGTGGCGCCCCAAACAAGCAGATGTCTCCCATGTGAATTGCCTTTTGTGTACCACAATTACCAAAACCTCGACTACAGAATGATTTGACATTATTGGGCAAAGAAAGTGAGTGAAGGGCTACATCCAGCGCTTGCTCAACAACAAATCTTTCCAAAATTTGCATGGGGGCCCCTTTTGCTGCCTTCACCATCTTCACTACCTTTCCATTTCCAGTCTCAAATGGAAAGGCAGAATTCGCCCACAGTGGTCCAAGGTTCTCGACATTCTTGGCCAGGTGCAGGAACTGATGGACGTTGAAGGTCATGAAACGCTGTCCATAGTATCCTGCTGCCTTGGACACGAAGTCATGTAGTCGGCTTGCTGAAAAAAGTAGGAAGGCTTTGCTATAACATTCGATATTTGAATTATGCTAGGCTCCGATATAAGGCAGCCTTCAATGCGAAGGAATGTCTCACAGCTACTATTAGACTGCTCTCATTCATTTACCAGGCTGGAGATATGTCATCTTTTGCCAGGCTGGAGATATGTCATTTTTTACCAAACCGGAGTTACGTTCATTTGATTATATTCACTATGTAAGCGCTACATATTTCATAAAATGTGCTTTAAGTCACAGCTTAGATATATCTCGCAATGCAGATATGGAACCATATCCAGTTCTCCCCTGTTCCCAGAGAGCTGCAATAGCTGTCTGACGTTGCGAAGGCAGGTACGGCTCATGCTACAAAGCACTGCATTCTTGCAGTGCCCTACATAGTAGGAATTCATGAGTAGGTAATCTGAAAACACATTTATGGTGTTCCTCTGTGAATAGGGTATCTTTGGAGCTAATTCAAAATACTGCCATTTCTGCAGCCAATTCAGGACCTATACATTTCTTTTTTGTAGATTCAACCATGTGCATGTGGAAAAGACACTACTTTTCTCACACATCTGTGAAACACTTTGCCTGCTAGAGGCCTTGTCACTGAATTCCCAATATTTCACAGAGGAAAGGGGTTGAAAACAAGACCAGAAAATAAAAGGAGGAAATAGGAATAGACACTTGGGTGACAGATTAGGAAGATTGCCTTTCGAACATTTCTCTTACAGCACACAGGTATGAGAAGCGAAAAATTTTTTCTAGAAACAGCATAATCTTCTTGGAAAGAAACTCATTAAAAGCAAGTCACCACAGCACTTTCCACTTTAATTTGCGGATGGAAGCAATATTCTGTTTTCAGAATAAATTTTTGCTGGAATGAATCGAAAAAGTGTAAAATCATCCGTGGCACCTATTTTTTGGCGACCTAGCTTCATGCATTGTGATGCTATTCATTTGGTCTCCCACCGTACAAATACTGTGACAGCATAATCATTGTACCCACTACCCAAAACAAGCTGAAGTTACCTGCTTGCTGAAGGTCTCTTGGCGAGATATTGTCAAGAAGCAGGGCAAGGACACCTTCAACCAATAACACCGTGTGCTTCCAAAAACGTGGCTGCAGGACGCCATACACTGTTGGAAGGCAGTAAAACAACAGCCAGGTTTTCCACTCGCTGGCTTTCCAGAAGCACCGGTCGTTAAGGGTCCTTGGCAGCCGTGTGAAAGAGTGGGGTGGGCATATGCTCAGTAACCGCCTGTCCTGGGTGGCTACTGTAGATGGAGTGCCTGCAAAATCAAGAGGAGGAATTTGGTTCATCTCTCACTTTAAATTACTCTGATAAACATGCACAGTCTGCCACTATTCACTGCCTTTGAGATACCTCACTATCTGTTCTGAGCTCTATTACTTGCACTGTAGTACTTGTCAGAGCGAAAAATGATTCATCATCATGGTCAGCCTGTCTATGCCCACTGCAGGGCAAATGCCTATCCCATGTCTCTCCAATTAACCCTGACCTTTGCTTGCTGTGGCCATCGTATCCCCGCAAACTTCTTATTCTCGACTGCTCACCTAACTTTCTGCCGCCCTTTGCTTCGCTTGCCTTCTCTTGGAATCCACTCCGTTACCCTTAGGAACCAGTTGTTATTTTGCCTTCGCATTTCATGCCATGCCCAAGCCTAATTCTTCCTCTTGAATTCGACTAGGATATGATTAACCTGTGTTTGTTCCCTCACCCACTCTGCACGCTTCCGGTCTGTTAACGTTACACCTATCAGTTTTCTTTTCATAGCTTACTGCGTTGTCCTTAACTTAAGTTGAACCGTTTTTGCTAGACCGCACGTTTCGGCTCCATACCGGTAAAATACAGCTGTTTGCTTTTCTCTTGAGTGATACTGGTAAACAGCCAATCATGGTCTGAGAGAACTTGATATATGTGCTCCATCCCATCCTTATTCTCCTAGTTGTTCCTCTCTCTTGATCCAGATCAGCGGTCACTACCTGCCCTAAGCAGACATATTCCCTTACCACTTCCAGCAACTCGCTACCAATTGTGAACTGCTGTTGCCTTGTGGAACTGTTAAACATTACTTTGGTTTTCTTAGTGTTAATTTTTATACCCATTGTTCTGCTCTGTTTGTCTAACTCATTGATCGTGCATTGCATCTCCTGAGTGACATAACAAGGCATTGTCATCAGCAAATCGCTGATTACTCAGGTAATCTGAATTAACTCTTATCCCAACTGTTCCCAATCGTGGCTTCAGAATACCAACTGTAAACAGGCTCAGCACCTGTTCACGTCTCCCTGCCTGACACCCTTCTTTATTGGAATCTTTATTGACTTTATGGAGGGCTATGGTACCTGTGCAGTTGTTATAGATAACTTCCAGTATTTTCACATAACTCTTCTACACCCTGATTCCGCAATGCTTGCATGACTGCTGAGGTTTCCACCGAGTCAAATGCTTTCTCATAGTCAATGAAGGCAATATGTTGGGGTTCGTAATATTCTGCACATTTCTCTATCATTTGATTGATATTGTGAATGTGGTCGATTGTCGAGTACTTAACTAGAAGGCAATCTGCATAGCAGTTTCAGTGAACTGTAATGTACCAAAAATTCAGAATACATTTTCTGGTTTGCCACTCATAGACATGCAAAAGCCTACAATATATTTGAATGATACAAAAGAATAATACCACCCTACACATACCAACCACTCTCCAACCACTTGCAGGAGTGCAAAAGCATCAGAAACAGTTTGTTCAGTGCATAGAAAGGGTGGTGTACCATATTGCACTGGCATGTGGTAAGGTATACATTTGTCACACCAGAAAATGCACAGATGAAGGCTTTGTGAATGCAAAAGTAATGAGGCACAAAACTGAAATAGTATTTTGCGTGTGCACTGCCATGACTGTCCCAGCAAATCGTAAAAGCTGCTATTCTGAGAATGCATGGATGAAGCCAGAAGCAGGGATCATGAGGTCTGCAAGATTATAGAGGCACATCTGATGCACAAAGAACGAGTGGGGTGCATCAGTGCACAATCAGTTAATCTTTTGAACAAAGAAATAATGTCCCTTTATCACAATGGGATGCAGAAGCACTGTTTCTTCTTTTTCTTTAGTGGTCCCGCTATATATCGTATATATGCCTAGCTATATAGTGCTATATATGCTGCCGTGCTGCAAATAAAATTAAGTTGAAAGTTAGCACATGCACTTTGTGCTGTCACTGTCTCATGTCCTTATCAGTCGGTCCATTTGTCAATAACACATTTTTTTTTTCATAAGTTGTTTTACCCTCACTTATCTTAGCATTCCACTCACGCAAATGATTTCCCAATCAGAGTTAATCTTGCATTTTCTTTCAAACTTTCTTTCTGTGAAGCAGGAATTGACACATACCAATATAGAAGGGCTCGTGCGAGTTTGACGAGTCCAACCAGAACTCCGCGAGCTGCCTTGCAACTCCAAGCAGGACGCAATACATACATTCCACTGCTTGGCTACACACCAGGTCAAAGTGCTTCAGGTTCACTTAAGGAGATGGACCCTTGAGGCCATTCATGGTCACAGTCCAGTCGAGGGCACGGTCCATATCTTTAAGCATGCCCGCTGATGTTCTTGCAACTCCTGTTGTCTCAAGATAGCGGCGAGCACCTGCAATCGTTAATTCTTAGATGCAAGGTATCACACACTTACTACAAGGTTTAAATACAAGGTGAAAAACCAGTAGAGTGCGGGAAATTCCTCGCGCTCATTTTGAATGGTTAAATGAGTTACCTCAAAATACTACAACGAAGCTGACAAAACCTGTTAAGAGCAGTACAAGACATCAAATACATTTCAAGCACAGGGCAAAAATACAACCTTTGCTTTCCTTTTTCTGAACACAGCTTTGCTTCTTGCATTCTCAGCATCACTTTTAATTGACAGCTGTGTTTCATGCATTACATTTAGTAATAGGAACTCGGAGGAGTGCCTGCCACGAAGCCGCTTGGTGGCATGTCTCAAAACTGGACCTTTTCAATGGGTTTCACAGTGCTCATCGTCTCAGGTCTGTCTTGTGAATGTCCCTTAAATGAAACCCATACTGCTTTATTCGATATGAACCAACCTGCCTAACAACACATCATGTGGATCGACAATTTGAGTTTATACTGTAGAAGCATTTCCTGGCGGGCTTGGCCTAGTTTGGCTGCACATATGCAAGCAGAATCACTTGCAGAATTAAATGAAAAAAATCATACCTGCGACTTGTGTTCCTGATGTAAGGAACCACGGGCAGCCAAACTTTCCATTGAACTGGGTGTGGTTTCCCACGGCAGCCCGAGCTGGAGCATCTACTGTACAACATATAGCATGAACATTAGATTTGACAGTCTCAGAGCAAAACTTCCAGACAACTGTTCCAACTGCATTCAGTTCCTCAATAAACTTGTCCATGAAGACTGTCATATTGGGGTGTGCATGGCCAAACCAGAGTCCACCTAATACAGGATGCTGGTGCCGAAGCTTTGGCGGCAACTCATTAACAACAAACTGAATTGGCCACACAGAAGTTCTTGAAGATTTGTATACTGGGCTCCCGTCTGTGTTGATAGTGATCGTTAAGTCTTGACCAGTGATGCTACCAGTGCGCCTAAGGTTCTTATAGAGGCGACCACTAGTGATATCTCTGATCTGATCAGTACATTGGAGCATTTCAATTTTTTTCAGCTCATTGTATAGCGCCTCTTTGCATGTAGAAATAAGCTGATGAAGCTGCTCCTTCACATTCATAATGCTGAAGAAGCATCCATTGTCCTTCAGCAATGAAACTCTTGAGTTTTCCCTGCAGGGTGCACAGTGGACCTGGTCCATGCCATGCACTGGGTCCAGCACGCTGCCACAGTCTGCACAGTAGTAGTGGTGCTTTACATGACGATTCAATTGCGGACTCCATAGTTTCCTGAGCAAATACTTGCTCTTCGGCAGCACGTTGCCATTAAAGCCGAACAATGCGTCGATGAGGCGCAAAAGGCCGTCAACGGTGTCCCACGGGAGACCGTGGGCGACGACGAACGCCACGATCATGACGATCGCTGCTGCTTTTGTGGTAGTGGAGCCAGGAAGAGTTGCGGTGCCATACTCTTGCAAAGCTTCACTGACTGCCTGGTGCACATTTAACGTTTGGCCAGGTCCGCAAGGCTGATTTTCATTTTCGCTGGCACACGGCGGCATGTCGTGAATACCTTCCGCTGAAGGGTCGCCAGTACTGTGGTCCGTACTGCTCGCCGGGGACACAGGGGGCTCTTCGTTTCCGGCATCATCGCCGGTACAAGGCGGCATGTCGTGAACACCTTCCGCTGAAAGGTCGACAGTACTGTCGTCCCCAACTTCTGCGTTCGCACCATTGCCCGCTGAAGTCGGGTCCGCGGCGGAACTAAACAGTACTGTCGTCCCTTCAGCGGAAGGTATTCACGACATGCCGCCTTGTACCGGCGATAATGCTGGCACGAACGTAGAAGTTCCTGCACCTGTGTCGTGGGTGCCAGGAAACGCAGGATGGCCGTCATACCCTTCATCTGTCAGATTTTCGCGCAACTGACGCCGACGGTAGTGGCGAGTTGATAGTGGCACATCAAATGGTTGGCTCTCGTGAAGGTACGTCTTTCGTTTCTTCCGTGCGGAAGGGCCTTCCATAGCTCAAAAACTGGACGTGTCGACTCGGAGCGCACTTCGTACAGATATATAAATCGAATGCACTCAGGTAGAAAGAACGCTTGCCTAGCCAAGCGGTGGGGAGGGGAGAGCGGGGAAGGGGAAGGAGGTGTTCTTGGAACCCGTAATTGTTGGACCTGTTTCGTTGGAAAAAGTGGTATTAAGCATGGTTTTCACATGTAAAATAGTTCACTTTTGGAGAAAATCCCCCCACCCCTCTTCCTTAAACCTACCTCCGCTTCAGCCAGGCAGATAAATACGATTTTTTTTTCTCCTGCTGTTGATGAGGCGATATATATAACTCGTTTATTTGGTAAATTCATCATTCGAAGGCGCTTTTTTTAGCTTCAGGGATATATATATCAACGCAAAGCCAGCGTACCAGATGGCTGCTTGTTTGCTGTGCCTTTGACTACGCAGGAATTCCACAGGAACCACGCTGAATTCGAATGGCACTGGAAAGTCTGGAACGCACGTGCGGGATGCTTTTAGCGCTGCACTTTATGTCGAACTGTGATTTTGTAACAGTTCGCACTAATTATTTCCCGTGTCAGCCGTAACGCTAAAAGCCTTGCGCCCGCGCCTCGCGGACTTCCCAATACCGTTCATATTTAGCGCGCTTACTGTCGGGTCACGCGGCAGGACGAAAACCTCCGGCATGTTTGCAAACAAACGAGGTGGCGCTGCAGTCGCTAGCGGGCTCGTGCCAGGCAAAAGGCCAGGGAGTGTCGTCGCGGAGAGGTGTTGATCGCGGGTTTTCAAGGCTTGTAGGCGCGTTTCCAGTTTCTGCGAATCACAGCAATGGTTGATGTTTACAACTTAGTAATTTCTTGAAGTACACGAGCTCGCGTTGGCCACGTGCGGCGTATTCAGAAAAATAGTTCGCCACTGTGTATTGTTTATATAGTATGTAGTAAACAGAACGAGTTTCTGGCGTTGCATGATTTCTACGCTAGGCATTGAAAAAATAGGAAGTTTTTGACACTCTGCTCTAGCCAGAATGATTTTACATCGGGACAGTAGTGAGACGATGTGCTGGCGTTCTTTCGGCGGAGAGAGAGAGAAAAACTTTATTTGGTCTATTAAGGGTTTAGCGTTCGGTCTTCGTCTGCATCGCTGCAGACTCTTGACCTTCAAAGCAGGGTTGGGCCCCTAGTCCAGGGCTCCACTGAGTCGCGCCGCTTTGCTTGCGTGCTGCACCATTGCCCTTTGGGCGGCGAGCTCGCAGCTCGTGAGCCGGCTCGCCCACTGCTCCGCACTCGGTGTTTTGTGTTGGTGGAACGTGCAGTTTCGCTTACACTCCCAGGTTATATGGTAAAGCGTGGGGGCTGCCCCACACCACGGGCATGTGTTCCTATACTGTGTAGGATACATCTTGCTAAGTAAATGTAGGTTAAAGAATGTTCCCGTTTGCAGCCTCCGCCAACTAGCTGCTTCTTATTTTTGTTTCGCCGGAGCAGACGTGCGCTCACCGTCTGCTGACATACGTAGGTGTCGCACTGTGCGAAAAGTGGGGACAGCGTCGTGTCCTCATTCTCCTCTGTTTTTATCCGCAGGATCACGCACCAGCCAGGCCGACTTCTCTCTCCCCTTGTTAAACTGGTCGATTTGGTGAAAATTTTTGATTTCTGGAATTATTTTCTTTCTAAGCCCTGGGGTGCTCTGTTGCTTGACGAAAATTGATAGCAAAATATTCAGTAGAAATTTATAAATTACGCTTTCTAGAGGCGTGGTCGACGAAAATTGTGAGGTAATTTCTTTGATTTCTTTTAAGCTTTCTCTGAGTTCAGTGCGGCATTTCTTTGACCAAAGCGCAAGTAGGAGGACAAAAACGAGGGAATAAACTTTAAGGTTCGCTCTCTGACCTTTCACATTTTCTGCGATTGGCATCACTCACATCTTCGTAACTTCGTAACGCAAGAAAATAGAATGATTCCATTTGTCGCAAACGATTCCTGAGACATTAAGGAGTGTAATTTATCTCTCGATTTTCCTACACGTGCAGTACGTATTATGTTCGTTATTTTTGTAAGAAATGTTTTCATGTATCTATGCATGCATAAGTACATGATCATCTAAAAAATGAAGTAATAGCGTCATCATACAGAACAGGGCTTTGTGAACATTCTGGCATAAAAAATTGAGTACATTCTGCTCAATTATTTAAGACCTTGAGGTGACTTGACGAGGGTGTTAATTATAATTACCCAAGAACTACACCAGGTGTCGGTAAAAATAAAGAGCATTACTGAAACTAGCGTATAGTAATTTCATATTTGCACCAAATTCAGTTACATATATCGCGTGCATAAATAACGAAAACACTTTTCATTGCCGAGTCCCCTCTCAATCTCGCCACGTGTCTGTTAGCAGCACACCTGCGGCTGCTTCTTTCCAAGCAAGCTTCGCGATCGTGCACTACATCACGAAACATGACAGATACATGATGCAATGAAAAGGCATGTGGCTTTTAGCACACTTAAGGTACGTTATTCTAAGCATGCCAACGTGACCGCGCAAGAACATACCTGACTTCTTTCTACTCGAATCAAATAATTACGTCGTCATATCAAGAAACAGTTTCAAGTAAATATTAAATGCCATAAAACGTGCCATTAAAACATGCTGTGCTATTAACAAAAGAACGCATTCCTTGGGGGCGAGTGAACCTGCCGGCGCCTCGTGCACACCGGCTCAAGGTGATAAATGCGTGGCAGCTACATATGTGCTTTCTCTTTCCTTGCGCAGTTATAAGCGTACTATGCTGATGTTCAGGTGAATTAACGCAGTAACTTACATGCTATTAAGTACATTGAGTGTCAGTGCCGATCGACTCCCAGACTTCGCGTTCTAGTGCCGCGGCCCATTACCTGTTAGCCAGTTTCCTAATGCGGTATTTATCGCGAGAAGCCTATCGGGGCTAATTTAAAATTCCTTTTATGCTACTATACGCGGATCCAACAGTGACGCAGCTGATCAATACATGCTACTTCTGCAGTGCGCAGCCATGGTGCAGCCGCCGGTAGCTGCAGCAGCTGCGGTAGGCACGGGCAGGCGGAAACTGTTTTGCCTACCATGCGAAAGTCGCTGCTGACATCAGCGCCACCGCATCTTCGTGACGTCGCGGGGTGGAGCTCCGACGCGAAGCCAAATCCATCCATTTAATGCCCACGTGCAGCCATCGCACTTCGGTCTACACTGTTTCGCTGGCGTACCTCACTTTGCTCATCTTCTTTGTGTGGTGCGTCGACAGTGAGGCCTTTTAGCACAATGCCTCCGACCACTTCGACCTACGCGTACGTAGTGTATAAGGATTGCGGCAAGGCGATTGTCGCGATTAGTCTTATTAAGGACTATGCGCCCAGCGATGTAAATGATGTGCAGAAAAACAAAAAAGTACACTGGCGCTCCGAAGTCCCAGGCCGCGAAGCTGAGGAGGGCCACTACGACGGAGACGTCGTCGTCTTGGGACGTAAGTAAATCAATGCAGCATGCCCTTTTTTGAAAGAGTCTCTTCTCCCTGCTTTGCTGCATGCATTGACACCCTGCACCAATTGGCTACTGTTACTGCTACGAGTTATAATCGCCTTTCGAGGCTGGCAAAGCGACCGTGTGTTTTAACACAAGAAGCAGTTTTGCACTGGACCTAAGCAGTGTTGCTGAATAGCGGGAAAATTAGAGCGGCAGAAGGAAATCCCACATGCAAATCTGGAACATTTTGCGATCACGGTAAAACTGCTACTTCGGATACTGCTCTCATTGACAAGCTAGGCTGCGGAAGATATATCCTAGAGCAGCCGGTCGTTGAACCTGGTTACACAGCATTAGCTGTGGTATAGTACTTAGAATGTCTGTGCAATCGATATGATGGGTGTTTCACCTAAGATTTTCTTAGATTTTTTAAAATAGGCTTTCTGAATCAGCAGAGTGATTATTTTCTTCATGGCAATATTGTCAGCGTTGTAGTTCATCAGAATACAGCTTAGACTGCTAACTAGTGGGTTGCTAAAGTAGATAACTTTTTAATTGCTGCAGTTAGCCTCCTTATTTATTGACAGGTGTAGAGACCACTGTATGTAATATCAATATCAGTTGAGACTTTCGAACATGCAGTCACCCTCGGCGCTGTGGTCCAACAAATTTTGGCAACATCGCGCCAAAATAAATGCGCTTTCAGAGTAGGAAGTCTAGCAGTAATAGTTAAAAGTTAACTATTCTATATTAGTTAACCAGCTTACTAGTCTGCTTGTCTTAACTGTATTCTGATCCCGTACACTGCTGACAATAATGCTATGATAGCATTGCTCTAATAACTCAAAAAAGGCTATTCTTAAACACTGAGAACACCTTAGGCATAACACATATGCTGCTGTATTTTGTTAGGTGAGAGCTTGCATTGATTTCCATGTGCCTCAATGAGATGCAGTTTCTAATCTCACAAAGCAGGAACTTCGAAGACATGCCAGTGTTCCCTGACCGAACCAATGTAAAAAACTACATTTAAATTATGCATACATGTGAACGCCGAATTTAACGAACCTTCACTGTCTTTACTGGTGTGCGTGTTTAGAAGAGAAATTGAGTGTGCACACGTCAGTACTGTTGTGGTTGTTGTGCACATGTAGCGAACTGTAAAATCTTCAGAGGCGGGGTTATAAGTTCATTAAAACTTAATCTCTCAGAGGAGTCACAGGCTCCTAGGGAGAGCACGTGGAAAGTCCCAGAGATGTAATTTTAAGAAATTTCTCAAGCATGTTTCTTTTCTGCCTCTTGCATATGGTTGAAAATGCTTATATTTTGTCAAGTTCAAAAACAGTTTTGAATCGCAAGAATTGTCCAAATCCAATGTCCTTGTTCTGTTCGTTCCATCTGTATAGTATTAATAATTACAATAGAAACACTCTCCACAATACACTTTGTCATGAAGATATAAGCACAACAGAAAGGTGAGGTTTTCACTGCAAATAATGATGGTTCCTCACCTTCTGGTTGTAGTTCTTAGAGTTGGGTATGTGGGCTCAGAGGGGCGCTTAGTTGATTATATCCTTTGCATTTAGTTTTAATGTATTCTTTGCTGCTACTTACTCCAACATTGTTATTTAGGAAGAAATATTTTGTGGAAAAAAGGGAAATTTTGGGGCGAGAAGAGGGGAAAAGCCAAGTAACTGAGCAATATGGTTACTCTGGGCCTAACCTCATTGGCAGGGACCGCCTGAACCAGGGGTTGCATAAAGGCAATTCACATAGAAGGGATTGAACGGTGTGGTGAAAAATTTTCACCTTGTTGGAACTTCGTTGCTCTGGCCGCTTGGACCGCTGCAACCACTTGAAACGGGCTTTTACACCGTAGCAGCAGAACTCTGAAGCATTTTCGCCTGCATGTGAAAAGGGCTTAATAATACTTTTCCCACATGAGAAAAAGGGCAAAAAGATGGGGGTATTTATTTTTTGCTTCCCACGTGAAGTCTTCCTTGCTTGTTTGTAGTATTTATTGCAGTGCACTCTTCTTCCTTTACCGTGGAAGCAAAAAGAAATACCTACACATTCCTGTTTCACAGTGACCAAAGCGGACTTTGCAGCAAGGATGGCTAAGCGCCATATGGCTGTCCCAGACGATGTTTTTGAATGCAGCAGCGCTCATGGGCACACAGCACCCTCCAAGGTGGGGAATTCATTGCTAATATGAAATGTGCACCATGCTGTTGGTATGTTAATTAGATACTGCACATATTTTTTCCTTCATTTTCTTTTTCCTACCCATTAGTTGGACCGAAAAGAAAAAAAAAACGAAGTTGGCTGCTGCAAAAAAGGCAGCGATGGCCAAGATAATGAAAAAAAAAAGCGCAAAGCCCAGTATTCTGAGTCTGACACGGACAGTGATGATGACTGTGAGCTTGTGCCTAAGAGGCTGCTGCATGATGCCGAACAAAAAATTGATGCCCTCGAGAAGGAGCTAGAGTCGGCTGAGCAACGTTGGCAGGACGAGCGGCAACGCAACATGAGGTTGCAGGACCTCCTGGACAGCCGAATGAGTGAGTGAGATATCTGTAATGATAATCCGCGAAACTGTTTACAGAGGGAGGCATTTTTCGAGACCAAAGAAGTGTTCTTAGTCTACTCTGCTTGCTCCATCGTCCTTCAGTGGCTGAACACATTTGCAATCCATTTGTTCCCCCGAGGCGAACACAAGGTGATGATAATGCTGAATGATTATGGTGCAAGGACAGCTTTGGCCTATGAGGGCCGCGGCACAAACTAATCTTTAGTGCGAAAACACTCATATGCTCACCAGTACTAACAAAGAATTTTCTCATATTCGGACCTTGTGCTGTTGCCGAGCAACAGCAATGCAGTGTCATGCTTTTGGTTTCGCACTTCCTAGTAAATATCGCCGCCTACTATTGTGAGGTTGCGCACAGCTGATTTGGAAGACGACAATGTAGCGCTTGTGCTATTGATAATCGACCGTCATTATCGCTATATAGAGGACAAAAACAACAACAATCGCTTCCTCCTGCCTGGATCTCGGTCTTCAAAAATGTCTCCTTTACGTGACGTTATGTACGGCGAAGGTTCAGGTTTGTGGCACTGTCGTTTGAGGATGAGGATTTGCAGCAGAGAAAGATTTATGTCACAGTCGCTGGTGATTAAATTGCCGCGATAAGAACTCGGACCCAGAAGGATTGTCGCTGCGTGTCCCTTCCCCCACCACACCACTGTTACCTCTAGTGGAATAATACTTTGGCACCCCCACCCTTCGCTGGTCTGACAGCCGCGTGGATCAAATTCAAGCTCAAAGGACTCTAGATAAAAGTGGCGGCACTCGCATGCGTCCCCTACGTCGTGCCTAGCGTTCACACAGCTCCAGCAGGCGCACGCCGTGATGCGGAAACGGTTGGGCCGGCCGGGCATGGAGGCAAGGTGACGCGAGATATCACAGCTTGCAAGGAGCAGTTAGTTTGGGGTGCCGCTGCCAGGTGCAGCAGTTCAAGAAAAAAATGAGGAGAAAAAGTGCTTTGCGCTGTTTTCATGCAAAAAACGATGCAGTTTGACTCGACTTAGGAACACCAGCTTTCATTCCAGTGCAAAATTAGACCGCCTAAAATTTAATGCATTATTCCTTTAAATTTGTTTCCGAATACTGCATGCCTCATTTGCATATACGCAAATTTTGTTGCTTGTCACATTTCTGTTAAAACTGGTACATCATTGATATGTGCCCATGATTTCTGCAGAAGCGTTGGAGGCGTCCTTCAAGAAGGCCTTGGTGTACGCCAAGGAGCCAGCAAGTCCGAGCCGGCCTGTCAAAGTATGTAGTGTGATGTGTGGAATGTTTACGTGGCTTTTTTGCTGTTAGTTACTGTGTAGAAAATTGACATGAAGATATGGCTCGCCAACAGCTTCTACCAACGTTAAGTGCTAAAAACAAAGCACAGGAATACGGTGTCAGTTCATTGCAAGTTATAGCTATATTTGAATTTCTTCTTTGCATAGATTTTCTTGTCATAAGCATTGATAAGCATTTAGTGGCATTGCAGTGTAATGGGAGAAGGTAAACGAATTATTGAACAGCAGTATCATTGGTGGTCATTTTTAGTGGTGGCTGGGTGTCTCGAACTGCATAGATTGCCAGAGACATGCGTAAAGGGGTTTGCTTCTAACCATGCAGAAGTGCTCTTGTGGCATCCTTGTAAGTGCTACCTTTGGGGGGGGGGGGTAAGGACGAGATTTTTTTCTCACTTCACGAGATATGCAACATTGGTGATGCATAACAAGCCACATGGCATGGCCCAGAAGCAAACACCTTGGGCTTTGAACTCTTGGCACGGGCTACCTGGTTGCTTCCACCTTCAAAAAAACAATGGTTTACAATACGAGCCATACGCATGCACAGTTGGCAGGCGACACATTGGGCAGGCTGGTACATATTAACATTACAGGGCAGAAACAAGGCATTATAGTCTTTTTGCTTTCTTTAATGTTGAAATGTATGCAGCCTGAGTAGAAGTAGTACAGTCGGGAGTGGAGACTTTTGACCCTTAGGTGTAACCTTAAGAGACAGGAAGCGGGTAGAGTGGATGAGAGAACAAACTCGTGTAAATGACATCCTAGTCGAAATCAAGAGTAAGAAATGGGCTTGGGCAGGGCATAAACTGCGAAGGCAAGATAACCGCTGGTCCTTGAGGGTAACGGAGTGGATTCGAAGAGAAGGAAAGCGTATCAGGGTGCGGCAGAAGGTTAGGTGGGCGGATGAGATTAAGAAGGTTCCAGGCACAGGGTGGGCACAGCTGGCAAGGGACAGGGTTAATTGGAGAGACATGGGAGAGGACTTTTCCCTGCAGTGGGTGTAGTAAGGCTGATGATGATGATGATGATGATGGTAGTTTTATTCTTGCTCTTTTGTGATTGACACCTGCCAACTTGCCCAACTTCTCACATTACATTTTATGCACAAAACTTCGATGACAAGCTAGGCAGTCGGAATTAATTTTCTTGTTAGATATCAAAGTGCTTGCCTGTGTTGTTTTCATCCCACGGCATATGTGCTGAGTTTACTGCGTCTTTGCATGAAAGGAATCCTGTCCATCATAATTGCGGATCACTAGCTCTCCTGCTATTCTTGAGCTCTTTTGTTTCAGTTTAGTACATGCACGGGATACTGGGCTGCTGAAATGGAGACAACCCGTGTAGTTCAAGGAGATGAATACTGACACTCCCATTGCTTCGCCTTGGCTACAGTGCAAAGTATGAAGATTGTGCATGCAGGCAACATGAAACAAAGAGCTATGTAGTCTAAAATGGTTAGCTGATGCCCAGGAACCGAATGCCAAGACTGCTGCTTGTCAGTCTTCCCGTGATGCTACAACTGACTGAAGGAATCAGTGGTTTTGTGAGCTATGTTTGACCATTGAGAAAGATGAGAAAAAATCAGCACACATGAGTAGAGCTACATTAATGCCTGAAGTTATATTCTATCGGCTCAAAGAGCCTGAAAATGAAGAAAAAATTGTTAGGCTGACTCCTCTAAGTCGCAGTACTTCAGTCCAAGCTCTTTTGCTTGCAAACCCTCACACACTTGTGAAATAAATGCAGTTGTGTACAATTTAATTTTGGTGTCGCCAAGTTTGCTGGAAATGTTGGGAAACTGGCCGACACCAGCGCTCGTACGTTCACGAGCACATCATCAGTATTCGATGCTTTTTGCACTGCTGTACCTTTTCCTCTCACCGAACATGTGCTGAACATGTTGAAGCGCTCTTGAAAAGGCTCTGCACTCGAAGGTGGAGGAACTCTTATGCAAAAGAGCTAGTCATAGTGCAGGGTGGGACACTTGAGGCATGTCACAAAGTGCATGCGGCCGCCAAATGGTTCGTAAAATGGCTGTCGTAGCACTGAACCTGCTGACACAATGTCACATGCTAGCTTTGTATTGAAATTAGTCGCATTTGCAATAACACAGTAGTCTTACATTTTGCAGAATGTGACGAATCGGAGTACATCACCGTCACCATTGCTGGATGAGGAGGTTGAGGTATATGAGCTGCTTAACCATTTTTCTATAGAAACCACAGCAGAATTAGGCTTGTCTGCAGTGTAAATAGTGTAGTGAAGTAAAAGATCGATTTTGTATTGGCTGGTAATTATTCTGTGAACAATTTTTCTATGCAGAAAGCTGAGTTTCTGTTTGGTATTGTTGACTATTGCAGTTTATTTTTGTTAAGTATCTCATTGCTTTAGGGTTATGACTAAATTGGCATGTGGTTTGAACTTGCACCATGCTGCCATATGGGTGAGGACTATTATGCGTTTCATTGCTTTAGAAATGCAAGAGCTGTACTGCTGTTCGTGTTGAATATTCAAATATTGTACAATGTAGAAAATGCAGTGATGGCATAGAGCATCCACCTAGCTTGCAAGACTACCACTGTTTGAACCCCGGTGACGTGTAGTTTTCCACTGGATAAAAGAAGAAATGGCGTATCGAGAACTGCATAAGCAGGCCTGGGTGCGGCCTGATCTCGATGACCAGAACGGACAATGCGAACTCTCACCAGAACAAGATTTGGCCGCCCTGGTGTAGTAATTGTCGCCAAAACCTCCTATTTGAGTGCACCCGTTACCCCTCTGCCCTTAGTTCCCAGCAGCTGCGGAGCAACTGACTAAGGCAGCAGGCAGACCTCCACTGTGCTAAATATCTCAGGCTCCGGACGGGCCGCCTTCGAAAACTGAACCTGGCAGCATTTAGTTCAAGCCTTATTCAGTAAAGCTAGCCTAGCAGTACTGTTTGAGGAACTAGCAGGTATTAAATGGGATGTCAATAATGCTTGGAAGGCTAGGAGGACAGATGAGGCATGTGCAGTATTAAAGGGCGGGCACAAACTTTGTTATTGTGGATTAGCAGACAGAGGAGAACCATTATTTGGAAAGTGTACAGTTGTCCACACCCCTGTCTAAAGCACTGGTCATGGTTATGTTGCCCAGCGGTTGACCCCGAAAAATGCAGGTTTGATCCGGGCCGCGGTGGTTTCGTTTCGATCAAGGCGAAATGCTAAAGACCCATGTACTGTCTGATGCAAGTGTACATTAAAGAACCCCAGATGGTCGAAATTACCTGGAACCCTCCACTACGGCATCCCTCATAGCCTGAGCCGCTTTGGGGCATTAAACCCTATTAAAAAAAATACATGCGCTTAGCTGTTGTTTGCAGCCATTCCTTGGAAAACTGAGGGCTCTTAATTATCTGATGTTGTGGAGTGACCATAGTATTTTGCTGCTGAACACAAGCCTGCACATGTCATTCTTGCTGTTGTAGGTGTATTATAATAGCTGCAGTCTGTAGACGTGAGCATGGCACGACATGCCTGCTTGCCTGTTAACTTTCTTTTCAGCTAAAAAATGACCAATTTTTAGTGTTCTAAAATTAAATTTTTTTCTTCAAGAAGCGCTGCATTCACTGTGCATTGTAATGTATCAAACTATAGCTTATTGATTATACTTCCGAACAAAAAAATGCCCAAGTTATGCGTGAAAATTTATTGGTTAAATATGCTGGTAATACAAAAAATGCAGCAAAACAAAAATAAGCTGCTGCACTCAGCCTGAAATTGATTACAAAATAATTAAAGCATGCAAAACATTCCACATCATATTAGCTATCATTCTGGCAATTTTTCAGCTGCCTACATAATACATTGCACTTTCCTGGCCTTTCAAGTTAGGCAATATGACTGTTGTGCCACTAAAGAAAGTCGCGTGATGACATGAAGTGGAGGTGGATGTGAGATGTGGTTTTACGCATTACGCTTATTCTGAGTTCTGTTCTTGTTCTTTTTGTAGCAGAGCCTGCAGGTACCAGTTTTTCCGCTCTTTTTACTTTTCTTACTTTTTCATTTTTGGACTTTTCAGTTGAGAGTAAAGAAGGCGTAGTCTTCCTTGACATCAATATAATCAAAAGCCTGCTGGCAGATTTGGTAAAACATCTTGACAGTATGACAGTATGTTTCAAAGACCCTAAAGCAACAAATAAAACCGCTCTCCTAATTTACAAATCACACACACTGCATAAAATACCACGGGAACGATGAAAAGAAACGCGCAAGCACACATTGATGTCCCGGTTCTCTGGGACGAAGTCTTGCAATCAAAACTGAAATCTGATCATTCCACATGGTTGTCTTACTCACCACTACTGCCCCAAAAAAAGAACTCTTAAGGACCAGCAGAAGTGTTAAGTGCAGCTTTTAGCCTTTGAGGAGCGCATGGTGAACAGATGCCATGATCAGTGACAAGCGGACTACATCGGGTCAAAGTTTTCGTTTCTCATGTCGCCTCCTTGCGTTAGAAAATGAAAAAAACAAAAGAAACCAAATCAATGGTGCTATAGAAGCAAACTCAATGACACTGCTTGTCCAGGAGCACAGCCTTCAATTTTGGTCGCAGGTTCAAAACTCCAGTCATATATGACCAATGGCCTATGGCATGGCTCGTTCATACCGCATGTGCAGCAGTGTGTCTGCTGTGGGTGCACCTGGAGCACACTTTAGTGTGGTTATGTCACTTTGTTTTTGCTGTGCATAATAAACTTTTCGCTGGGGCATTCTGTACAGGACGTTTTTGTGCCACCAAGCCCAGTGGCCACTCTCAGCAAGGCCTTTGCTGCTCAGTCATCAGGGGTGTTGCACCCTTCTGCATGTACTCTGGGCAGTGTAGGGAGCAATGTTCAGCCTAGCTGGGTGGTTCCTCCCATTCCTGCCCAGCAGCCAGGCGTCATCATGCAGCCTCAGGTATTGCAGACCTTATTTCTGCAGTTGTATAATTTCTTCCGTTCCTTTACTTTTACAGTTATTGCTATAATATATTGAACTGTGCATTAATGTTCTTATATTTTGCTGTATTTTTATGTTGTGAAGGTGAATCGTGGAGATCAGGAATGCCATACCTGAAAACATATGAAATGTCTATGATTTTTTAATGCTGAAGATCCCTAGATTGTTTAAATTAATGCAGTGGTTTACATTATGTCTTTTAAGCATACCTCGGCATCCACCTTTCCGATCAGACAAACGTGAGTAGTGTAGCCATGAAATAATTATCCGTCTTGCTTAGGTTGGTATGTCTGTTTAATGTCCCTTTAATGGTGTGCATAACCATCATCTTTTGCACTGCTGATCTGGAAGCATTTTCAGTCATTTCCTAAACATTGGATTTTCAGTGTGGTAATATAGGTGGTGGAAGTGAAAAGTATTTTGGCAGCAGGTGACACGCTTGCTTTCCTGTTAACTGTAGGGCTCATTCATAATTATGCCAGTAGCGTGTATTCTGTGGGTGCACCTGGAGCATACTTTATTGTGGTTATGCCAATTTGGTTTGGAGTGCAGCTCTTAGCACTCAGTTCCTGGCCTGAGTGTCAGTGTCGCAGTTGGCACCATTGTAAATGGCTGAGGGAAAAAGGAGCACAGCTTGGGATGAAAGTATGGTGATGGCAAAGAGATTGCAAGAAGGACAGGGAAAAAGGAGGCTACTGTGAGAGCTTAAAGTGGAAGAGAAGAGTATGGCGGGAATAGGTGAAAGCCTACCCTCCGCGGCATGTGCAGCGGCAGCTTCTGCGAAATGCACTGTCCGAGAAGAGGCTCAGCGGCAGTAGATCACTCTGCACACTGCTGAAGCCGAAACTCATAGCCACCTCCATTTGGCATTGCGTGTTCTGCAATGGCTGATCGTTCAAATAGCGCAGCAGCTGCGCTAAAAAATTGCATTGCCAAGAATCCTAATCGCTGGCACATTGTTTTTTGTGTGTACTAAATAGTTTTCGGGGGCTATTTCCAGGACTTCAGTTTGGCAGCAAGCCTGGAAGCCACGGCCAGCCATATGGTCACAGCTGGGCTGTCGGGGGTGCCACACCTTACAGCGTTTGCCCAGCATCCAGGCAGCATTGTAAAGCCCCAGGTATTACAGACTTGATTTCTGCAGTTTAGAATTGCTCCGTTTCCTTTTCTTATAATGTTGTGGGCATCTTCCAAATGCCAAGTTTTTATTCTTTTTTGCTGAATGATGGGTACTATAGCCTAGACTACAGAGGGTAAGACTGAAAACATGCTTCGCTTTTGTTTACTGTAGCATTGCACATATTCAAGTGGAATGTGAGGGTTAATGTTGCAGCACCGTGGGTACAGGAGACACACAGAATGCGGACATTTTGCATCTCCTTGCATGCAAGCATGTTTTCATTTATCTTCATTGAAATGCTGTCACTAGGCTGTGGGTGTCAGTTCATTGATTATCCGAGACTCTCCACAGAACAGATGCACAAGGGGAAAGCACGGACGATTATTCCTGCTGTGGTGTCTATTTTGTTCATATCATGCCTCGTGTGTTAGCGTTGTAGAATATAATGAAACCCACACCTTGTAGTTACTCCAAATCTCAACCTTGTGCTCGGCAGCGAAGTGTTATAGCCAGTTCGCTGCTGCAGAGAGTCATAACCCTTTTTAATGCAGTTCTCATGGATAGCTCTTGTGAGTTTCCCCAAGGAACCAACATCACATTGATAGCTAGCTGTAGGGATCAAGAAACTGTTAGTGAGGTTGGCTAAATGGAATGAATTTTGGGCAACATTTGCGTGGAATAAGGTGAACCATGAGAAGGAACACAGACCGCTACTCTGTAAAATTTCAATGGTATGCCTTCAGAGTTCTCATGTTTTCCATCCTTTAGTGCTGAAATGTGACTGAGAAGTCGGACTGCAAGAAATATTTCAGACTGAGATTGAATCTGGGTCGCAGCTTTTCATGTTTCCACCTGCATGCATGCTTCATAGTGAACATTTTTTACTGACTTGACCCTCAACGAGCCTTTGGTTATGGGTGAAGGAAGCATTTACATTTTGCACAAATGAATAAAATGTAAACAGAAGTGAAGAAAAAGCATTTGACAGCACTTGTGCTACTCGTCAAGACACTGCACTTGTATAGCTCCTGGGGTAATTAAAGTTGCTTTGTTTCGGTTCCTAGAAACAGGTTTTTATTTGTCCTCTAAGTACACTTATCTGTACATACCTAAGTGTTTGCTTGTGCTCATCAGCTTAGCCTGTAGCTTTTCCAGCTCCTGAAGTATATATCAGCCTTTCTGATCTAGTATGCAGTGCATTTCCTTTTACAATTTCCTTGCAAGAGTGTAGCCTTAGAGTTGTATGCTCATAGCTAGCATGATGATATACTATAGTTCCATTTGGAGGTGTGTTATTTTATAATGTGGTTATTGTTAAATGAGATTTTGCAATCGATTTCAGAAGCTTGCTCCAGCTGCTGAGCCCATTTCAGCAGCCAGTTCCAGTCAGGAGCTGTTTGGCACTGTTGATGGAAAGGTAGGCTGCGTTTGTAGAGTTTTACTTATACTGATTCATTATAGCATTATTGCGGCCACTGCATGCAGACTTCGAAACCTGTATATTTCTGATATTGGCAGTCAGAACTAATGCCCTTTGTTGCCAGTCTTAGTCGGATCGGAGGTGTGCCACTTATGCACCTCAGTGAGCCCAGTGTGTCTTGAGTTGGAGCCCAAATGACTCGTGAGTCAAAATCAGTAAGTCCACATGAGTCGCGAGTTGAAATCGGTGAGTAAGCCCAAATGAGTTGAGATGAAGCGAGTCCCGAGTCATATAATGAATGGCTGACCCCGGATGAGTCTTGAGTTGAGTCAGTCCACATGAGTTGTGCTGCCTAAATCAGTCGAGTTCATGAGTTTGAGTGAGCCCATAGGTTGACTAAACTTTTGTGGATGAGCCTGTCATTTTGCCAAAGTGACTGACAGCGGCTTAGCAGTACCTTTAGAAAATAATTAACAGCTGTATTCTGCCAGATAAGCAGGGGGATAATTTGCTGGTGTATGGTGGCAAGCAGTGGTGGCTCACGGCAAGGATATTTGTAAGCGAATGGGAGAGGCTTTTGTTCTGTAGTGGATACAAGCGCGGTTGATAATCGTAATGAACTGTTTAATACACGTTCATTATATGCGTGCTTTTATATATTTCTAGGTCCACCTTGGTGGCAATTTCTTCATTGACGAAGAACGGTGGGCACGGCTGCAGCAGTCAAAAACCGACAGCACGTTTACACGGCAGCTGATGAGAGTACTGTGGGAAGAAAAAGACCTGAAAGACAGGAGCGTGACGGGAAAAGCATGTAATAGGAAGCTCCAAAGCGGAGCTCAAGCGAAGCCTGCCCTCATTCCAGAAAAGCTGGGTGCAGTCCGGGGTGAGTAGTCTATACAGTCTTCTAAAATCCTTTCATGTGGTGGCTGAGTAGCTTAGGTGTTGAGCTGCCAAGCCCAAGGTCATTGGATTTAATCCCAGCCACTGAGGCATTTACTGGAGACAGAAAGCAAAAACGCTTGTGCACTGTCAACACATTTTAACACATTCCAGATTGTTAAAATTGATTTGGAGTTCTGCATTATGTTATCTGTCATGGCTGGTGTATGGCTGTGGGATTTTTTAGACCCCACATTTTCCAAGTACCTTTCATGTATTGTACTGTATTTACATGATTGTAAGTCGACGGAAACGTAAGTTAACCCCCAAATCACATTTCCGATAAAAAACTTCGAGGTTGTTTAAGCTTGGCCTTGAGTAGTTAACACGATAGCATTATCCAGCCGCCATCGGCCGCCGCCCGCGTGGGGAGGGGAGGCAAGTTCTGCATGTTGACATAGCAGCTTCTCAAGGCCAGCACCAAGAGCGATGCAACAGAGCCACGCAGCAAAAATGCAACCACGCTGTAGCACGCCCTATATCTCGTTTGTCTCACCTTTACTTGTAGTGCCATGTTTTTGTTTCGATTCTAAGTCGACTGCCCACTTCAGATTTTCAATTTTTGAAAAATAGGTTGACTTACAATCGTGTAAATACGGTAGCTGCGATCACAGGTGAGGTCCTTGAAGTCTAGTGGACTGAGAGAACAAGTTTTTTCTCTCTACTGGCTGCGATAATGCATACTGCAGTCATTAGAAAAACCTAATTTATCTGCTGTCACCTGTGACTAGTATCTCAGTTCAGAGGGGAACGTTACAACTCAAGAAATTGTTTTCATCCAATAACAGCCAGTGTGACAAGTTAATGAAAAATAAAACTGCTGATCAGTGTATGGTGGCCCATGTTGGCAGTGGTAGCACGTTAAAGAACTAACAGCTGAATGCAGTTGCAACAGAAAAACTTGGCTACTTTTTTGCTGTGAAGATGCAAGTAGAAGAATTCTCGCCATAGTGAATGCTGCTGGTGGCTGTAATGTGACGTAAACAGATGTGTGGGCTGTTCTTGTGAAGTGTAGCAAATATGCTTAGGTTTTTCTACTATCAATGCTCTTTGGTCTTTATTTTGACACTCTTTGATGTAGCATCAGTGAATGCATTTCTTTGCCCAAGTTATTTGAGCATTGGCTGCACAAATGACGGAATCATTGAATGGTCTCTACTTATGAAACTCTGGATTGTTTGAAAAAGTAATGAGGTCAGCTTCTCTGCAGAAGGAGAACCCCTTAACCATGGTGGCCCGACCAGTTTTGAGGCAGGTATTGAGTACAGTGCGACATCAATACTTGCTGCATGCCCTAAATTGGTTTTTGGTTTTTTGGGGAATGGAAATAGTGCAGTGTCTGCCTAACTGGGCCATAATCATGGAAGGGATAAGGGGGGGGGGAATGGGAGAAGAAAGAAAGGAATAGGTGTCCTAGTGGAGGGCTCCGGAATAATTTCGACCACCTGGCGATCTTTAACGCACACGGGCGCCTTAGCGTTTTGCCTTCATCGAAATGCGGCCGCCACAGTCGGGTTCGAACCCGGGTACTCTACCCGACCAGTAGCCGAGCGCCCTTACCACTGAGCAACCGTGGTGGGTATGCCCTACTTGCCCGCTTTAGCCATGTGTTGCTGTCACGATAAAGGGAATAAAAGCAGCTCTACCGAACCACTGCTTTGTAGGCAAAGTACACCTGCACAAGCATTTGCCAAGGATGTCAAAGTAAGGAGGATGTATTGATGTTTTGATGTCGCTACAAGTGCTCAAAAGAATTGATTAGCTGTTGCTTATGAAGGAAGAAGATGGTGCATGGAGTACACCTATGTCTCGGGCAGATTACCCTGTGTCCGGTTTATTGCTTGGCTCATCGCTTATATATGGAGGGATTCCATGAGGAGGCGCAAAATAAAGATACAGTATCTTTGCAGGAGTATGCACAGAATTCCAGTGAATGATATGGTCTGTGCTTTGTTGGTGCTACATTTGCAATTCAAGTCGCATTGGTGTTATTTGAAACGTCTTGGAATCTTCTATCTCACCAAGAAAAGATGGAAAAGCTGTGCCCTCACACCACGAATCGAACCAGAGCTGGCGGCTCAGCTTCAAGTTTACACAACAACGAGCACACTTTCAGAGCACGTTGATTGTTTGTTTCAGGTCTGTGACAAAAACTGAGCAAACAACCACCTTTAAAAATAATTCTTCACCTTCGTATTAAACGATGTGTAAAACAGGCCGCCAGCTGCTTATTTGTCTCCTTTATTTGCCTCTCCAGGTGTGCTCGAGTCACAACAGAACCCCCTTTGATGGAGCAAGACTTTAAGCACTGACTAGGACAACTCAAGGCACTGTGGGAAAAGGGTTTTTGCTATGCAGGAAAGCTGACTTTTGGAGATTTGCAAAGGATAGAGTAGCTCGGCAAGGTTCTGTATTCCAGACACTCTTCTAATTATCATTGCCTGATGAGTGCTTATTTGTGAGTATCTTCAGTACTGCTGCGGGTACATGTTATAAATGATTAGGCAACTATAAGAACCGTGAATATTCAATTAGATTCATGGAAAACAAACTGGCTATAGGTAAACATGTTAATTTGTGTCATTTGGATGTTTCTTCTCAAAATTTCTGCAGATGGTCTTGGCGAATATATCCGGCTGCACCCTGTTCCAAATCTGGCGGATGCAGACAGGCTCCGAAAAATGAACAAGTACATTGCGTGCTTGTTGCGAGATGTTTGTTGAGTGGATTAGACCTCATCTGACGCAATAATCAATCTGGGCTGGCCCCTCTGCAAGAAAAAAGGAAATACATGTCACATATATTAAGAGAAAAAGAGGGTCTTAGAAAAAAATTTTTATTAATGAAGTCACAATTATGAAGTCTTCGGGGAACATGTATTTTTGCGTGCTGATTCCAAATATGGAATTTAATTTCATGTGCAACAATTTCTTGAGCACGTATGCAATATGTTATGTAACTTTTTGTGGAGAGCTTTCAAGAAATCCTGCTGCAAGGAACTTGCTAGAATGTATGCCATTGGTTTCTCTTGACATTAACGCAGAAGTTGAGTTATAGAATTTTGAAGTTGTCACTTCAGAAACAGGAAGACAAATTTTTCTTCCCGTTTGTGAAGTACCAAGTTCAAAACCCTGTAACTCAACTTCTGTGATAGGCGGGATAAAAATTTTACCCTTATTGCATAGCTTGTTGTCAAGACAAGCGGATGGCATAAATTCTAGCAAGTTCCCTGCACCAAAATTTCGTTAAATCTTTCCACAAAAGTTACATAACATATTGCATCAAGTCAGCAAGGACTTGTTGTACATTAAATTAAATTCCATATTTGGAATCAGCACGGAGAAATACATGTTCCCTGAAGATTTCATAATTGTGACTTCATTATAAAAATTTTTTTTCTTAAGGGGCCTAAATTTAATTTTTTAAGAAAGGTGTGAAGAAGACGACGTGGATTAACCAAAGAATAAAGAAGAAGCATTCGGTGAGGTGGAGAGAGATGAATGGTGCAGAAGAGAAGACGACTACTAACGGGAAGGCTATAAAAGGGCGACTGAGAGCGAGGCACGGGGGGAACAGCAGAGAAGCAGGGGCTCCGGAGGGTGAGGGGCACATTGGCTGGAAGAGAGCGACGCCGGCTACTGCTCCGGTGAGCTCGCGTTCTACGACTCCGCACCGTGGACTTCCTGCCGTGCCTGAGCCCGTTCAGGGGAGTTAACGGAGGACGCTACCACCTGCTACGGCCAGGGGTGTGTCCAGCGCTGTAACTACCCATCCGGGTGGTGCCCCCAACGCCAACAACACCGGCATCACCTCCACGGGCGCTTGGACCGGGAGCTTGTACTACGCAGCCAGTGACGTCACCAGCGACACCAGCCCAAGCACGTCGAACGCCGCCTCGACGCCGGCTACTGGATTCATACAATGCCAAAGCCGCACCGAACCAACCGTGAGCACGAACGCCGACCGCTAATAGTAGAACGCTAGTAGTAGACGCTAGTAGCAGTGTTCCCGGGTCATGTGTATTTATAGTTTTTGTGTTTCATATTAGTTTTGTGTTTTCTTGTGTGTGTCACGTAGGGTGTATTAAGAGGAGATGCTCCTTGAAAACACTTTTTCTTTAATATTGAACTTAAGGTTATGAAATTCTGGCCACTGATAGAGTTTTTAATGTTGATTCCAAATATGTATTTAGTTTTAGCATACATTTATTAGTTTTTATGTAAAAGGGCCCACACAAGCACAATATAGAGAATTTTGTGAACACTTTTTTGATAATGAAATATATGTTTAGAGCAGCTTGCAATAGCTCATTGTGTTGCTTTGGTAATGTAGTATGTTGAACTCTGCTTCAAATTTATTCATTTTAGCCTATAATTGTAAAAACAATTCAGGAACACCAAAGTGTATATTTTGGACAACATCTGTCAAAATTATGAATTTTTTTCAAAAAATTTTGAAGAGAGATATTTTATACCCACATAGATAGGAACATTTTCCACACCTTGAAGAGGCTGTGTGCAAAATTTCATCCAAATCTGACTATTGAAAGTACTTGAAATTTGTTGCACAACACGTAAAAATGCTGAAAACTACAAATGGAGAAAACTGCGTTTCAAAGTTTCAAACATCTGTATTTTTCAGAAACTTCACTAAAGCACATGAAACTTTATAGCAAAATAGAGAAATATTAAGCAAACACTGCAAATGGGTTTGGCAGGCCAAGAATAGCACAAAATTGCGACAGCTGCTCGTGCCCGACGCCAATCGCGCGCGCAGCCACCACCAGTTTTACGTTGACGGCGAAGCTGTCGCGAGAGCTTCCTCTCTGATAGTCCCGATTTTCGCTGGCGCCATCCGCAAATTCACTGGGGCACAACGCGGCTCGAGGTGTGCACAGCAGAAAGGACCGATGCTGGGCACTCACTATTTTCACAGTGCAGCTCAAGAAAAGCTGGAAGCCCCTTTCGCTTTTCCGCCGGTTCGCGTACCGCAAGGGTACAGGTGCGACACGTAGTGCAAGTAGCACCGCTTACGAGCACCGTAAGCGCGCTAATTTCGCATATCGCAGCACTCGCAAAATGTCGACCGCATGCTGCTTTATCTTCCTTGAAGAGTCCAATCTTCACCTCCGAGGCGTCGATCTCATCCGAGTGCCCGTTGGCCTGGCTAGGACTAGCTGGCGTCGGGTGACTGCTTTTCCGTTGCCGTTTTCTGGTGAGGTTTGCGACGGCATCCTCGGTACGGGTTGTTCGTCCGAGACTTTCGAGCTCGGAAATCGCGCTTTTGCGAGTTGTCCATCGCGAATGAACAAATGCTAAAAGGCCGCAGAGCTCGATCGAGACGCCGTACTAGCCGTACAAAGCGAGAGCAAGAAAGTAAGGAGGTAAGCTTCGCCACAGCATCGCATCAGTCTGGGCCAATGGCGGCCTAGCTAGAGCACCACGTAATCAGTAGAGCCGCTGGAGCATGCGAGAAAAACGTGTTTTTCTTATTATTTTCGGCCAGATACGAAACTGCAAGAGGCGCTGTCTACGAGAAAAAGGCTTACTCAACCTCTCCCAGCAAACGGCAATGGCGGGCAACGCGCCGTTTTCGAGATGCAGGCGCTCGAAAGTTGACGATTTGCACGAAAAACAGCATTTTCTCGAGCCACCGTGGTTGAATAAAATAGACATTTTACTAATTTCGTGATCGAATTTTGCCTTGATCTTGTGGGAAGTTGTAGATGAATGTCCAAAGAAAATTTTACAGGCAAAACTCAAAACTGAAAAATTACTCGGAAAACTCGCTTTTTCGACGCGCATCTCCCCTTAAATGTACGTTTGTGTGGGTACACCTGTCACCTAGTCCATTCGGTCCGAGTGTTCTCCGGGGAGATCCGTGACAACATCCGCCTAAAGGTACCGTATTTACGCGCATAATTTGCACACTTTTTATTAAGAAATTAAGGTTCCAAGCAGGGTGTGCGCAAATTACGCGGGGATTTCGCGAGCGCGACTTAAAAAACTCCACAAAGGTCATAACGCGCAATATAGGTATAGTGTATGTTGCTGCATATACGTCAGCACCCGGACCCGCACCCCACGCTGGCCGCCCCCGAAAAAAAGTTCACTCTAAATGAAAGGCCGTGCACCCCCCCCCTCCTTGTGGGATGGCATGAAGGTGCATGCACGAAGCTAAATAAGACACTAAAACAGCGTCATCGCTTGCGGCCCAGCCAATTGTTCGGTAGTCCCGGATTCTGTAAGTTTGCTTTCGCAGCTTCGTCCGGGAAAGCAACCGCGAATCAATAAATCAATTATCACACCACACAATTCTTTAACAGTACTGCGCGAGCGTCGACCAAACTGCTTGTCGGCGCCTTATCACGAAGCGGAGCTGAGAAGCCAGCGAGAATAGCCACGTGCGCACAAGTTTTCCCACACAACGACTGTCGTCTATGGACAAACTTGTGCGCACGCGGTTATTCTCGCTGGCTTTGCCGCTCCACGCCGTGATAAGGTGCTGACAAGCACTTTGAAACTTGCCGTATAGTTATGATATCCCATCGCAAGACACGACCGAACAACCGAACACAAGCCGTCAGACCCACCAAGAAAAGCATAGCCGGCAGTCGAGTCACATGCATCAGCCAAACAAACAGCGGTGTTGGCTCTTCTATCAGCTGCCGATCCTCCCCGGAAGCGCTGCTGGCTGTTCCGAGTGGCGATGCCGCTGGTGCCGCCGCGATTGTAACAGCGGCCCCTGACACCACCATGAACGCCCAGTGCACAAAAGATCCAAAAAGCCTTCCGAACAAACACGCGGAATAGTTGAATGCTACTGGGTAGAGCCATAGGGTAGAGCCCGCGCGCATGATGGTGGTCTAGCTCAGCGCAGTGCGTAAAATTTCAAATTTCAAAATTTCAAATTTCAAATATTTATTTCAACATTACACCATACAGATATAATGTCAAGGATGGCAGGCAAAAAGCCTCCTGGAGGCTTGACCGGTCCTGCATCCTGGTGTACACTTGACAGAGCAGCGGTGGCAGTCAGCTCATCAGAACACAAGAAGTGAATAAAGAAAGCCCAAAACAAAACATAGAAACATTCACAAATATGTATGAAGGAGAGACAGAGATATTAAAGAAATAATAAAGACAAAAATATATTACATTTTATGCAGTATAGGAACGCATGAAGGCTTTAAAGTTTGACGGGTTCATGCTTAGAATGTCGATACCCATTTCAATTAGGGAATTCAACAACCTTGGTAAATTATTCTCAAGCATCTGTTTGCAATAATTAGTTCTGTATCTCGAAACATTCCATATTTCTGTGCGGCGTGTAGTGTAGGCAGGTACATTCTGATGCAGGTTCGCGATTTTCACTAACGTAAAATTATGTTTCCTGCTGCTATAGTAAAAATCCCGCAGAAGTCTGTATGTGTAAATGTCGTGAATCTTTCTTATATTATACTTCTCGAAGAGTGGTTCAGTGTGTTCCGTAAAGGATACACTGGCAATAATACGTAGAGCCCTTTTCTGCATGATTAATATATTATTAAGATTTGATTGTGTCGTTGTACCCCATACTAAATGACCATAATTAATGTGCGAGGCAAACAAGGCATTATACAAAAGTATTTTAACAAAAGTAGGAAAAATGTGTCGATTGCGACTTAGCATACCAACCGTATTGCTTAGCTTCTTGAGGACTGAATCTGCATGCTCGTCCCATTGTAGGCTGCTGGAGAAGGTTACACCAAGAATTTTAATTGAGTTAACAACCTCAATTTGCATAGACTCGAACATTATATTATGGTACTGTGGGATTTCTTTTCCTTGAGTTCGGAAAATTACTGCTTTTGTTTTACTGCAATTAACCTGTAGGCAATTTTTTTTCGACCAAATCGAAAGTCTCCCGAGAAGTTCATTTGCCATTCTTATTAAGTCTGTGTAATCGCAGGACGATAAAAAAATACTCGTGTCATCTGCGTACATTATAAATTTTGCTTCTTGATAAATCGATACTATATCATTAACATAAATGTTAAAAAGTAGCGGCCCGAGAATACTTCCCTGTGGTACACCTGAGATTATGCCCTTGGTTTGCGATTTGAATTCGCTTAATGAGACACATTGCTGCCTGTTTTTGAGGTAGGAAGATAATAAAGCGAGTGGTGTGCCCCTTACGCCGTACCATTCTAGTTTATTGAGGAGAATATTGTGGTTGATATGGTCAAACGCCTGAGTGTAATCAACAAATATGCCGAGAGTTAAAAGCTTGTTTTCAAAGTTTCTTAATATGTGCTCTTTCTGATCTAAAAGCGCTAGTTCTGTGGACTTCTCTTTCTGAAATCCATACTGTGCTTCGGTTATAAGCTGGTGCTTACTGCAAAATGAAGACAGCCTATTGAGGATAATTTTCTCAAAACCTTTAGAAAAAATGGGGAGAATCGATATTGGACGGTAATTTTTTATATTCTGTTTGTCGCCTTTTTTAAAAATAGGAATTACTCTTGCGGTTTTCATTCTGTCGGGAAAAACCCCGCAAGAGATACACATGTTATAAATATACACCAGTATAGGGGCGAGTTCATGTATGGCATATTTAACAGGCCGTATCTGTAGGTCGTCTATGTCGCAGCTGCGTGAATTTTTAAGGTTGAGATAAATGGAGCACACCTCATCACTGTCAGTTGGCGCGAAAAAAATGGAATTATTGTTTCTAGGTGCAGTGAGGTCATTGCTAGGACGAGCATTCTGATCAGTATCTTTTGTTACAAAGTACTGATTAAATGCATCAGCAAGCTCGCGGTCTCTCACTAAGCGTCCATTTAACGAAATCTCTTGTGGTTGTTCTCCCTTCTGTTTCCGTCCTGTAAGAGCATTTACCTTGTTCCACAGTTTATTCGTCTATCCGGCACAGGATACAAATTCCTGAATATAATACGCGTCTCTTGCTATTCTTAACTCTTTGGTTAACTTATTTCTGAAGGTCTTAAACAATTTGAGATGTGAGGGTTCTCGAGTTTTTAGAAATTTCGCATACAACCTGTCTCGTTTTCTAATTTTCCTTAAAAGCTCATTGGTTACCCAAGGCTTCCGAATCTTTTTATTTATTTTTTGCTCTTTAGAGACAAAGTGTTTCTTGTATACTGTCACAAAGTGACTTATGAAGGTATCATAAGCCTCCTGTGCTGTATGTTGTAAAAACACGTTATCCCAGCAAGTACCTTGTATGTCGATGCGGAAAGCCTCTAGAGAGTTTTCAGTGATGCTTTGCAAGTTTATACATGCTTTCTTCGTATTCGGTGCTCTTTCGGGTGCTTTAACGGACATACATATTGGCATATGATCACCTATACAGCAGCTTAGTACGGCACTGGACACACATGGCAGATCGTAGTTCGTGATAAAAAGGTCAAGTAAAGTAGCTGAGGTGGAAGTTATCCTTGTTTCAGATTTTATAACATTCGCGTATCCATAGGATGCAAGTAGTCTTTCAAAGTCTATTGATTTGCGAGTAGCACCTTTGATATCAATGTTGAAATCGCCGCCAATTATAACTCTCTGCCTATTCTGACTTGCAAAGGCAAAAAATTTCTCAAGAAAATTGAAGAATGCACTATGGTCTCCATCAGGGGGCCGATAACATGTAGCAAAAAGTAAACAATTGGCTTCAACACAGAGCATTTCGTAGTCATCGGTCACGGAACAGAAATCAGATAACAAATCAGTTTTCATAGAGTCATCTATCAACATTGCAACACCTCCGCCACGTCTTGATGTCCTGTTCAAATAAAATGTGTTTTTATTGGGCAATCTAAATACCTCAGAATCTTCATTATACCATGTCTCACTAAACATAACAACATCACAGTGTATGTTTATGCCAGCAAAGTAGGCCTCCAACTCTGGAATTTTCTTATTGAGTGACTGGACATTCATATGAACACAGCTCAGTCGTTTTGAACCCAAGTTATGAAGAGTGAACCATTGTTCTTTTGGTATAGATTGCAAGCTGTCCATAAGGAGAGAAAGTTTCAAAAAGCTACAAAGTGGAAAGGACGTCTACGAATGTAGAGCGTCTAGGTCACTTTCACATTTGATCACTGTGGCTGTTTCACCTGGAGCCCTGCGCACGAGAACCTTGCCGCCTGTGTGCCACACAAATTTGTAGTTTGCTCCTTTCGCCCATTCTTTAGCGAATGTAAGCAGCTTCTTAGACCGAGACGTCATATTTTCACAGATGTACCGCTTCTCGTCAGGTCCATTCAAAGCTTTCCTTTTAGCCATGAAAGCATTCTTAAGTTCTTGGCGAGCACAGCGCATTATAATCCCTGGCGTGTTTCCGGGTTTTGCTGGCAGTCTGTGGAGTGCTACCACGTCCTCTCTAGTTAGAACATTTAGGTTTAGTTCTTTCGCCAGGTCATTTACTTTCTCAAAAAGATCTTCGCCCTTCGTTTCAGCAACACCGTGGATCTCGATGTTGAGGCTTCTGCTACGCCACTCAAGTGCATCTATGTCTGTCTCAAGCTGCACTAGCTGCTTAGTGGCTCCGGATTTCTCAATGCTCTCGACTTTGCGCCTAATATCTTTGAGTTCTTTTTCTTGGCGGTCCTGACGTTGCTGTATGGCATCAAAGCGGTCTGAGAGTAGCTGGATAGACTCTTCTATGCCGTTTACCTTGGTCGGTAATTCAAGCAGCGTGTTTAATTTCCGGTCCATCTCTACAAGTTTAGCCACCACTTCACTATCGGATGTCCTCGTATGTGGACTCCTGGTGTTTCCTGTTTTACAAACTTCACACTTCCAAGACTTCTTAGCAAGCCTTTTGGACTTAAACTGCTGCTCAGTGACGCCAGAGCACGTTCCGACATGAAATAAAAATTCACACTCTCCGCAGGTCAATGCAAAACCATCATCACTCACTGCACACCGACAGATGTTACACCGCTCCATCATAAGCAAACGACAATGGTAGATAAGAATACTGCCTCGGCCTAGGGCGCTCAAAAGTGCGTATCGCGTTTACATTGTCAGCAACCCATCAAACCGGCAGCAAACGGCGGAGCGCCTATAAACAGTGCAAGCGGCACTGAACAACAATTACTAACCTGGGACAGTACAGAAAGAAGTATTCAGCAGGCTGCGTGTGATCCGCTCCGCCGCTGCTGCCAAAGTGAGAGGAACCGCCCCCGCCGTTTCCGTAGCGTAGCTTGCAGATAACAGCAGCGCTTGCGCAGAATCGTTGCAGCGATGTGGCCAGCAGCGATGTGGCGCGTGTTTCAAAACGTTGGCTCCGCCAGGCCGTCGAAGAGTGCCGGGTACGGAACTTCTGCAGCACCTCGGGAGGCTCACAGTTCCGCTGCGTATTCCGGGAGAGCGCGATAACCTGGGACAGTACAGAAAGAAGTATTCAGCAGGCTGCGTGTGATCCGCTCCGCCGCTGCTGCCAAAGTGTGAGTAAAAAAATTTGTAAATCCGGGTGATAAGTTAAGGGTGCGCAAATTATGCGAGGGCGCAAATTACGCACGTAAATACGGTATTTCATAGTGATTATTCAGGTGCAATGCGTATAAGGAAAGAAACATATATGTACTTGATCCTACCTACAGATCCGCCAGAATAGATCACTCATTAAAAGTTCATGAATACAAGTGTCGAATCAACATATTCGAATATGCTTTTTTCCCAAAAACACTTCGTGATTGGAATGGTTTGCCGGAGCATATTTTGTCAGTGCCGTCCTCCGGCTTTGACGGTGCTC
Organism: Amblyomma americanum; assembly: GCF_052857255.1. Taxonomy (NCBI): domain Eukaryota; kingdom Metazoa; phylum Arthropoda; class Arachnida; order Ixodida; family Ixodidae; genus Amblyomma; species Amblyomma americanum. Next base: position 113,360,931 of record NC_135503.1, read on the forward strand.
TTGCCGAAATTTTGTTTACTTAGTGTGTAAAATTTTCTTAATGTGCTTTGTACACAAAACTAGTTTTTGTATCAGTTCTTGTATATATGTACGTTGTTTTGAACATTCTTTTTATTGTTTCGATATGTTTTCGACGTGGCCTATCCATGGTTACCCAACTGCTACACACTACTAATGATCTCATGGCAGCTTTGGATGGGGGTGGGCAAATTGATATACTGTTCCTCGACTTCGAAAAAGCGTTTGACCGAGTCTGTCACAAAAGGTTATTGTTGAAGCTAGAAAGTGTACTATTGCAAAATGTACGAATTCTGAACTGGCTTGATTGTTACTTATCCCATCGACAACAGTATGTCTGTGTAAAAAACTCCGAAAGTCCGAATTACCCTTCGGCTTCTGTATCCGGAGTACCACAAGGTTCTGTCCTTGAACTTCTTTTTCTGATCTATTTAAATGACCTCTGGTTTTCCCCATTGACTGCATCGTGTACCAGAACATCGAATCTGTACAAGATCAGACTGTGCTATGTGATTACCTCTCTGCAATTAACAGTTGGTGCCAAATCTGGCGTATGAACAAAAATGTCTCAAAGTGTGCCCATATGATGGTCACAAGAAATAAAAAACCATTAATATATACTTACAAAATCAACAGTGCAGATGTCAAGCGGGTTGACAGCTTCAAATATCTGGGCGTTATGATTGACTCCAAATTAACGTGGAATGCACGAGTTGATTATGTTGTCTTGGGGTCCCTAAAACAGCTGTGGTTATTGAAGCATCGCATGAGGCACTGCACTAGTGTGACAAAACTTGCAGCATTCACGACAATCGTTAGGCCAATGCTTGATTACACTGGCACTGTTTGGGATCCCTCATACTAAGAAAAACATCAAACACATTGAAGGGGTGCAAAAGAAAGCACTTGGATTCATTTACAACGCAATTACCATAGAAGTATCTGTTTCAGACCTGAGAACACGAGCTGGGCTCCCGTCGCTAGAAATGCGCCGCAAACTACACTGCCTACAAATGATGTACAATATTGTGAACCACCATGTCAAAATCAATTTTCATACTTACATGCATTTCAACGAATCCAGGAAAACGAGAGGTAAGCACAGCAAGACAGTTGTAATGCCACAGGTTAAAACTAACACCTAACGTTCATTCTTTCCTCGAACCATAGCCGAGTGGAACGCCTTACCCTACTAGGTTGCTGACATGCCTTCTGTTGAATCTTTTGCAACAGCCATGTCACCTTATCTGTGATGCAGCAAGTATTTCTTTACATCGCTGCTTACTTTGCCATCCGCCTTTTGAAGTGTATTCCTTCTTTCTTTTTTCTATTTGTTGATTGTGCGCATTCCGTCGTTGCTGATTGTCAATCACGCGATTTATTTCCTTGCCGCTGTTAAACTCAACTTGGAAATTGTTCAAGAACAAGGTATCTACTCCTGCTTTGACTGCCAAGAGGCAGTTGGCAGTATTTGATAAATAAATCTTTTGAACATAGCATTACATTTTTTTGTTGCTGAATTGTGCTACCTGTACCATTTTTCTGTTTTCCCCCCTAAAATATTGCCCATTTCAGGGCACTGTAGGTATGTGAATAAATAAATAAATAAACTGCTGCAGTTTTAAATGCTATGTTCATATGGAAGCTCATTGTACATGTAAAGTTATGGACCAAAGTTTGCACAATGCGGATTCGCTGAATTTTTTTTTCTGTTTTGACTCCTCACTGGTCAGTAAGCTCCTATTTTTCCGGAAGATGGAGCATGCATGTGCCCTCATGTGCCACTCCTTTTCATTGTATTTCTATCCCCAACTGCACTAAATGAACTTTTTCACAGTCTCGGATCTAGCAATATTTTGCCCACGAGTGTACATTCTTAGCCAATATGCCCCTTTCCCTACAGGTGGCAGCAGCGCATTTCTGGCGCAAGCACATCATGGTATATTAGGTGTAGTTGCGTAGTGATGCACGATATATCTGTTGAATCACAGCATTCGTAATGATGAATGATTTGTCATAGACCATTCTGAACGAAATCATAGCTTAACGATGCATGATGCCATAGATTGACAATGTATGATATCGTAGATTAACGATCTATGATGTCATAGATTTATGATGTATGATATCATAGATTAATGATGTACGATATCGTAGCTTAATAATGTATGATAAATCATCGCTTTATGATGCAATAACCTCGTACAAGTAAAGTCTTAGGATATGTCATAACATTTTTTCAGCAGGGTTCCATCTTTTCCCCAGCCACGTGTAGCAGCGTATTGACTGGACAGTTTTTAAATTACTTATGGAGGCTGCTTGCACAGAGGGCTTCTCTACCGGTCTTGAACAAAAAAATTAAGGAGGCCATGGAACACGCCACCTGACCCTTTAACCCTCTCGCTAAATATACCAATTTTGACTTCGTATTGCAGCGACTGCGATCACAACAGCGCAGGGCAGAAAGCAGATACCGACGCACAAATTCGCGCCTAGACCTAAGGGATGCTAGGTGCATACAGAAGAAGATTTAGCGCAGAATTCAGGCACTGCAAATACAATGCTGGAGGACATTTTGCCAAACACTTGATCCACGGAAGCCTTTGTCACATGTTTGGAGTGTAATTCGCGGTCTTCGCACGTCCCCTCAACAGTGCTACCCGTTCAAATCCGTCGCGCTACACCAAAGGCGCAGTGTGTTTGAGGTACCCGAAGATTTATGCGCAAGAATAACAGGCCCTCCAAATCCATGCGCAACGCTGCACTGCAACAATGCCCCACCCTCACGGGATTCTCGGATGGATGTACTATTCTCCATGGAAGAACTTGTTGCTGCGCTGGCTTGTTGTAGAAGGTCATCATCACCACGGCCCGATGGTGTGACGTACTCCGCACTTGCCAACCTTGGTCAAGAAGCTCGACGGGCTCTTTTGGACACTTATAACAAGCCATGGACTGCTGGCATAGTTCCTCATGATTGGAAGACCAGTCGTCTGGTTCCACTTCTTAAACCGAGGAAATCACTGCTCGCCCTTTCATCATACCGTCCAATTACACTCGCCGGCTGCGTCGGCAAAGTCCTGGAAAGAATGCTGCTCACACGCGTGGAATGGTACTTGGAGAGATATCACATTTATTCAACCTTCATGTCTAGGTCACGATGGGGCCGCTTTTCTATGGACAACGTGGTTGATCTTGCAACGTCGGTGCAACACAGCAAATTTCGAAAAGATTGACCGTGGCATTGTTTTTGGATATCAAAGGCGCGTACGACAAAGTAACGCATCAGGCCATTTTGGAAGCAATGGAAGCTGCTGAGATCGGAGGCCGCACGTTCAGCTGGATACGCAGCTATTTATCAGAGAGGTTGTTTTTTGTCCTGACTGCGGACGGACCAACGTCCTTACACCGAAATTCGCGCGGAGTCCCTCAAGGTGGAGTGCTGAGCCCAGCTCTCTTCAACCTTGCTATCATCGGCCTGGTCGACGTATTGCCACAATCTGCTCAGATCTCTATATATGCACATGATATCTGTATTTGGGCATCAGGGTTGACATTTCCACCGAAAAGTGTTTACTTGTGGCGTTCACACGCAAAATAATGTCACGTTACACCATTCGCATCAATGGCGAAATCATTCCCTATGAGAGAAGCCACCGCTTCCTTGCTGTTGCCATCGACAGGAACCTCTGGTGGAGTCCCCATATCTACGACATGAGAAAGACTAATTGTGATTGTCCACGTCCTCTCCTTCCTCGGGAGAAAGCCCTGGGGCGCATCAGTGCGCTGGATGCTACAACTGTACCGTTCCCTATTTCTGGGCTACATGCGGAACAGTCTTCCGATATTCAGTTTCATTAAAAAGACAAATATCAAGACTCTTCAAAGTGTGCAAACGCAAGCTCTCCGTGTCTGCCTTGGACTGTCTAAATGTGCATCAACAGCAGCAACTGTTCTTGTTGCCGGGAGCATCCTGTTACTAATACATTGCTGTTGACACCATGAGAACACATATTCAGCACCTCACACGTGTTCCCTGTCCTCACCTCGCAACACTCCCAACAATTCGCTGCATTCCCTAAAGTCATTGAAGCCCATCGCGCATATCTACCATCGGAGTTCACCCCTGCGTCAAGACCTTGCTCTCCATTATGGATTCTTCATGAACTTCGGGTTCACCACTATATTCCTGGAATTACGAAGAAAGGTGTATCACAGCCCGCTCTCATACAACTGACATTGAATCACCTGCATTCTTACTACAGTCACCGCATATATGTTTACACAGATGGATCAGTTCACTCGAACAATTCTGCGGGGTCGGTAGTGATACAGGGCAGATTCATCTTCATGAAAGTGAAGACCACCTATCCAGCATCTTCAACTGATGCGGAACTCGTAGCCTTACGGGCTGCGGTTAAGTTCATCAGTCAAGAACCCCCACATGACCGACTGGACGGTTTTCACCGACTCTAAAGCAGCCTTTCAAGCCCTGCAAGCTGCGCTACGTCGCAGGTCACAGGAACAACTTATTGAGATCCGTCTACTGTACCACGGCACCGCATCCAAAGGTCATGACATCATTTTTCAATGGCTGCCATGACGCTGTGGTATTAACGGTAATCACCAGGCCGATGCGGCTGCGCATTCTGCTGAGAACGACGAACTTACAGTGAGGATCCCAATATCAAAACCTGACGCGGCGTGTGGGCTTCGCCCTTTGGCGCTGGAGCTCACACTTTCAGCGTGGAACACGGGAGAGCTTTGCAACCTCCGCCTCAAGGCACTGGACCCTGCACTGCGCCTTCGTCTTCCACGTAATTTAGCACGTCGTGAAGCAACATTGTTATGCCGTTTATGGATCGGTGTTGCTTTTACCAACCACTATGCTTTCCGGATGGGGATGGGCGAAAGCCCTACCTGTGAAAAGTGCGGTTGTGAGGAGACCATCGCTCATCTTCTCTGTGAGTGCCCTGCATTTGCGAGTGCAAGACATACACTGTGTTGTGCCCTGGATTGCTTCGATCCTCGCCCATTAACAGAGCAAAAGATCCTCGGTCTGTGGCCGCTGCAGTTTACTGCCCTCAAGGCATACAAGGCACACTCTGCCTGCTTGAGAGCGACTGGATTGAGTGACAAATTGTGTCAGTGTTGTATGTGTGTGTGTGTGTTGTGCCTTTTTCCCTTCTCTCTTCCTCGTTTCAGTCACCTAATTCCTCTTCCCCAGTGCAGGGTAGCCAACCGGAACCCCTTTGTGGTTAACACCCCTGCCTTTCTCTCCTCCTCATTATCAATCTATCTATCTCACTGAAGAGTGTCCATTTGTGCGTAAAATCAATTTGCATTTTTATTGCTGCTATTCACCAGAGTTTGTGTATCTATTGCATTGTCTTTGGGTATTTGTGTTATACTTTTATGTTTAGAGAGAATAGTTCCTCGCTGCATAACCGGCAACCCTTCCCCCCAATGTAATGCCCGATATTGGCCTTTAGGGTATGTGAGTAGAAAAACTGATCGGCTCTCGCCTTCGCTTCAGGTAAGGGGCAAAGTAATGGTGATAATGAAAATCGAGTTCCAGACTGCCGGCGTTGTGAATGTCATTGCAACTACGTGACCCAGTGCCCGAGTCCGAAACTCGCAATGAGGACACCTTCTATAGCTGCTTCCGACGTTGACCCGGTGGCAGGCCCACCGAGTAGACCTCTTACGGGAGCTCACCGAAGCCATGGGGTGTTGGGCCCCACGAATCAGCCTCTTCCGCGAGCGTACCGAAACCACGAGGTCGCAGGCCCCACGAGTCGGCCTCTTCCGGGAGCATACCAAAACCGCGGGGTGGTAGGCCCCATGAGTACACCTCTGCCGGGAGTGTAACGACAATACAGGGTGGTAGGCCCAACGAGTCGGCCTCTTCTGGGAGCGTACCGAAAACACGGGCTGGTAGGCCCACGAGTCGGCCTCTTCCTGAAGCGTACCAAAACCACGGGGTGGTAGGCCCAACGAGTCGGCCTCTTCCGGCAGCGAACAGAAAACACGCTGGGGTACGCGCAGCGAGGACGGCAGGAAACATGGTATTTCGGTCGTCACACCATACTGCTGCCACGGAACAAAGCCAAGGACATCTACAGAAGAGCGCAGCCGGAGGCGAGGAAAGAGATACCCCCGCTTGCCAGAATCGCCGCCGGCATCAGTGGTGGTTGCCTCTTTCGCCGAGGCCTTCCCCGTTTGAAATACGACCCCAGGACTTCCGCGAAAAGAACGTGAGGAATTTTCTTTCAACTATTCGTCTCCATGATAACTGCGCCCTTGGTTGCGGCCAGATTGACCGCAATGGAAGTGCCCGCTCTTTTCGACACTGGCTTCTCTACCGTTTCTGTTTTCGGTCGTCTGGTCAAAAACGCCTGCGATACGAACCGTTTACATTTGCTAAGCGTAAACAGAAATCTTGGCATGGTATATGCTCATGTAGCGTCCACAGCGTCAGCAGCCTGTTTGCGGTTACCATCTATTGGTGTCCATGGTAGAGAGAGGTTGGTCAGGTGGTTCGTGATAATCGCAAAGTGAACAAGAGAGTACAAACCTGAAGGTGGCAATTTAAACACCGCCAATGATGAACGCTTTGGGCAGACGAAGACAAGTCCACTTGTCGAAGCATTGGAAAGCACCCTGAGGTTTCCCCTCCCTTGTTCACTTTGTGACTATCTTTAGGTGAACGCTAAGGCAGCGCTTCTTTCGCCTTGGCAACTTTTGTGCCCTGTGATCTTCGGCCGTAACACTACACCTAAGGCAGAAATCGTGGTCGATCTCCATACTAGCAACTATCGGTATGGCAGGTAAACAGTGCGATTACATTTCATGACTAGGTCATCAGAGCCGCTGCCAATTCTGCCAGTCAGAAATCTACACCGGGCGACCGCGGCGGAAAGCGGCATTCTCACTGTTTCCAAGTCTTACAGGTTCTTTAGCGGAAATGGCCAGAATTAAGGCGGCACTTCAATTTTTCGCCAGAATGTTCATGGAGAGAGAGAGAGAAAGACAAGAAATTTTGTTAGGACCATGTGGGAGGGCTGCTCTGGAGCTTGGTGGGCGCTTTCCTCATTCCAGGACTCCACTGACCTTCCAGAGTATCGCTGGTCAGCATGCCTCCCACTGCTCAAGTGATGTGTGTGGTGGCTTTAGATTTTCTATGAACAACACTTCTCTGAAAAAACCAATTAACCTACACCCGCGCGAGACCTGCAATAGCGTGGGACGAGCGCTACACGAGGGGACGTGGTGAGGGTATTGTGTTGGATACGTTCTGATTTATTTATAGAGATGTGGAAATGAGTATGTTTAAGTTTGTCTCCATGCCGTTGCATCCTCTTTGCTCAGTCTTTTTGGATCGGGAGTAGGGTCTGATTGAGGCTCTGGGTGTCGAGGCGTTCACGGTCGTTGTAGACACGGGTGAGAGAGAGGGTGGGGTGTGATGCTCCTTTCATCTAATTAGCGCTCGAGCTAGTGCACTAATCTTACCAATCCCTCCCAGTTCCGCTTCGCCACGGGTCCAAGTGATTTGGTATTTTTGTGTAACGGTGCGACCTAGTATGGCAGCTGTCTTATGTAGAAGTATGCTTCTACGAAGTTGCGAGAAGCCTGTTGCGAGTCCGTGATGACTGCGCTGCATTGCCGAGTTAGTCTTGATGTTTGATGACAAAAACTGCGTCTATGGTCTCGGCTCCAGCGGTGGTGTGTGTCTTCGACGAGGCGGCAAAGTTGAAAGAAAGTTGATAGTCGACGGCTGCCACCGAGTACCCGCTCCTCTCCGGGTATGCAGCCGAATCCACATAGATCCTTTTGTAGTTTGGCCCTCAGCGTCCACACTCAGGCTTGCTGCCTTCCCGCGTGCAGTTCGTTGTGCATCTGTTTTCGAACAGGTTTCATTTAGATGTGACTTCTGGGCTATTGAGGTCAGCATCTCTGTGATTCTAGGGCCTCTAGAGCCTCCCAGTACCTGTCGTTGGAAGATGGTCCTGCCCGATATTTAGTTTTACCCTGGCTCTCTACATTTCCTTTTATAAAATAAGTTTCTCTCTGCTTGGCTTTTTTGAGGCCAAGATTGCTTCCGACCGCTCTATGAAGGTGTTCTGAAGTCGTCAGCAGCTAAACACTCGCATGAGTTGTTCGGGCGAAGGCCCAAGGCCGTCTTGTATGCCGCTCTGATGACGACGCCTATTTGGGATTCTTATGTCCTGTTTAGAGCGTGATAGGGGAGGCAATAGGCGACGCTGCTTATCACTAGAGCTTAGGCCATCCGGAGGGCTTTCTTCTCTCTCAATCGTGGGCGATGTCTGGTAATGCGCTTGATCATCGTCGAGATCTCATTAGTGGCTGCCTCTAAAGTTTTAATAATGGGTGAAGTCCAGAGATTGCTTTGTATCAATATTCCTTGAATTCGGACTCGGTTGGATTCTTGAAATTTTTGTCCCTGAATGCAGACGTTAATATATGCGCGTGACGTATAGCTTGTTCTATGTACACAGATTATTTCAGATTTTTTGGAAGCACAGTGTAAGCCACACCTGGCTTTAAAGGTCTCTACTACAGTGGTCGGTTACTGGAGGGCGGCTTTTTTTAAGAGCGTCAGCTCTTACTACTTACGTTTGTCAAGGAAGCGTCTGTCTGCAATGAATGTCAACTTGACGAAAACAGTTACCATGTGACCACACTACGTCACATGGCAAGAGAGGGCGCGTAGCGCGTCATTAGTTACTCGTACTTTCGTTTGGTTATACGGGGTGTCCAGGCTAACTTTAGCCAAGATTTAAAAAAGAAGATATTTGAGGTAGGCCAGGGAAACCGCTTATATACACCTACCAACCAGCTTGCGCATCATAAGCAATTTTTTCCATTGCACTTAATTATTTAGCAATTAAGATAATTTTTCTAAATGCGTAAATATCGACTTTAGACAGCAAATGTTAGCAGCAAAGTTGGAGCGCACCTTCAGAAACACCCATTTCATTTATTTGCGATAACGAAAGCCTCACGTGTATCTTTTTCCGAGCTCCAAAGAAAGCCCGAGAAATACAAAAAACATCACGTGACTAGAGCATTTCCGTCTCGCGATTGTGCTGCTCTCAATCCTGGCTTGAGTGAACGAAATCAGCTGCTCGCATGGCCCGACGACAGAGTTGCTCCGGCAGGTCGATAGGTCGACGGTGGTTGCGACCCCCGCGCGAGCCAGTCTGCAAGCGTGACGGTGCAACCACCGTGGATATATCGGCCGCCTGCCGGAGCAATTGGGTCGTCGCGCCATGTCAGCAGCTGATTTCGTTAACTCAAGCCAGGATTGAGAGCAGCACAATTGTGGCACGCGGATGCGCTAGTCACGTAATTTTTTTGTATTTCACGGGCTTTCTTTGGACCTCAGAAAAAAAAAATACACGTGAGGCTTTCGTTATCGCAAATAAATGGAACGGAGGTTTCTGAATTTGCTCGCCAACTTTGCTATTCACATCTGCTGTCTAAAGTCAATATTTACGCATTTACAAAAATTACCTTAATTACGACCTAATTGAAAGCAACGCAAAAAATTGCCTAGATGCACAAGCCAACTGGTAGATGTATGTAAGTGGTTTCCCCGTCCTATCTCGAATATCTTATTATTTCTCCCTTGGCTGAAGTTAGCGCGGACACCCTGTATATGTGCCAGTATAGCGGTCATCGAAGCGGGACCCCCCGGGGACCAACGTTGGCATTAAATTTTGCAGCCACCCGTTTTACACAGAGTGTTGGAATTGGTGTCAAATGATTTGGCATGTTCCTGAAGCTAAAACGGCTAATTGAGATGAAGCCCAAATTTTGTGTGAGATTCGCACCGACGACCTTTCCTCCCTCAAACCGTGCATTCCGAGGATCTTGAGACGGCTATTACAGCTGAACCTTTCGTTGCAGGGGGTTCCGGATGGTGTAAAACGATTCGTCGTGTTGTGATGCACACGTTTGTAAAATTTATGAACTGATACAAAGAAATATACCGGATAAAGCGAAGGTGGCTGTAAATCGCAATAATAGTGCAAAATCCATGACGTAGATGGCGGTGATTGTGTCTTGGATGGGATGTTTATGAATAGGAAACATCCGCGGATGTTTCGTGTTGGTCTTTCCCTAAGCACACTGATGTATATACTTGAAGCTGCCGTAGCTAACGCTCTTAATTCGAACACTGAGGGAGTGTCGAAGGGAGAAGTTTCTTTGGCTGCGGGAGCTGTTGGTGCTCCAGACAGGTATATCATCTGCGTATAGGTTATATCATATTGTCACGGGTGGTACAGCTCGGTTGGATACGTCAAAGTAGGTGACTGCAGCGGACGTCAGTAGCAGTCCCAAAAGCGGAGCATTCGCAGCCAGACACTTCGGCTTCTTTTTCTAAGGCCAGCTAGCGCGCGCATTCCGCGCTCTCGTGGTTCTAGTAGAACGACGACGATGAATGGGCGGTGTCATTACTCCCCGGCAAAAAGAAGCATCGTCCCGATGCTGGGCGTGAGTGGAGAGGTCGGAAGGACTGAACGGGGTTAGTGGGCGAGGCCACCGATCGTGATAAGGCTTCAGGCGGACCACGTGAACCACTTCAGGGCACGGGGACCGTCGGGACTTCTGAAATCCATCGGGAATGACCTCGTAGTTGAGGTCGCCCAATGACCTGACCACGCGGTATGGTCCGAAGTAGCGATGGAGGAGTTTTTCGCTCAGTCCTCGTCGCCGAATGGGGAACCACACCCACACACGGTCGCCAGGCGCATAATGGACGTCGTGACGGCGCCGATTGTAGCGATCTGCATCTCGAAGTTGTTGGTCCTGAATTCGAACTTTGGCCAGTTGGCGAGTAGCTTCGGTGCGTTCCAGGAACGTGTAGGTATCCGTGTGAAGGCTAGAGTCGTCCAGATGTGGTAACATTGCGTCGAGCATCGTCGTCACTGCACGGCCGTAGACGAGTTGGAATGGGGACATCTGCGTTGTTTCTTGCATGGCCGTATTGTAGGCGAAGGTGAAATAAGGAAGCACTTCGTCCCACGTTTTGTGTTCAATATCGACGTGCATGGAAATCATGTCATAAAGGGTTTGGTTCCGTCTTTCAGTCAACCCGTTCGTTTGAGGGTGGTACGACGTTGTTCGGCGGTGGTCGGTATGACTGTAAACCAAGATCTCCTGCAGCAGCTCAGCCATGAACGCAGGGCCTCTGTCAGTGATCAGCACTTCAGGTGCCCCATGGCGGAGTACGATCTGATGCACGAAGAACTTAGCGACTTCTAAAGCGGTGCCGCTGGGTAGAGCTGACGTTTCTGCATAGCGGGTAAGGTAGTCCGTCGCGACAATTATCCATTTGTTGCCAGAGTTCGAACGTGGGAACGGACCCAGCATGTCCATTCCTATTCGTTGGAAGGGCCTTGTGGGTGGTCTAGCGCTGCCCACTAGGACGACTGGCGCTGCCCAGGGACTCCGGGAAGGACGAATTACGTCGTCGCGGAGCATTTCCTTGACTTGGCGGCCAATAGCGTCGCGTTCAGCGGGAGACACTCGGTAGGGGGACTGTCGGAGAGGCTGCACGTTATCGTCCGTAATAATGCGATGCTTCGCTAGGTGAGTTCGTCCAACACACGATGATACCGAGAAGATGTCGCCGTAGCGCAGAAGAAGATCTTTAACTTGTTGTTGCTGCGTCGGGGAGAGTGCTGGATTGACGTCGAACGTGAAACCAGTGACTGGGCTCTGCTCTTGCGACAACGACATTGTGGAAATACTGGGTGTGCTGCTGACATGGGCGATGGCATCAACGTGAGCCACAACGGTTCCCACATTCCGATGTTGGTGTGCACCACCGAAATTGGTTATCAGCACTTCTGTTTCTCCGTCGACGAGATTAACGACTCTTCTGGCGACAGCAAGGCTCCTGGCAAAAAGCAAGATCTGGTTGCCTTCCGCGACGCCTTCGAAATTCCGCACAGTCTTGGCGCCGACAGAAACCATAATACTCGAACGAGGTGGGATGGTGACGTGGTCATCCAGGATGCAAAGTGCGGTCGGATGGTCTGGATCTCTGTGTATTGCGTTCTCTGTGGAGAAACACACGGCCTTTGACTGGAGGTCGATGACCGCTCCTTTCTCGGTCAAGAAATCCATCCCGAGAATGACGTCACGTGAACAATGTTCGAGTATAACGAACGTTGCCAGGTAGGTTGCGCCTTGAACTGCTACTCTTGATGTGCAAGTCCCGGTCGGTGTAACTAAGTGACCCCCGGCTGTACGAATCTGTGGGCCCATCCACGGAGTGGTGACCTTTTTCAGAGTGGCGGCGAAATTTCCACTGAGGATAGAGTAATCCGCCCCTGTGTCGACGGGTGCAGTGACGTCTGTTCCGTCGAGGGAAATGCTCAGGTATGCTGTCGTAGACGGCGTGTGAGCGGTACGGCGCGGTGTTCGGTCACGGCTGCGGTGCGGCTCGGGTTCTTTTCGATACGTCAGGTGGCATTCCCGTCGAGTCGGCGTTTCACGGTGTTGGACGGCATTCGGTCGTGGCATCGGGTGGCCACCTGGTTGCGGCGTAGGAGGGTCTGTTACATTTCGTCGGTGAGCAACCTCCCCCTCAAAGGTTGCTGCTTTTAGTTTTCCTGGCGGGGGCTTGGCGACCTTCCCCGAGGAAAGTCACCGTAAGACCGACGACGTGGGGATGGCGACCTGCGGGTCCCACCGGCAGATTCGGCCAGATAATCGTTGATTTCTCTGGGTCGCTGCCCAGGCTGCGGACGTGGTGCATCTGCAGGGAACCCCGGCAGGCCCATCTGACGATACCTGCAGTTGCGGTACAGGTGGCCCGGCTCACCGCAGTGATAGCAGAGAGGACGGTAGTTGGGAGTGCGCCAGATGTCACTTTTACGGGGATACGATGGAGCAGGACGAGCAGGTGGTGGCGGCCGAAAGGAGGCCGGGGTTTCCTGAAGACGAGTCGGCGGCGGTTGTGCGCGACGAGCAACAGCGGCGTATGTCATTTGCGGTGGGGCTGTGGACGGCTGAAAGGGAGCTGGTGTTGTAAGCGCCTGTTGCACCTCTTCCCGAATAACCTCGGATAGAGCAGTAACCGTTGGCGGAGGCGGCGTAGCCGGGAACAGCTTCTGGTGCTCCTCGCGAACGATAGCTCGTACGGTTTCGCGAAGCATGTGGGTGTTACTGATGTCGGTGGTTGCCGCAGTCATGGCCAAAGGTTGACGCTCGTATTGCCGCAACCGCATATCGAGTGTCTTTTCCATGGTGGTTGCCTCCGACAGAAACTCTGCGACCGTGCTCGGTGGATTGCGAACCAGTCCGGCAAAGATTTGCTCCTTGACACCTCGCATAAGGTACCGGAGTTTCTTCTGCTCTGTCATGTCCGGGTCAGCTCGACGAAATAACTTTGCCATCTCTTCGAAGTATACCAGTATGATTTCATTTGGTTGCTGGGTTCGGGACTGAAGGAGCAGATCGGCCCGTTCTCTTCGAATCACCGTGGTGAAATCCTTCAGGAACTGGTCTTTAAATACGTTCCACGTCGTTATGAACGACTCCCGGTTCTCGAACCACGTACGAGCTGCGCCCTCCAGCGAAAAGAACACGTGTTGAAGCTCGGAGTCTTCCGCCCATCTGTTGTACCGAGCCACGCTTTCAAATTTCTCCAGCCAGTCTTCCGGGTCTTCGCCTGGAGAACCTTGGAAGATCGGTGGCTCCCGAGGCTGCTGCAGCACAACAGAAGGTGAACTAATCGTCGTCTGCATGCCTATTTCGGGCTGGACGGTCGTCGACGATGGCGCTGAACGAACCGCTTGGGTTGAGCGAGACTCCAGAAGCCCAAACTCGGGTTGAAGGCCTTGGAGCCGGCGGCTGCCGTGGTGTACAGGCGTCACCTCGATGGCAGATGACCCTCGAGGACTTGAATCCGTGCTTGCTGGGGGAGTCCGAGGCATGAAATGCGCTACCCAGCACCTCCACCAGATGTCACGGGTGGTACAGCTCGGTTGGATACGTCAAAGTAGGTGACTGCAGCGGACGTCAGTTGCAGTCCCAAAAGCGGAGCATTCGCAGCCAGACACTTCGGCTTCTTTTTCTAAGGCCAGCTCGCGCGCGCATTGCGCGCTCTCGTGGTTCTAGTAGAACGACGACGATGAATGAGCGGTGTCAATATAATAATATGTAGTTTTTGAATTGCTAAATTTGAGAATTGCAATGTAAATAGGAGCGGAGAGATAATTGCTTCCTGCGGTATTTCTTTGGCATTTCAAGTACGTTGGAGTGCGCTTGCTATATTCCGATGGTCACTGTTCGCCCTGTGAACAAATATCTAAAGTAGGTAAAGGTTCGTTCGCCACAGTTCAGGGAAATCAGTTCCCGAAGAATGGCTACGTGTGCGATGTTGTAAAATGCGCCCTTTAGTCCGAGATCGAGAATGAAGTATTTGCTGCCACTTTTTATGCTGTTCAGGACTTCTTGATCATAAGAAAGGCATGCTGGGCTTAGAGGCCCCGGTCTGAACACCGCCACGGTTCGGGGGAACAGGTTGTTGCCCTCGATGTAGTGGCCGAGACGAGTCTGGATGATTATTAGTGTAAGGAAGACGACGAGCATATGCGCAAGCCGCATGGTCATCGCCTGGTGGACGCTCCTGGCTGGACTAGCTGACCTCGGACTGCAGTTGGCCCTGCTCCCGTTAAGAACCTTCTCAGAATAAACCCCACCTTACATTTGGGGGAGGTGGGGGTAATATCCTCTCGCCCTGGAACTCCGCAACCGACCGCTACCCCTACCGCGATGCCTAACCACCAAGCTGTAAATGTGAGCCCGGCCGCCGTCGTATGTGCTGGTTCTCTCCGCCAGCGAGACCCCGCTATCTTCCGTGGCACGGACGACCATGACGTTGAGGATTGGCTCGCATCGTATGAGCGGGTGAGCGCATACAACAAGTGGGACGCGGAAACCAATGTGAACAATGTGATTTTCTGTTTGACGGGCTTGGCGAATCTTTGGAATCGAAATCACGAGGCGGACGTTACATCATGGTCCGTTTTCAAAGCAAACTTCTCAGAGGTATTCGGCCGTCCGGCAGTGTGACTCCGTCCTGAACAACATTTGTTTGCGCGGTCGCAGCAGGTAGGCGAGAACTTGACGGGTTACATCGAGGAAGTCGTGGATTTGTGCTAGAAGGTGAACGCTCAGATGTCCGAAGCCGACAAGATGAGGCATATTCTCAAGGGCACTGATGACGACGCCTTTCAGATGTTGTTGGCGCGAGACCTGCGCACTGTAGCGGAAGTCGTCACCCTGTGTCAGAGCTTCCACGAACTACGCAAGCAGAGGGTTCTGTGGCGCGAACACACCACGAACGTCGACTCGCTTGCTGGCCTGAACGATGCAAGTGACCAGTCATCGCTCCTACCACACATCAAGAGCTTCATCCGTGAAGAAGTTGCTCGCCAGCTCTCGCTTATTTCACGCCATCACGATCCATCGCCACACATAGCTCCAAATTAGCGGCACATCAATCAAGAACAGGTCGCTGAGTTTCTCCCGCAAGCCTTCTACCCACACCTCTTGCGGCCCCGCTAACATATGCGGACGTTGCTGCGCGACCTCGTCCATTTGCCTGTGCTCCGCCTCCTAGCTGGTCCCGTTCGAGAGCCCCATGCTTTTATTCCGCCGCCTGTTCATCTGCGAACCTCCTGGGGCACGCCTGATAATAATCGACCGCATGCTCAACTGGGAAACTCCTGGCGCACGCCTGACAACCGCCCGATGTGCTACTTCTGCGACTTGCCAGGTCATGTGGCGCGGCCTTGCCGTCGACGCATGAACGTCTCACGAACACCTCCTGAAGTTTCCGGTTACTGGTCCCAGCGTCAGTACTCGCCTCCTGCTGAGCCGCCACTAAGCCGCTCTCTGTCTACTGAGCGCACCTCCTTCTCTAGACACCGTTCGCCTTCTCCACGTCGACGCTCCATCTCTCCGATGCGATGGCGTCCTTCGACCACTCAAGAGGAAAACTAGGTGCCGCAGTTCCTGAGGCGAGAACTGCGCAGTCGTCGAAATTTGAAAGGTCTCGTCTGTCTGCCGCCAATTTAATATAAGTTTTTGTAGAGGGCGTATCTGTGATGACAGTTGGTGAAACCGGTGCTGCGTTTTCGGCCATGAATGCAGCGCTTTGCCGATCTTTCAGGAAAGTGAAGACGCCTCTTTCTGGCCTGTTGTTACGAACTGCAAGTGCGCACCTCATCCAGCTGTTAGCAGCGCGCACTGCTCGAGTAGTCATAGCAGACATTCTATATTTGGTTGAGTTCGTCGTTCTGCCTTTATGTTCACATTCGATCATCTTGGGCTGGGACTTCCTATCGCTTCATGACGCGGTCATCGACTGTGCTCGGGTCAAGTAGCACTCTCTACGTTGCCGAATCCCGCGCCAGGGACTGAAATTTGCGGTGCCCCGGTTCCTGCCAAATGTTTTGTCGCCGACAGGATTGATATTCCTGCGTGCTCTTCCGGGATTGTGTCTCTCTCCTGTGCATGTGTTCGCGATGCCAGTGTCCTCTTCACGCCGTCTCCTACATTTCTGCCTCGCACTGCCTGCCGCTGCCTTATGCCCTGCTCACTTTCTCCGCCGGACTCAGCGCACTGTGGGTCTTCAACCCGCTTTCAAGCCCCTTCACTTTGCGCCGTGGAGAATGCGACAGCACCGTGCAGCTCTTTGATTCTGTTTTCAACCACCCCGACGCAGCCGCAGAATCACCGCCGGTCGCCATGGACGCCCTCAGCTCACCTACTCCTGCGCCCGCCCCATTGTTGACCGACATATTCCTTCGCTTTATTGACGCCACTCTACCTCGAACTCAGCGAAAGCAGCTTCTTGCGCTTCTTGAGGAGTTTCGCTCCTCCTTCGACTGCCAACGTCGCGTATTGGGGCGCACGTCTACTGTCGAGAATCGCATGGACACCGGCGCCCATGCCCCTCTGCGACAGCGTCCATATCGTGTTTCCGCCACTGAACGACGAGTTATTGAAGAACAGGTAGACACCATGCTTCAGAGCGGCGTTATTCAGCCTTCCACCAACCCCTGGGCCTCCCCGGTTGTCCTCGTCAAGAAGGATGGCTCCGTTCGGTTTTGCGTTGATTACCGCCGCTTTAATAAGATCACACGCAAAGACGTCTAACATCTGCCCCGTATTGATGACGCTCTGGACTGTCTACAAGGCGCAGAGCTCTTTTATTCTGTTGATTTGCTTTCTGGTTATTGGCAGGTCCCAATGGCAGCTGCAGATCTGCCATAACCGCGTTCGTGACTCCTGACGGCCTCTACGAGTTTACCGTCATGCGTTTCGGCCTGTGTAACGCTCCTGCTACTTTCGAGCGAATGATGGATACCGTTTTGCGTGGCCTCAAGTGGAAGACGTGCCTGTGCTACCTGGACGATATCGTTATCTTTTCACCCGACTTTCAAACGCATCTATCTCGCCTGCGCGACATGCCTCACAAACGCAGGCCTGCAGCTCAACTTGAAAAAAAAATGCACCTTTGCAGCCCGTGAACTGACAATAATAGGGCACGTTTGTCGAAAGACGGTGTACGCCCTTACCCAGCGAAACTTCATGCCGTGACTGAATTTTCCAAACCTTCCACTACTAAGGTACTTCGCAGCTTCCTAGGGCTCTGCTCTTATTTTAGGCGTTTCATTCGCAGCTTTTCCTCAATTACTGCCCCTTTGACTCAACTGCTCGGCGCCAATGTTGACTTTTCGGCTTGGTCACCCGCCTGCGACGACGCCTACAACACCTTACGTCGTCTCCTCACGGCACCACCCATCTTGCGCCATTTCGAACCGGCGGCCCCGACTGAAGTTCAAACGGATGCCAGTGGTATTGGTCTCGGTGCAGTGCTCGTTCAGCAGTAATAGGGATACGACGAATATGTCGTTGCCTACGCCAGCCGCACACTTACAAAGGCTGAGTCTCATTACTCTGTGACTGAAAAAGAGTGCCTCACCACTGTGTGGGCCTTAGGCAAGTTTCGCCCTTACGTCTACGGCCGTCCTTTTGACGTCGTTACGGATCATCACGCCCTTTGTTGTCTTTCTTCTTTGAAAGATCCTTCCGGCCGCCTGGCGCAATGGGCGCTGCGTCTTCAAGAATATAACGTCCGAGTCGCCTACCGGTCGGGCCGCAAACGCAACACCGACGCCTTGTCTCGCTCCCCGCTCCCCGCCGAACTTGCCAGCCTCTGCGAAATCAGAGCCCCTACGCCGTCTCCCACCGTCCGTGGCATGCCTTCTGAACAGCGCAAGGACCCTGGATTCGTGCTCTTCTCGACTTTCTCTCCGACCCTTCGGCGGTTAATACATCCCGCGCGCTGCACCGTCAAGCTTCCGGTTTTGATATCCGAGATAACCTGCTTTATCGCCGTAATTATCATTCTGATGGACGAAAATGGTTACTCGTCATTCCTCGACCCTACGGTCCTATATCTGCTCATGTTTTCACACTGACTTAGAAAGCGGTCACGCGGGCGTTTTCAAGACTTACACGCGCCTCCGACTCCGCTACTACTGGCGTGGCATGTACAATTTCGTTTTGAAATACGTGCGCTCGTGCCTCGACTGCCAACGCTGCAAGACACCCACTACCCGCACTGCTGGCGAGTTGCAGCCGCTATCTTGTCCGCCTCGCTCTTTCGACCGCGTTCGCATTGATTTATATTGGCCCCTCCCGTATACTGCTTCTGGGAAACGATGGATCGTTGTTGCCGTTGACGACCTCACGCGGTATGCTGAAAACGCCGCGCTCTCTGCTGCCACGGCACAGGATGTGGCATCTTTCTTCTGCGTTGGTTCAACCTTCGACACGGTGCCCCTCGAGAACTCCTCAGCGACAGAGGCCGCGTCTTCCTATCTGATGTCATCAAAGCTCTGCTCCGTGAGTGCGACGTCATCCATCGGTCTTCCACCGCTTACAACCCTCAGACCAACGGCCTCACTGAACGCTTTACCCGCACTCTGGGGGACACGCTGGCTATGTATGTCTGTTCGAACCACACGACCTAGCACCTTATTCTCCTGTATATTAAGTTCGCGTACAATACTGCTACGCAGTCTACGACAGGAGCTTCTCCTTTCTTCCTCCTTTATGGCCGCCTTCCCTCCGTTCCCATTGATGCTGTCCTTCCCTACCTCGCTGACGCATCTGAGTGCACCACCGTTTCCGAAGCCGCCAGGCACGCCGCAGACTGCCGCCAGATCGCCCAGTCGCTCATGACAGCTACCCAGTCCCTTCAAAAAACGCGCCATGATGAAGATCAACGTCCCCAGTATTTCTTGCCTTGCTCTCTTGTCTGGCTGTGAATACCTCCCAGTACTCCGGACCTCTCCCGGAAACAGCTGGCCAAATATCAAGGGCCCTATCGCATCTTGAAACAAACATCTCCAGTCAACTATATTGATGAGCGCCTCACGCCGTCACCCGATCTACGACGCCGCGGCCGTGAGACTGTACATATCCAGCGCCTGAAGACATGCTACGACCCCGCTGTCTTGTCCGCCCCTTAAGTCGCCAGGATGGCTCCTCTTCTGGAAGGAAGGCCTCAGACGTTGCTGGCACATACCCACTACGGCGGAGTGGCCAAGACACAGGCGGTTAATTGCTGGATACAGGAAAGTTTTGACGGGAAAAGGAGTGGTAATAGGATGTAGCCTGATAGATTGGAAGACGGAAGGACAGGGGTCCTGTTAACTTGGCGATCGAAGAGGGGAGAATGGCTTAATGTGCATAATAGTATACAGTACCTGTAATGTTTCAATGTCGTATTGACTGACAGCGGGAAGAAGAAATTAGAATGGGAGGCGCTGTGTTTCTTGAAGGAAATTTTGCACAGCAGGGCGCACACTCCTGTCCCTTCGTCCAAGCAAAGAAGCGCCAATGGAAAGAACAACCGCGGAGGCCACAGGCAAGCCCAGTTGATGAAATGGAATTTGCAAACGACGCTTCCTCAAATGAGAGAAGCGGCGGCAGAACAGCAGGAAGTGATCAATTGCGTCAGGTTCGGCACAAAAAGGGCACAGTGGGGAAGCCGCCAGGCCAGATCTGTGAAGGTAGAAATTTAGCACGGGAACCCGGCAACGCAAGCGCGTGAAAGAGACCTGTAGTCTGCGTGAGCGCCAGTCTTTGCTACTCAAAGGATGCAGAAGATGCTGATATTCGGGAGATGATGTAAGAGACGAGGAAGCAAATTCCTGATATATTGTTTAGCTGCGAAACCTCACCGCAGCTGTATATGCACACGTTGGCAGGACAGCAAAAATTGGGCCGCAGAGAGAGGCTCTTGCTAAGGAATCTGCAACCTCATTTAAGGGAAAACCCATGTGACCTGGTACCCAAAGCAACCTTACTGAATTTAGATAGTGCGGAATCAGGAACTTAAAGAGGCGTAATGCCCGAGACTCAGTGGGTGATGATAAGGAAGAGCAAATAGACAGAGTCTGTCATAACCCCAACCTGGGAAACGGTAGTTTCTAAATTTCGTAAGGCTAAGATTACTGGTAATAATTCAGCCAGAAAAATGGGAGTGAAGTCAGGAAGACGGAAAGGAAAAGATAAATCCAGTGAAGGCGAAAAAATTCCCACACCTGCCTTCTCGCGATTCTGCGAGGCATCGGTAGCAATAAGAACATGAGAGGGAAAGGACCTTAGGTGGTCCTGCAACATACCCTGAAGAAGCGAGAAGGGCTGCAGCTTTGCATTCAGTGCGAAAATGTCATCGAATTCAATCTGGACAGATGATGAGTTGTTATACAATTGGCGGACATCTGTGAAATGAATATTTATGGGATCAAGGAGGGACTGCACGTAACATATCTGCGGGGTATGAAAACGAGACCAGGCAGCACTAAAAAAGGCGGAAGGTTGACTAAGAAATATACTGGAAGCGTGAATAGGTGAGTCGCACAATTTTAAAAAAGTTTGAACTGTTAAAAGGCGAAACCTAGCTGATAACGATGGCATTCGCGCCTCAAGATGCAGAACAGCATTGGCGACATATTTTGGAAGCCCAAGACAAAGGAGCAGCGTCTCACGCTCCAACAGCATAAGAGGGCGAAGTTTATAGGCAGGAGCTCCTGATAATAAAACACACCGGAACTCCAAAATTGGGCGGACGTACATTTTATAAATCATCAGAACTGTATGCCTTCTCATGCTTAACTAGCACTACAAAGCCTACGCCGGATGCCAATGGCCCGAACTCCTTTTGCAGAAAGTTGCTCAATGTGTGGCCGCCAGGAAAGTGTAGAGTCGTATATTACTCCGAAATACTTCACCGTCTGAACTTGAGGTATTATGTTATTTCTATAGACAAGGCAGATATTTGCGGGAACAGAAACTGTAAATACTAACAATGCGCATTTCTTCACATTAAGAGACAGATGAATTCTTCCTAACCAGTTGTCAAGAACATTGAGGTAATTTTGCAGGGTTCTATAAAGAGTGTTAATGTCACCTGCTGCTGCAAAAAAAGGCAATATCGTCAGTGTACACATAAGTTTTCACATTTTGAATGCAAGGAATTGAGCTTAGAAAAATGTTAAAAAGAACAGGTGAGAGAACTGATCCTTGCGGTACACCTCTTGTCTGTGGAAATCTCCTTGAGGAAACAACATTTTGGCAGCAGTAACATGCTCTATTTTCCAAAAAAAGCAGAAATCCAGGCTACAAAATAGCTTGGGAAGTTCAGTTCCTGTAATCTTAGTAATAGAGTGTAGTGCTCAACGCTGTAGAATACTTTACTGACATCCAAGGTGACAAGCGCAGCAAACTGTTTTCTATTGTGAGCTAATTTAATACGACTCTCTAGGTCAGTATGAGCACACAAAATTGAACAACCCGGCCTGAAACCAATTTGGCATGGACTCAATATAGCATTTTCTGAAATGAATGACATGACACGGCTGAGAAGGACCCTTTCCACGAATTTCACTAGGTTCGATGTTAAGGAAATAGGGCGTATATTGTCTAAAGTTAAGCCCTCCCCTTGCTTTTTAAGCAAGACGCCACTCATGCGGTATCCAAGGACCTTTAATAGAATGGTTAACTAGAGCCAACAGGTCTGCAGGAGATTCATTGAACAAAATTTTGATCATAGATGAAGTGACCTTATCGGGGCAAGGAGCCGCTGGGGATAAGCGCAGAACAATTTGCGACAGCTCAGGCATAGAGACCTTAGTGAAATCACTTGAGGTGCATGTAAATATAGTAGGAGAATGTAAGGCAGATATAAAGCGAAGCTCTAAGCCACACGCAATATCCTCTAAGGCCTTTGCGATGCCAGCAAGGGACGAGGGATTCAATGTTGGCAGCCGGTGGAATCACCTTGTTGCGCCTCATGAAATTAAACAAAGCTCGTTTATTTCCTGATTGTGAAAGAAAATCGTAATGATTTGTATTATACTCCTCCTTTGCACGGGCGACGGTGCGCTTAAATGTTGCCGCAACATACTTATAATCCAAGCAATTTTTTGGGCATTGATTCATGAGAAGTTTGTTCCAAGCTGCTTTCCGTCGTCTATATGCACGCGTGCACTCAACATTCCACCAATTGTTCGCGATTGCACCCTTGGTTCTCTTAACCGAAAATCCAGACTTTTGCCTTGCATGGTCCAGTAGTGAACATAGATGTGCAGCCTTGCTATCGGCACTTGTCTGAGCGCAAGTGTCTGAAGTGATTTGGAGGGCTGATTTTAGCGTGTCTTTAAAGCAACTGTAATTTATTAACGTGCGCTGATGTCGCTCAAGAAGAGTTAATTTACACGCAAACTTGAAACTAATCGGTAGATGATCACTGTTTGTTGCATTGTCAACAGGCGCCCAAGACATAACAGAGACTCCTGGGGAGGAAAAAGTTAAATCCAAGGCAGAGCGGTATTGGCTCCGAACAAACGTAGGCAATCCGGAATTGTTGCAAATCAAGTTGTTGTCAGAAGCCCAATCAAATAGTCTAGAATCAGAGCTATCAGATTTAAACCCCCACGTCACATGGTGCGAATTGAGGTCTCTATGTAATAGAACATGAGATCGGCTACTAGTCATGAGTGAGTCAAGGGGCAGAGTGTTACGCACACCAGACGGGAAATATGCATTAGCTACCGTAAAGGGCTGTTGACCTAGGACGCTGAGGTCAACCACAAAGATTTCACATTCATTGTCCGCATATTGAAAATAAATGCATGCCCTGTGGCAAAACTTTGTAGAGATGAGCACTAACAACCCTCCCCCTCCTGATGACCGGTCAAGCCGGAACGGACGGTAATTCTTGAGATGATAATTGAAATTTGAAGTTAGCCATGTTTCCTGTAAAGCAACTAAATCTGGTAGAAGCTGCTTGCATAGGCAATTTAAATCTGTTGAAGCTGAGAATAGAGATCTGCAATTCCACTGGAGTACACTGAAAAACCCTATCTTGGCGGGAGTGCCGCAGCCGCGACTGCCTTTTCTAGAATCCTGGTCTTAGCATTTCGACTTGCGTTACTTTTCTTGTCTTTGAGTGGCGGCAAGATGGGCCTCCAATATTCATAGGAGACCCACTTCGTTTCTGGGCGCGGAGGTCAGACTCCATATCCATACAGTCCATAGAGGATGCGTCCATAACGCTCTGTTCGGGGACCATTGTAAGGAATACGACGAGCATACGCGCGAGCAGCATGGTCATCGCCTTGTGCACGCGCCTGGCTGGACTAGCTGACCTCGGACTGCTGTTGGCCCTGCTCCCGTTAAGAAGCTTCTCAGAATAACCCCCACCTTAAAATTAGTACAATTTTCCGACACATGATGCTAGATGTATGGGGTAAACTGTCCAATGCTGGTTTCCAGTCATGGCATTCGTAATTTTGCCTAATCCTGGCGCCATGTTGCGTTGAGATGCGCGAGGCCGCGTGCCCCTCTTCCGCCGTTATTGGAGCGTCCAGTTCGGCAATGGGGCCACTTCTGTATTTCATGGGGCACGGGGGCATTTAGTCGTCCCCTGTGTAGCGGCTCCTTAGAGTCTTCAGGAGGTTCTGGCGGGAATGTTAAGGGAACATTGACCGCCTGCTCTGCTCCGCCGCTACGTTCCATGATGCCCCCTTGAAAAGCGTTGGTTTTGTTCGGAATAAAACGGTGCCTTTTGTGCTCAGTGAGGATGTCTCAATGGTCGGGCCAGGCAATGGCTCACGGAGCCCATTCACTGGAAGGCGAGGCCTTCAGTTGCTGTGGCTAGTGATGAAAAACATTGAAAATAGTAATGCTTACACCGACTCTCGCACCACAGTGTCGCAGTACTACTCTTCATAAATGCATTTCATCCTGTAACAGCAGACTTAACACATGGCGAGATCATACCTGAAACACAAGGACGTATAATTAAGCTCTGCTGGGTCCCCAGCCACGTCAGAATCAGCGGCAACGGGAGCGCTGATGCATGTACCGCACATGCGCGTAATGGTAAAATATACCAAGGAACATACCTCAGAAAGATTGCATGAAGTTTGTACATAGCAAACTATACCCGAAATAGAAGACTTCATGGGACAACGACGTTAACAAACTCCGCTTGGTTAAGCCAATCGTAGCGGATGGAAGTGACGTAGACAACAAGAACGCTTCAATGAAGTGATTTTGTCGCCTTCGCCTGCGACGGACATACTCATCTTAGAGATGACTTTCTTCTCATGGAACACGACAAAGCGAAGAATGAAGTATGTGCAAACTGGCTCACGTTGAACTACATTGTACTGTCGTGCCAAAAACGTGAAAAAGTAAGAAGGAAACATTTTACGCAGCTTTACAAAAGTAGACGTGCGTTTTTACTCCAGCCGCTTATTTGGCGGCAATGCACATGTGAAAATTGTTTTTAGCTTCAAAAAAGAAACGACGCTGCTGCAAAACTTGTATTATCTATAATTTCAGTGGTTAATCACAAAACAGCTATATTAAACCTTCCGTTTGCCTCCCAGTATCTTTAGATGCAAGTTGCTGAGTTGCTTATTGGACGTGCCATAAAGCACAAAACAACCCTATACGCTCTGCTCAGAAGAAAGACGTCCCGACGGAAATACGCTTTAATCTAGGGACTTGAATGAGACGAAGAAGTAAAACGTGCTGCAGCAGTGCACTCTGATCCCTCCGAAAGCGGCACGCAGAACCCTCTAACTTGCGCCTGGGACTCCTTCATGCAGGTTCAGCCTCGTCCCTGGGCACGACTCTGAATAGACACAAAATGTGCACTAGACGAACTGGCGCACGAACTAGAAGAAGGCCAAAAAAAAACGAGAAAGATAGCACAACGACAAGCTATACCTTGTGAGATAGGGTAAACTATACAATACGCGATTAAAATTGGTTGAGAGAAATGTGATTATCAGGCCACTTTGCTTTTTTCTTTGACCAGACCATTTTAATGACAACATCCAACTCACGGGTGTTGAGTTGCAAGAAACACCAGCGGTTGATTAAACTTCTCAGTGGCATTAATTAATCTTCTCTCGCCTTATTTTTTAGTTTTCAAACATGGCGTTTTCCTGATTTGTCATCCTCTTTATTTTCAGGAGCGCACTAATCTCACTCTGTTGCTACGTGAGGCACCTCCATATGTTCTGCGTTTCTGACTCGGAAGTCATAAATGCTAAGCGAGGCGCTTGCTGTTTTCTACTCGTACAAAAGACAAGGACGACATTATTTTGAAATCTCGCGCCTAAGTTGAATTCTTGTGTTATGGCTCCTCTTCGATGAATAGTATTACTGGCCATCACATCGCTGAATATTGACACTGCTTAGCACAATGATTTACCTTACTTGTTTACAATACTGGTAGTCTCTGGTTGAGAGCTTCGGCGTAGGCATTGCACGCATCATAGCCTAGCGAAGAGCGCAGGAAACTCTAGGGGTTTTAGCAAATTTCTTCAACTATTTTAAAAACCATAGGCACATTCAAAGAAACGGGACACATGAGCACAGCAGTCCGTCCATTGCATGAAACAGGAAAACAACTCTTTCACACAAAATAGTTTGCATTTACAACGCAGCGTCTAGTCATGAGAGAATACCTCAGTAACGTGGGATTCGCTGATGACATTGCCTTGCCAAGTCACTCAGGAGATGACATGCAGAGCATGATAATTGAATTAAACCGGCACAGCAGAACGGTGCAGAAAAGAATCAGAGTAGATCGGCTCCTCGACAAGAGACACCGAGCCTTTGTCGATATTGCCCTGCTATGGAAGAGCGCTGTTCGTTTCCATCCGCGCGACCCACTTACGACCGGCGCACTGCACTGACAGGAAAACTGCTGACTATAGTCTCTTGATATTTCATTGCGGCGAAGCCGGGAATATCCTGCGACACTGCCCATAGCCCATACGAGCGCATGAGTCTCCTTGTTTTATCTTACGATACGTCGTGACCGCGTCCCGGACAGAGGCCAAGTTAAGTGAAAGACTACTTGCCGTAAGCCCACTACTCGACCAGCCGTTCATCGAGGTCCCCATTGATGTCGCCCTAATACTTTGCATTACCAAGCCGCATCTACAGAGTGGCTAGTCGTGAACGGCAGTCGGTTCCCGTATGGGAAACTGAGGAGGGCGACCTCTGAAGGTTAGATTGATTTACAGCGAATCTACGAAGATCCTCCACAAACGTGGACGCATCACGACGTGGCAACCTACGATGAAGCAGAACAATCGAATGACGCAGTACAATCCGCTGATGGCGTCACCAACCACAAAAGTCACGGCGATCTGCCCGACCCATGATTCCTATACCAGACGAAGCCCGAATTCGAAGGCGACATTCAGCGCAAGAGCCCCAGGAAGGAGCAATGCAGTGGCTATTGACAGCCATAGAGCTAATGGCCTGTTCTACATTAGACCGGATTATTCACAACTTTCGCCCCACAGGTGAAGAAAATGACAAACGCACGGAACGGCTGTGCATCGGGAGATTGCACCATGAGAGTAATGATCAACGGTCGCAGTTATCCAGCGAGATCCGTAGTTCTCCAGCAGTGCTTCCGCGATGTATTCGTTGGGATATACTTCTTGAGCGAGAATCAAGTGGTTGTCGACTTTAAATCGAAGGTCATCACGTTTTCTGGACCAAGACATACCGTAAAAGACATTTCATGATTATTGCGCACCGTGGTTACCCCGATTACCGAAGACACCCCAGGCATGACAGACAAGAAGATTTAATCTTGGACTGGGAACTCGGTATCGCACGAGTAATCGGCAGTTTGCGAAATTCACAGGATTACGTGCTCATCAAGAAGTTAATAAAAGAATATCGGCACCAGAACGATTGCTGTTCCCGGCGAACGAACCGAAATAGGAGGCACCTTCGCGTTCACCTACTGGTTCGCAAAAGAGTCCCCGAAACAAGGCTGAGTGCTAACCTGAGACAAAAACACAGCTCTGCCCAAGCATAGAGACAGAAATAACTTTAATTCGCAGGCGTCAGAAATGACGAGGGAGAAGGCTTTAGCCTAAACACCCAGCATTTTCCCTAATCGTCGTCCAGAATCCCTTAGGACTCGGCGGCAGTCAGGGCGAGACCGATGACTTTTGTTTGCTCTTCTGCTTCGTGGTTGAGTAATAAGGCCTCCCAGGATTCTACATTTCTATTCGGGACGTTATAGGAAGAACAGGTCGATACCACGTGTACAAAGTCTGTGACGCCCTTTCGTTGCGTACACCTGAGTCTAAAGGCTTCCGGATGCCATTCACTACACAGTTGGGGGTTTGGAAACAGCCCGTTTGGAAATTTCTTCCTTATCACTTCCTCTTTTCTGCTTGGCTGTTTATCGGCTGTTTGATAGGTCTGACGACCTAGCTTATCCTTAGAAATGATTTCAGGGAACGTTCTGAGTTCGTCACCCGAATAGAGGAGTTCCTTGCGTGGAGGTGACGCGTCAGCGGCGATCGACTGAAATGTGAACCCTCGGGCGAATGAGCCGGAGACCAGATCAGCGAAATTAGCTTTGGCGGTACTTTCTCTTTTTTCAGAATTTTGGCATCTACAGCAAAGATTCTGTCCTTATGATAATTCTTAATGACTGCCTTAGGGTAACTATCACCATGTACTATTGTGTGTTATTGCTAGAATAATGGCAACTCCTGCCACAGTTGCACTTGTGCTTTTAACGGTGCAGCACGAGACCAGGCCTCCACTCTCACGAACCACTACCGCTGTGTGGGCTGCCTTGCAGCGTCAGCGTCAGCGTCAGCACCGTCATTCGGCAGCGTCAGCCTGGAGCACGTCAAATCTACCTTCAAATTTGACCTGTAGGGCCACAGTTCAATCTTCCGCCTGCCTTTGGGAAATACTGGATGCATGTTCTTTTGCAGCGGTTAAATTTTTAGTCTATCCTTGGTTGCTCCAGGCACGTAGTCTGTCCGCATTGAACACTTCGAGATCTCGAACCCTAGGCGCTCCACAATTTCTCTTCCAGTTTTGCTTCTTAAATGTCTTCGATGCTGTGAAACTGTGGCCGCTGCTATGAGCTCATTCAGAGCGTTGGAGACACCGAGCCTTAGAAGCTTTACCGTCGAAGTGTCCGGAGGTAAAGAACTTGTGTGCTAACCGCTTCGAGGTATGAGCTGTCGCTTTTCTGCTTCGTAAAAGGTCCGTCGAATATCCGGTGCAAAGCATCCTAATATAACCAGTGAAGACATTCGCCCTCTCCGTCAAAGCCACTAACATGTATCGACGTCAAGCCATCGGGAACCAAGTTGATGAAATTCTCTGGGACGATGCCGTCCTGGAATGAAAGATCCCCTGGGCGGCCCCGCTCGTCGGCGTGAACAACGATAATCTTCACTCTTGCGTCCATAACAACCGATTGAACAAGTAACAAAGAAAGATATGTGCCCCCACTTCTGATCAGTGATACCCTAGACCGCCTTTACGATGCTGATTATTCTCATAGATGGACCTAACGCTATTGGTAAATTGTGGTGGGTGAAAGGGACTCTGAGTAGACCGCCTTCTTCAAGCCCGATGGGCTCTACGCGTTCAATACGTTATATCATTGAAAATTTTTTCTGCTCCAGTGTAGTCGACGCATTACTGGAAGGCCTAAAATTCATGATCCGTATACTTAGATGACGCCGCCGTCTTTTGCTAGATCTTTGACGATCATCTAAAACGCTTCTAACTGTGGTAAAGGCTACCAATTAACTAATGAGGGCTCATTCTGAAGCCAGAGAAATGACAATTCAACCTAGAGCAGCTGATGTTCTTAGGCCACGTTTTAAGCAACGACAGCATCCACCAGCAGAACGCCGCTCCTGTTGCAATTTCTATGGTCAACCGACAAGAAAGCAGTGCGCAGATTCCTGGGACTACGTGCGCATTACCGACTTTTGGAAAGAATTTTCTGCGCATTGTCGAACACTTGACACGGTTAATAAAGTCAAGAGTGCCATTCAAATGTAATGTTTCGCAATGTGAAGCATACCAGGAACTTAAACTTTGCTTACTGACGCTGCCCGGGCTTGGGCACTTCCACAAAAACACCGAAACCAAAATCCATGCAGACACAAGTAGATGAGGTTAGGCGCCGTTCTATTTCAGAAGCACAAATCCCGCGAATGAGTAATAGAGTACGCCAAGCGCTTCCTGTGAAAGGGAGAGGCCGATAATGAAACCATGGAGAGGTATTTTGCGATAGTACGGATCAAGCCAAAATTCCGCCCATAATTGCAGGGAAAGCTTTTCAAAGATGTGACCGACCATGACATCAGGCGTTGTACTGGCTTGCCGACTTAAAAGACAACTCTCGCCGCGTCGCTCGATGAGATTACGACTGCAAGAGTTTGACGTAACGCCATTTTAAGTGTGGATACAAGCACTCGGACGCCGACTGCTTGTCAGGGGCCCCTCTCGATGCATCTGCGAAGCACATGATGACGACACCTTCCTAGAACTTGTCAGTGCGAGCACTTTCGCGCAGCAGCGCTAAGATCCTGTTTTCCAACGCTTGATCGACGACTTGGAAGGCGAAGGTTCTTCCCTCCGGCATCAGTCAAGCCGGGTTCTTCGTTCTGTGTACAGAATGAAGTCCTTGCGAATGGCTTCGCACCGAAGAAAATCGTTTACCTCTTTGTTATACCTACAAGCTTTCGCCAAGAAGTTCTACAGGCTTCACGTGACAAGTCGACTGCTGGGCATCTCGGGTTTTCTCTCACCCTTTGCCGCAATCAAGTCAAAATCACTGGCCTCGACTATCTGCCAATGTCACATGTTAATTTAACCCTGCCGAGATTGTTAGTGACCAGCACATGGTCGACCAGAAGGGTTTTTAATCCCTATTTAACTCCGGTAAAAGCGTTTTTAGCAGATCGGAATGGACTTTCTTAGGCCTTTCCCCCAGTAAACACCTAGAAATAAGTTGATCATCTTGTCGACCAACTCGATTAACTTCTACGCCGATGGAAAAGCATTGCCGAACGAACCAGCAAAAAAAACAAGTTTTACGTGTAATGATTCGTTCTGCCACACGATGCCCCCGAACTACTCACCACGGACAAAGGAAAAGCGTTCAAGGCGAAGCTGATGAAAGAGATCCTGCGTTGCAGGCAACTGAAGAACAACAGCGTACCATCCGACGAAGAAAGGTGTTACACAGCACCTGAGCGAGACCATAGCATACTTGGTTACCACACACTAAACACGAATGACACGAGATGGAAGGTTTATCCGTGTTCGTCCGCTTTAAAACACCGCATCGTCAGACGAGAACACCTGTAAAACGGTGCACATGATATCATAAACACCGAAGCAACACCAGCTAGAACTGACGGCGTGCTAGCGAGGTCCGCAATCGTTCATCAGCCGTCTCTAACGGAGTGGTTGTCGCCATTCGGAACCTTCCAAACGTTGTAGAAAAAAACACCGTACGACAACTGAGACGGAGCGAGGTCGAATTCCTGCTGCTGTTCAAAAGAACGCGCCAGTAGAACTGTGTACTTTTATCTGTTTCGCTTAGTTCCGAAACGAAGCAGCAAGTTTTGGTTTCGGTCGAGATGCAATCGACAGCAGGCGGCGCAAAGGATCAGAAGACGGCGAGAGAGTCGTGACTCGTTAGTGCGGACGCTGTGACCGAAGCGGCGTAGGTGCTAGGCCTAGCAGCGCCACCGGGGCCGTCTCGAATTGCGTCGCAGAATTGAGCGCGGCGGGTTGTCTGGAGCCTCTCTTGGAACGGATATCGTGAGCGGCGACTGTGTGTTTGTCGCTGCTGCTTTTCGATGCGCGACGGGGAAAGGAAAGATGGATGCTTAACCGAGTTCACCGAAGTGGATATCGTAAACGACGGCTGAGCTTGCCCCTCGCTCTGGTTTGCGAAGGGCGGTATGGCGCCGTGGTGAGCGAATTGAGACACGCGTTGGTTTTGCCGCGCCCTTCGCCAGCGGGAGAGAAATTTCTACCTCGACACTGCTGCCCGGAAGGATATTTTTGAATACCTGCCGTCTCACATCCGTCTCGCCGTCATGGTAAGTGATTTTGCGTCTTAAATATCGTTGTACGATAAAGACGTGAGCAGGCTTGTGTGGAGCGCTGAAGCACTGCGCTGCGGAATGGAGCAAAACATTAGCGCAGTTTTCTTAACGACGCGCTGCCAGTGTAGGGGTTGTTCTATATGACTATGCGCCAGCGCTTGAGCACCTGCATTGTCAGTCAATCCCACTGAGTGTATTATAAGTTCACCTTCATTCCGCAAAGCACAGCACGAGCGCTCTGTAGTACAAGTCTGCTTGCGTCGGCACTGAAGTACATCTTGCAAGCGGCTGTATGTTTTCGGCATTGTTATTTTAGTGCCCTCCGAAGCATTTGTGTCATTTTAGTTTGGATATGTGCAGCATTTTTCGCCACTCTTAATTTCATGCATATGTGCAGCATTTTTCGCCACTCTTAATTTCATGCATTTTCGCAGAACGAGGTATGCGGCATCGCTATTAACATAAAGAAAATCAGGTCGCTTTTTCTAAAATGCCATGGTTCCCCACAAAAAACACATTTTTGCTTATCGTGCGCGTCGCAGCAAATTTATGAATGTGCTCAAAGCTTCTGAAGTGCATACTTGTATTCTGCCGTCATAGATTCGGCCGCCACATTTAGAATTCCAATCTGATTATTTGTTGCTTTCAGTCAATTGCGCAATCTCTTTGTCACTGGAACACGAGTGAAAGCGAGAAAGCAACGGCTGTCAGTTCTTGCGTTATGTTCTGCGGTTCGTTGCGGCATAACTTCGATGGGTGCAGTATAAACGTGCTGTCACTATTTGTGAAAATCTAACAGCTGCTTTAATTTCAAAGCATCACATACTTCATTGCCTTGCTCACCTATCATTATTGGAGTCAGTAATTCGAACAACATACATTTTATTCATAATGATTTGTTTGGTATCAAACCTGACTGGACGTTGTTCTATAAAGGTTCTAATTTATGAAGAACTCCAAGGTTGCATCAATTTAATCTACAAGCAGTACCAAACAGTTCCGATTTAAGTTGCAAAGAAAGATGTCCCTGCAACACTTGTAGGTATTTTTGTGCAAATTATTGGTGGACATAGGCAGGAACTGAAATATTTGTAGGAAAATAGCAGCTCAGTATTTATCTGAGCATCTGATGACCACCTTTTAGGCACAGAATTTACTCAAATGTAGTGATTGATGTCATGAGCCTTACCAAAGGTTGGGTTTTGTATTATTTATTTTAGAATGGGTCTGGCACAAAGCCCTGGTGTTTCGTTATCTTGCAAAGAGGCGGGATGCAAACAGTAACAGTAAGGAGCTGCTGACCCCGAAGGGATTTTCGCTAAAATTCAGGCACAGTTACTTGTGCAATTAAAAGAAAAGACAATAGTTAAGGAGCCAGTGTAACTGCTTGAACTATGGTCAGTTCTGAAAGTAGAGTAATTTCATGACTAAACCAGGTACAGCGTACTGACAAGCTGCTATTTTGTGATTTGCATTGCTACTGTCTCATTTTCACGCGTGTTCACTACCGCTCTTTTCAACTAACAAATAATACAATGTTGAGACGGTTGTGGTTTTTTTAGACTTGCACGAAGTTATGGAGAGGCGAACCACCATTATTTGCTTTTGCGACTGTGGTTTTCTTCATTTTATTGACAAATGGTAATGAGGTCTGGATACGGTGCAGCTATTTTTTTATTTTCATTTGGAAAAGAGTGTTTTGTGTTGTAGTCTTCGATGGCATCCAATCATTGTGGAGTGCTACTTCACAAGCTGTGTATAATGGCGATATACACTTTGAATAACACCATACCAGTTTTGTATTTTTAGGTCTTCATTACACACACGCAAATATGATTCATGGGGAGTACTGATTGTTGCATCCCGGGCTGTTATAGGTGCTCAAAGTGTGGTTCTCTAGAAAACATTTGCTTCTTTGATGCTCAGCAAAAATTCCTGTAGTCGCCATATGTATCAAATGTCACGGATAAAGCAAGAGTGGTATATTTCGTGCACAGCTGTACCTTTCGAATACGCACTTTGTATCACGCTCCCTTATGAGCAGTGGCTCACCATTTTTTCTTTAGCCTCTCTTTCGATTACAGTTAGGCTGTTGCTGCACTGGTTGCAATTAAATGAGATTGAGCAGCTCATTTGTCTTATAGCTAGAATATGGTTTTCAAATCTTTGGCAGGGAGGCCATTGCAGCATTTTGTTTAACTTTTGCATAGTTGTGGTCGCCCACTAAATGTGATCATGGCTCTAATGGACAAATCATATGTACAGTTGCACCTCTGTAATATGGACACTTTGGTTTCCGAGCAAAATTCTCGCAAAGTGATTCATCCATACTAACGAATCATGAATGAAGAAGTTTTGATACAAAACTTGTCACCACGGTCTCCTGCACATAGCAGTGGGCATTGAAGTTGAAGCTAGACAGTGTTTATAGCTCCAAGTACATTAGCCTGGTTGCCAATATCTTTAAAAATCGGTCAGTGACATGCTTGAACCTCGCATTTCTTTGACTTCATTCTTGAAAAAATTGGGTTGAGCATGGATTTTCTATGCAAAATTTCTCACTTTGAGGAGGGGAGACCACCCCCTCATGAATTCATCCCTAGGATAGTGTAGTCATTATGTGCATTATACTGCAATGCGACAGTATTTTTTTGCACTTCTACAAGTATTAGAAATGTCAGTGAAATTTCGTTTTTAATTTTGCAGGACCAAGCACTCACAGCATGCCTCCTCTCCTATAGAGGCGCAGTTTTCCTGTTCATTGGCCATCACCCTGTAGTGAAAACCTCATCGCTTCCGTGGGGATTCTGCTGTGTTCAGCCTTCTGGGTGTTCTGTTTGGAAAATCTAAACAAGGCACTCTGTCTGCTGACCTTTCTTGAGAGTGCTTTTAGATATTTGGCTTAAAATAAACCACGCTTCGATGGTTTTGAGCTCATCAGTTTTTAAAAACCACTTCGTGTTTCCTTCACAGCTGCCTCTTCTGTCTGCCTGTACGTGTTTTACACTTCTAGTTTTTTAGTACTGTTTGGAATACTGGTAGTGGAACACAAACTGTGTTGCTATAACTTATCAATGTTAACTTGATACATTTGGCCAGAGTGAAGAAAAAGGAAAACAATATCAGCATGGATCTGTGTGAAAACTGATGTATAACCTTTGTCAAGAAGTACAGAGCCAAAGGGTTTTGCTTCTAAGCCGTGTAATAAAGCCTCTGAGCATCCATGGATGTCCAACATTCACGGTGGTCAGGGCAAGATTTTCAGAGCAATATACAAATGCATTCTTTTAAAAAACTTCTAAAGGCAGAGGGATGGCAAACATTATTTGTCCAATGTGGAGCTGCACGCAAGTGGCTTGTGCACCATTCAGGTTCTTTAACTTCAGGGATTCGGTTTTTGGACCACAGTGAACAGATGGTATAGTTTTAAGAGAAGAAAAATGTGTTGCAGGAATTTGGCACGTAGATCCGTTACCACGGTCTTGTTTTCAGTTTCATTGCCTGTCGTCTCCCCAACTCTGCTTTTCTTGCCCATTGCGAACCACCCCGTCAAGATACTTTCGGCTAGCGCCGGAGCCATGGTTTGTGTATTTTTTGCAGAAGTGCCGTATACTCAGCGGAGTCAGATTAAAGACGTTTCCTTGCCGCCACCGCTGGTCTCGTTTTGTTTCCGCGATGTACGGCAGTAGGCTGCGACGTGACTGGGACGTCGTGTGTATGCATGGCGCCATGATCGTGCAAAGCTGGTATCCAGGAGGAGGTGAAGACAGCGGCCCGATGCACTTTGTATCCAGCGTTCTTGCCCTGTTCCTTACAGTACTACTTCGTAACGGCATGGACGGAACGGGGCTGGTTGTTATATCTCAAAATTGAAGTTCGATTGCTCTTTTTTCATGATCACAAAGCGCATTCGAACGTGATTATTGTGATCAACTAACTAGCACCGTTCCGCCTCTATAGTTAGCAGTTCTAGTAGCCCTGTAAGAAAGAGCAAAAATGCAATATAGAAAAACGGACCGCTGTCATCACCTCCTCCTAGATGCCGGCGCTGCAGAATCGGCGCCTGCATAAACATGACACTGCAGCCACCGCACAGCGTATCGCCGCGGTTGAAACCTCCCATTGGAAACCGGAAGTGCATCGCATTTTTTGGTGTAAAAAATATACACCAAAAATACTACCATTGTCAACGGCAAGTGCTTCGTATTTTTTGGTGTAAAAATTTACACCCTCTCTGCTCCCTTACACAAATCTGCTCCCTTCGCCATCCGTAAGTCTTCCATATTTTTTGGTGCTGAAATCTACCCCAAGTCTAACGGTGTATATCGAACTTCGATTTAGGAGGACGCTAGAGGACAAGCCGAAAACACCCATCTGGGTTGATTTGTGTTTAGTGTGCAGGTATTTTGACGCCGAACACAAGACTTAGGACGCCATCTTCCCAAAGGCCGTCTACGCCTACAACACCGCTGTGCAAGGAACCACCCAGGTGACGCCTTTTAGGCTCGCCCATGGCAGGAAGTCCACGATCACGCTCTGCGCAATGCTGCCCAATTTTATCTATGAAGATAACCTCGGCATCGCCGCCTACCTACAGCGCGTGGTACAGGTACAACGGCTGTACCACGCCCGACGTTGCAACCTACGCTAACGCCGTGCGTAATTCAAGACAGTAGCCGTGTAAGTGTGTGAACGCCCATTCGCCGCAGGAGACTTAAAGTTTTTGCATGGCTACATCGGCCCGTAAAAGTTCTTTCATCGACGTTTAGAACGTGAATACGATGTGGACCCTAAAGACGCGAGAGCGTCGCAGTGGCACCGCGCACGCCCAGAAGTTGTACATGCAGTGCGCATAACACGTTAATGCTTGCAACAAATCAGTCTGTTTGCATTCTGAATAACTGTTTTTTCCTTTACAGCGCTTATGCTTGCCCTATTTCATTTCATTCTGAAGCATTGGGTGGATGTTTTTTTCAAAGTCGGCGGCATGCGGCGTTTTCGCTTTATTGCGACGCGAGACGCACATAGATTTGTCTTCAATGATCACACCCATTCTGTACCGCTTCTAGTTATTCAAGGTGGTAGTAGCTACTTTTAACATCGTATCTCGAAAGCTCGCTTCAGCTTTAAATTGAGCACAACAAAGAGCGGCGAGCATTCTTTCGTTAGTCGATCGCCGAAAGCGCGTGGTACTGTCGATGACGCCGTGTTAATTACATTGTGAGCGCAGGTAAGCTCATTTGAAAGTTTAAGAACCAGTCCGCTCGTTCATTAAGCTTGGCGTTGTCACCAGCACATAACATCTTTACATATATGCAGACAGTATAAAGTGGTTCTGTTAAGGACACGCTGTTTGTATAAGCGATGCGAGGAAAATGTTTGAAATGAGGTGTCCAGATGAAAACGCTATCTGGAGACCAGCGTGCGTGGGCACTTTAGCCCGGTTTGCAGCGCTTCCTGTGGACCTCACAAATGTGAATGTGGTGCCAGCTGTCATTGTTATAAAAAATTATTTTAGCTCCATCAGACACTGGTCACTTTTTTATTCACCAAAGGAAGTGTGGACAACACATTATTAGAGATGGCCAATAGTGACAGCCACCTTGCTCTTGCGGGGCAAACCGCATCGCCATAAAGACAGAGGAGAAATCAAGTGGGGTCCTGGTTCTAGCGCACTAAAACAATAAAATATCCAGGTTGTGTAAGTGTCAACATAATTTCGCTCTTTACGAAATTTTGCGATCATGGCTGACGTTCGCAGTCGCATTCTAACCTATGTGAGTGACAAACCTATAATTACGACCCTGCGAATAAACCACTAGTGTTATAAATACTAATGAAACGGTGCGCAAAAAATAATGGCTCACCAATAGTGCAGATGCATTCGAAAAACGTGTTGTCGGAAATTGCTGCAGGCAGAAGCCTATTTCCAAGGCTGATGTTGGTGGTTTAGTTTAAATACTGTGTTCTAGCACCTATGAAGACAAGGTTTTTCGGTGTGATAGCCAAGCTATTTTCCGGAGTCTTTTGCTGCTTTCCAGTTTGTCGTTTAACTCGTGCTTTGAAAGGTTTAACTTATGAAAGCTACTCAGGCTGTGAATAACGCCGTATTAGGGGGAGCGGCACCGGCTAATTTTGTACCACCCGGAGTTCTTTACCGTGCACTGACACCGCACAGTGCACGGGCCTGTAGGATTTCGCCTGCATT
Organism: Amblyomma americanum; assembly: GCF_052857255.1. Classification (NCBI taxonomy): domain Eukaryota; kingdom Metazoa; phylum Arthropoda; class Arachnida; order Ixodida; family Ixodidae; genus Amblyomma; species Amblyomma americanum. Next base: position 113,398,716 of record NC_135503.1, read on the forward strand.
GAAATGCAAATGACGGCGCCAGGATCGAACACATGCCTTTCGATGCAGGAGGCGAGCCTCACAGCGACTAAGATACCACGGCAGCTTCCATCTAACTGCAGAGAGCGTAGAACGTAGGCGTTTCCAATGAAGAGATAACTCTAAGGATTTAGTTTCCTTTTTAAGCCATTTGTAAGTAATGGGCATAAATATTGAAAGATGTTTATCTCGCTAAGAACGTCAACAATATGACGTCAATATCAGCCACCACGAAGAATTGAATGGTAATTAGTCATGCCGTATGACGGCATAATAATATTTTCTCATCATAAATGCATGAAGGAGGCCTGAGTGTCCTAGTCATAAATAAAGGCCCGTGGTTTGTTTTTGCACTGCTCTTTATACATGTTGCAACGCTTCGCATTATGAATGGCGAAGCTGGTAGTGGCCTTTAGTCCTGTCCTTAGGAGTTTCATATATCTCACCAATGCTCTCTAGTGGGCGAACAATTTCATCTTCCATCAATTCGCCAGCACGACAGTGTTAACCAGAAAACCGTTCCAGTTAACAACCGCGCCTTTCTTCTTCCTATTTCTCTCTCTCTCTCTAGGCATATCTGAATATATTGATGTAGTTTGAAATTACTTTTTAGAGCCCATCACCACTTGAAACGTAAACGCGAAACTCTTCTTTGTAGTAAAATACCCCTAATATTTAGCCTCAAGAAATCATGGGAGAACTGAGCAGTGTAAAACAAAAAACACTTGAAAAAAAAGATTGTCCCCAAGGTGGGGCCTCATTTCTAAAACTATGTTTGGGAAACCATCCCTTACTATACCCTTGTTTACAGCAGAGCATTATCGCTTATTACTAGGGAGGTAGTTAATTACTTCTTGCAGTAAAAACTTCTACTAAAATGTGTTGTGTGTGTCCTCTTTTTTTGAGCCACTCACTTCCAAGTCAAGTTTTTGTCTTAATGCAGATACGCATGACTTGCATTTTTTAACCGTTTTCTTCGTGCTTACGTCATACTGTGAATATTTGAGATTCAGGAGTTCTTTAAATATGCATGCTATTGCTAAAAACGGAGTTTGATGATTTTACTGGGGTGAAATTCTGCGCACGGTGCATGAAAATAAACAATAGAGAATCCCAACAATATTAATAAAAAAGACACGTACACACTATTTCATGTGCGACTAGAATTTCATTCTCAGGTACTGAAACATAACTATTATAGATTATGACTTTGCAATAAGGCATGCCTAGGCGTTCTTAATTTCGACGCTGAAAATTTATATTAGGCTTGCATTGCATTTTTTTCGTGTGTGCTTTTGAAGAGTATTGTACCGAGATTGACGCAGTTTTGAAATTTTTGAAGGAGCCTCTGAGATAAATTGCACAGCGGTGTCTTGAGGCACGTTATAAACGGGCATTTTTCACCTCTGCTGCGAAAAAGAGCTTCTAGTAATGGCATTTAATTACCAGCCACGTCCATCGTAAAGCAGAGATGCACGTACTCTTAAGAACAAATCTAATTTCGACCACCCTGTCTACGTTGTTTTCAGGACCAAACAAAGACCACAAAATTTGGTTAACTAGCGACATCACTCCCCAGGCAGCACAAGTCATATCGTCTCCACATTGTAAACGCGTTGGCAATCCGTGGTCCTACGGTGGCCCCTTCTTGCCAATTCGCGACCAATAACGGCGATGCGATTTGAGAACATGTCCATTAATGGCCAGGTTATGCTCTTTACTCCCCAACATTGCCATACCCTGGTGAACAACGATCAATGATGGCCTGAAAAAAGTATTGGCCCGCCAACGTCGCGCACAACGTAGCATTCGATTGCGAAAATTGTTCGGGCAGTTTCGATGGCTTGCCAGAGTGGCATACACCATGGTATAGGTTGGTAGATGCTGTCATGCCAATTTAATGGCCAGTGAACATCAGACATACCTTGGTATTAGTTGGTCAATATTGCTCTGGAAGTTGGAATGGCTTCCCAATAATGTATACAAACTGGGCTTGGCTGCCCAATATTGCCCCACCGGTTGCAATGGGTAGCCTGTGTAGCACACATCTTCGGATGAGTTGGCCAATATTGTCCCACAAGTAACGACCGCTTAGGAGAAATATTTATATCCTGGCATATGTTGTTCAACATTGTCCTGCCTGTTGCGATTGGTCGCCGAAATTGCATATATCCCCGCATAACTAGGTCAATATTTTCCCACCATGCAATTTTGATGGCTCGTCGACATTAATCATGGCACTACTTGGCCTCTACGTGTGATGTAGCGCGAGCCAAGTATTGTAATACTCTGCTTCATAAACCGTGCAAACTAGAATTTGCTTAGGCCGCGGTGCGCAAAAAGAGAAAAAAGAACATTTGGAAATGCACCTTTGAGTTTTTTCAATATAGCGGTGTTAACCATATGCGCAGTGCGAGCAGGTGTGTGAGCCGGTCGCGTTATGTACTCAGGTCTTTGATTAGGAACTTTTTAGAGCCTGCGCTTTTCGTTCCTTTGTCCCTCAGTTTTGCGTCATCGTAGCCGGAGGCAGGCGCACCGCCACCCGCAGGACCGAATATTTCATTCTGTCCCTCGTGATCGCCGTGCTCTGGGTTAACTGAGTTTTGTTCAGCCGCCCCCAAGCACGGGCAAAACGAGCGCCGTGTGCGCGAATGCACGCTTCCCAGTCTCTCTATAGGACGCACTGCGACTTCTGGTCCCCTCGCTGTCCCGAAACGCGGCCCGACGGGCTTCGGCGTGAGCTCGGCACAATACCCGCGGTTTTTCTGCAAAATTGCGGGGCCGTTCCCTCACCTGTGCGAAGTAAGCATCTGCGGTAGCGGCGAATGGCCCGCTGCGGGAGGGGATCCCCAGGAGCGAGGAGCAAACAAAGAGACACGCTCGGCACATATACTGGCAGCAGACAGAGAACGGATCCACGGGTTCCCGTACTCAGAAAGACCACTTTCCGCTTGAAGATTCATTCGAATGCGCTGCCACATAAATTCTCTGGTTTGGGCGGCCAGCATCTTGTACCTTCAGAAGTGACGTTCTCCTTGCGATGGGTTGGTGCGGAGTTTTCGGTAATCTATGCGGTCTCCTAGCAAACGAACTTGCATTTGTCCCACGAATTTGGACTATAGTGCCTTTGTGATTCTTCGCGCATGGCCCCAAGCCGCTCAACAATTGTGAGCATGCTCTTCAGTTCAGAGGGCACGCCGATATCTTTCGTGTGAGGCAGTGTGCCAAGTGTTATCTTTAACTTTCAGGTGGTTTGGGCGATAAGAATTAGACGTATGGTATAATCCATGATATTCAGCATCCAACAACTCACTTCTCAATCATAAGGCCGTCATCGCTACATTAAAAAATTATAACTGTCAAAATCGACAAAGGCTGAAAAATTGTTTGCTCGCACTGTAGCCAACGCCCGAACATTCGATCACGTGACAAACGCGAAGCTACCCTGTGAGTGTTTATTTAACCCATGCAAGTTTTTCACGCTACTGTACGGTGCCTAAGTCATATAGCTTCACCTCGTCATGCGCTATACAGACAAGATTTATTTCGATACGACCACTGACGCATTTTGTGCGCCTCTTCTTGCCATAATCGCTTATATAAGCTCATCCGTTTAAGTTCGCAAGCCATCTTGCGCATCCCCGGCATTCTTCATGATCGAGGCCCATTTTTGTCCTTTTATTGACATAATGTTTACTGCGCGGTTAAGAAAAGTGGGTGAGCAAATGGTATTCCTTTGCTCCTCACCCACCGGAACTTTCTGACGTATAGAAATTTTTGGAAGCCTTAGGAAAATATTTTGAAAGTGCCTCAGCTAAACCATCTTTGCACTGTTCGGAATCGTGTGGCATAATCTATAGTTTGTTCGTTCTGGAAAAATATTTTCAGCGATAAGACTAAGTTCTTAAATACAGGCTCGGGGGAAAAAAGTAAATTTTGAAGCAGGCATAAATGTTTTCATTAAGGCACAATTTACGTAGCGTTTTTTTACCCTCCTAAAAAACTAGCCAATGAACTGGTTAGCATATTGCTTGCGCATACTTTTCGGCCACTGCAAACGCAAAGCCGATGGGGTGAGGAAGCGCTCCGGAAAAGAGCGGATTTTGTTTTCAGAGAGCATGCTTCTTGATGCGTTAGCTACAGCTATCACGCAATTTCCCCAAGGCGAATATATGAAACAGTAGCCAATTAGCCAAAAAACTGAACACTTTTTCAGGATGTAAAAATGCTGCAGACTAGCCACAGGGCTCATAGCAGCCCCAAACTAGACAGTTTCACACAGCTTGCTAGGGCACTCCTTTTTTAATATCTTGATTACAGGCTCCAGGTTCCCATTAACTCTTACCTGGCACATCGTAACAGAAATAGAAAGGCTGCTGCCTTCATTTAGGGACAAGCGCAAGAAACGCATTTGCTTCAATAAATGTTAAAATCCGGTAATTTTCACTTCCAAACGCGTCATATAAGTTTGACTACTGAAGCGTGGTCCATACTATTCTATCCGCAACTGGAACATTGATGTATGGCCCATTGTCTCTGTCCTGTCTCCAAGTACTCAGATCCATTTCTTTTTTGCTGACTGTCTCAATCAATCTGTCGCTTTGCCTCTGGATCTGTGATCATGACGTTAAAGCAGTGTTCTTTCAATTGTATTCAGCTTTGCGCATATGCTTGTGGTTATTATGCATATATTGCTGCAAATATCGCCCTGCTTATTTGTTATCTATATATTGTCTTTATCACTTATTTATTCTTTAATGTGATTGTTTTCAGTCATTCCAAGATATTCTTATTCATTCACTGTCTGTATGCATTTCAGGGGTGTCCATTTGTTCTGTGTAGTGCATTAATAGCTTCTCGCAGCTCCCGTTGCGAAAAGAAGTCGCCCGCGACATTTGCAGGTACCAAAACGCCTTTTTCATGTGCATGTGAAGTTTTAAAATTAAAAAAAATATTCTGCAGAACTAAGTTACTTTTTAGCCCCATGGCTGAGCCGCGCGCTGCAATGCGCAGCGCGTACAAAGGATCCAGTCACAGGAGTGCTCCGGACACGTTTTTCCGCGAACTTTTTCAATGGGTATTCAATGGCTGAGCGGCGTGCAGCCCGTTTTTTTTTTTTCGATGACCTCTCAAGCTTGCAATGCAACTTCCTACTCCCGGCACTTCGCGAGGAAACTTGCGCGTCTTTACCACTATACCCGCCGCGGTGGCTCAGTGGTTTTCGCGCTCAGCTACTGATCCGGAGTTCCCGGGTTCGAACCAGACCGCGGCGGCTGGGTTTTTATAGAGGCAAAACACTAAGGCGCCTGTTTGCTGTGCGATGTCAGTGCACGTTAAAGATACCCAGGTGGTCGAAATTATTCCGAAGCCTACCACTACGGCACATCTTTGTTCCTTTCTTTCATTCCCTCCTTTATCCCTTCCCTTACGACGCGGTTCAGGTGTCCAATGATATTTGAGACAGATGCTGCGCCGTTTTCTTTCCCCCAAAACCAAACAATCAATCAGTCTTTACCTCTTGCCCTTTTCCCCTCCTTCATGGCACACGAGGGGCCCTTCACATAACTATCCTTTTTGTACCCCCCCAACGCGGCGCCTCGTCAGAGACATTAATGCCTGCGCTGCTTCCCCCCTTTCCCCCAGTGTCGCCAAGAACGAAATTCTCTTCTCTTGACCATGCGAGTTTTCGAGGCTTACTCGTTCTATCCACCCTCTGCCTTTTTCTCACGGCTTGCCGGATTACACTGCAACCTCTACTGAAGGAGCACACAGCCCTTCACACCTGGTTTTTCCCTTCTGCAGTTCATATTTTTTCATAGGTATTGCCAGCCATTTGGGGCCACCTGGTTGATACGTGAGTACATTTCTTGTATATTTATTTTAATTGTTGTAGATATTGCTTCACACGTACATGATAACTAGCGACCCGCAATCTGCACAGTTTACGCCGTTATGAGTTAGCTGGCGAAATACTTTAAGCAATTTTTAAAATAGGCTTCTTGAGCCACAAGCGAACTTTTCACGGCATAGCATTCACAGCCATGTAGCACAACAGGACACAGCTAAGATGTGCTAACTGTCAGGTTGGTTAACAAATGTAGAATAGGCGGTCGAGACCTGATGAGACCCTACAGGACTAATTAATGGTTTCTATTCAGCCTCCACTGCCCACTTAGGCCTGCGGCTCTTTGTTATGTTTTTAATGAACGTTCAAACATTAAACTTCATTGCCGGTTTACTCATTTTCAGTGCATGTAACAATATAATGTGGCATTTACAAACTCATTGCATAGACGATGGTTGCCAGTGTGAAACATTCGTCATAGATGAATTTGGCAGTGCGAAGCACAGAATGCATAGGAAGCAGTGTCGCGGAACTACTAATGGGACTGCAAGTGAGTGTACCTGGAGGCATGCGGTGAACAACCAGCGGGTGTAATTGGGTGGGAAATATTCGGTAACCAGTGATTGGCTGGATGCCTTTGCGAAAACCAGTGCATTAGCTTGGGTGGGCAGTAGTGGGTAGCCAGCGATTGTCGCTGGACCCCTGTGATAAACAAACAGCTGATAAGCTTGGGCGGGAAATAATGGATAGCCTCTGATTTGGGACGGCTGCCTATGATATATACGCCAATGAGGAATCTTAGATGACTGATGTTAAATAGCCAACGAATGCCATTCAAGCCAATCTGTAACCTTTTATGTCATTACTGGCTGCTAATGATATCTGCGTAGATCGGCTAGCGCCCCAGTCAGATGCCGTTATTGGTCTTTATTGTAGATAAATTTTCCCGGTATTCGACTAGTTCCGGGCCATTATCGGCGTGCTGCTTGGGTCGTTCCCTCTTACGCTCCGTCCTCTCACTTTCATGCTGAAACGTCTATTGGTGCATAAAAAAAGTCTTACTACGCACACCCCAGGTAACGCAGATAATTGGCCCATTACTTGGAATATTTTGGCAATTGCTGGTCCTACAAAGGGCCAGTGTGAAATAATCATTTCCCAACACTGGGTTGATTGCCTGTGCTGCTTGAGACCTGGGCAGGCGTAAGATGGCCCTGCCCAGCGTAGAAATAAACGACAGAAACGACAGAAGAGAAAGTCGGCAGTGGCGACGTTCTCTGAAGGTTGAAATTACTTCATGAAGTGTCAACTGCTTTCAGTTCAACCTCTTACCCTAACAGACCATTGGATGCACCCACAGGGAATCGGCAACTAATCTGCCTTATGTGCTACGCATGCTTAGTTTGGGTCTCTGTGGAGCCCTAATAACCGACTGGATTGAAGAAGCTCATTGTCGATACAATGTGTAAACATACCGGCGACGCAGAGCTGGGTAAGCTCACTCTGTATGGCACAAAAGTTCTCCTTCGCAAACAAGTAGTTTGCCGATATGCATTACCGCATCTCTTTGTCGGAAACGTGTCTGACATTTATATATTTAGTAACATGCGTTTTTGTTCTCAACATGAGGGAGGTCTGTCCAGATAGCTGTGATGTGTGCGTGCACGAGTGTGAATACCAAAAAATCGCAAAACATTTACGCGACAGATTCATAGTGGCAGCCAAACATTAAAGCGTGACAGGAAAAATATGTTTCTTCCTTGTATGTGCGGGCGTGTCTGTGGAAGTTATTCATTTTGCATAAAAGAAACGCTACACATGCACGGCATGGCGATGATCGAAATTAAGGAAACAACGCTGAACAGAAAAGGCTACTGAAGGTACCCTTCTTCCTTGAGTTTTTTACTGCGACGTCATTTGTCGCTTGACAGTGCACTTAAGTCTATCTCGAGAAGGCCAAATGATGAAAGCCCTTATCCTAACAATTGAACATATGCGTATTTGTGATAAACAATAGTGTGGGACGGAATAAAATTCTTGTGTGTGCATTTGCAGCATTAAATTGCAAAACATTCGAATAGTATTAATAACAGATCAAGTGCTGAACAAACTTCAAATGATAATTGCCTCTCCGCTAACTGTGTATACCTGGGTCGACTAAGGGAAGGTGATAGGCAAAATTAGCGAAGCAAGAAAATTGTCTCTTAACCAAATAAACAATGACCCGACCTTCATAATATTCTCCAATTAAGCAGTCATAGGAGCCCTTGAAAGATTTTTTTTAGAAGCCGCAGCACGAATCTATTCGTCTATGTAGAATAACGTTGTCCTTAGTGTCCTAGTTGAATAAGCTAGTGTCCGAGCCCGCTCAAGCGTCATGGTCACTGTAGGTGCCGCGGAAGCAAAGAACATCGAGCCGTCTTCGAGGAAAACGCGGAGTTGCTTCTTGACCGAAGAATCGGCAATGCATGATGCAACGCCCATTTCCACAACGGCCAAGGTGAAGTGCTGCTGGCGAACTTCAGCGAACAAAACCGGCACGTCAACAGAGGAACAACGATCGCTTTGTTAAACGAATTATCCAACGTTCTTGACGCTTTCTCACTCTCAGATAGAATCCCAGAATAATCACCTATGGAGGATCAAAAGCCCGTCTTTGATGTACACCCAGCCCTGTCCTGGAACAGACAAGAGGAGATGTGCCGTCTGCTTCCAGGCTACAGCGAAAGTTTCTCACCATTGACGAAGGTCCGATAAACGGCAGTTGCCAAACATCGCATTGCAACCGGCCAGCACGCTCGGTCTCTCCGCCAAAGCCCCTACCGCGTATCGCCGCGAGAAGGCAAGCCATCGGGAACCAAGTCGAAGAAATGATCCAGCCATCGACTGGCCGGTCACCTGGTTGGCCTCATGAAGGACTGTCATCTCCCGTTTTACCTTGATTACCGCCGATTGAATCGCGCAATCAAGAAGGACGTTTACTCACTGCCCCGCTTCGACGATACCCTAGACTGTGTTTGCGAAGCCAAATAGTTCTTGCCCATGGACCTAAAGAGCAGGTATTGGCAAATAGAGGTCGACGAAAAGGACCGTGACAAAAAAAAAGCCTTTATCACGCCCAAAGCCTCTACGTGTTCAAGGCAATGTCATTCAGAGTTTATTCTGCCGCAACAGAATTGCAGCCTGTAATGGAAGCAGTACTGGCAAGCCTCAAATGGAAAATTCGTGTACCATACTCAGATGACGTAGATGACGTCGTTGTCCTCGCCTCAAACTTTACTGAGCCCCTAAAAGGCATCTAACAGTAGTGGAGGCAATCAAGTCTAAGTTAATCAAGGGCTAAGTTTGAAAGCAGACTATAGTGTCACTTCGCCTACAAAGAGGTGCAGTTTCTAGGGATCGTAACCAAGGTTGCAGTACGCCCACACTCGCAGAAAACAGCTGCATAGTTAAAGATCTTCCGTCGCCAGCCGATAAGAAAACTGTGCGCAAATTCCTCGCACTGCGCGCGTATTATCGCCGGTTTGTCAAGTATTTTGCGCATTTAGCTGAACCTCTGATCCAGCTGACAAAGGAAGATGTGCCGTTAAAGTAGGAAGCGACGAAAACGAAAACCTTCAAGAAACTTTAGCGTCGTTTGCAGCCCCCTCCGGTTCTCGGGCACACTGATGCAAAGGCTGAAACTGAAACTCACATTGACGGAAGCAGCGTGGGCCTATGCGCCGTCCTCGATCAGGAAAGCGACGAACTGGAGAAAGTAATCGCGTACGCTGGCTGTTCCCTGTAGTAAGCCGGGGGGCCTAGATGTAGTGCCTCGCTGTCAAATGGGCTTCGTCAAAATTCCGTCTCTGCCTGAACGGACGGTCATTCAAGGTGATCAGCGATCATCACTTACTCTGCTGGCTTGTCATCTGAAGGAATCTAAGGCCGCCTCGCTTGATGGAGCCTGCGCCTCCAGGAGTTCGACATCACTGTCGTCTACGAATCTGAACGCAAACACACTGATGCGGACTGCCTATCTCCACTTTACTTAGGACCGATAAGCAACAGCCATTTTGCGCAACACCAACGCTCGAACCGCGGCCTACATCGTCTCATCCACTATCTAGAAGGCAAGGCTTCTTCACCCCCGGCAGCATTAAAACGTGGTTTGCCGCCTTTCTGTCCGAAAAATGGCGTCCTCATGAAAAATTTCGCCGCCAAGACGACCGTGTGCCTCCTTGTCGTTCCGAGCAGCCTCTGAGCCGAAATTATGCCGCCTTCGTAAGACGAACGAAGAGCTCGGCGCACTGGGCTTACCCGCGCCCTACACCGCATTCAAGATTGGTACCACTCGGTACCAATGTCTGTCGATGTTAACGGTACATCCAAACATGCCCTGAACACTGAAGGTGAAAGACAGCACCGATCAGGACAGCTATATTATTGAAGCCCATACCACCACCAGTCAAGCCATTTCAACAGATTGGAATGGATGTCATCGGCCAGTTCTCAACGTCAATGTAGGGCAAGAATTGAATCATCGCGGCAGCCGACTATTTGACCCACTACGCGGATACAAAAGCTCTGCGGAAAGTGATACTATGGCGTTCTTTACAAAATGCTTCGTTCAGCAGATACTTTTGCTCCAAGGCACCCTTGAAGTTCTCGTGAAGGATAGGGGAACAGCATTTGCGAACGAGCTTACCCAAGCCATTCTGAACTACAGCGACATAAGACACCGGCGAACTACTGCTTACCATCAGCCGAGAGACGTACGGATCAACTGAACGAGACATTCGCTCACACGCTCGCTATGTATGTGGATGGCGAACCGCAGACCTGTGACGCCATCCTCCCTTAGGTCACCTTTGCGTGCAACATCACTGTGTGCAGAAGACCTCCCAGATGACGCCGTTTAGGCTCGTCCATGGCAGGGAAGCAAACACCACACTCGACGCCGTCCTCCCAAACATCACTGATGAAGACAACATTGACGTCACTACCTATACTTTCAGCGTGCATAACAAGCCCGACGACTTGCCCGGCTATAGATCAAGGACGAGCAGGGCACCGTCGCCGCCACTGATTCAGAGAAAAGTTTTTGCTCTGCTAGTTCCAGCCGTACAAGACTCCAGACGTTAAGCAAAAGCTGCCGAGGGAGTGAAAGTTGATGTTCATTTGCAGAGGCGATACCTACACGCTTACGTCGGTTTTCTTATGTCCTGTAAATTTTTGTCCCCAATAGTACTTGTGGTGCAGAATTCTCACTTTGTGCAACGTGCAGGGGTTTCTATGTACGCTCTGCTCGTTTTTTGTAGTTTATGTACCGGGTGTTTCACCTAATACATTGCGCTATTTTTACAATATTAAGCTTTTGAATTAGTTATTGTTAGTTACTTTTTATTAATAAATTAACAATGGAAGGACAAGATATTGCTGGTCGCGGCATCTTCCATCGAAACCTGAGCTGCGGCTAGCGGGAATAAAAGGAGCGGGAGAGGACACGGAGAGAGAAAGAAAGGGGAGCGGTAGTAAGAAAGGAGAAGGGTAGGGGGTAATATACAGTATGTACAAATACGGAATAGGAAATAAATGTGGGGTGCTGCTCTGCGCATGATTAGCAGAACGCTTTTTTGTGCATAGCACTGTCAGCAGTGTAATAAAAAAGAATACAATCAAGAAGTGGTAACTAGAAGGTTGGCTAACTAATAATAAGTAGTTAACTTTAACTCTTATTTTAACCGTTACTTTTTAGTGTAATAATTATTGAGAGGCGTGTACCCCACCGTAATATCCATAGCACTTTTAGAACTTTAAAAACGCGGTTACCCTAGCCGATGTGGGCCAATGAATTTGGCTATTTCGACGAATTAAGTGCACTGGCGAGGTTTGCTTGCCTGCAAGTTTCTCAAAAGCGCATCTATATTGGTGCGATGTAGCTAGAATTTGTTGGGCCACAGCACCAATAGTAACCGTGTTTTCGAAATTCTCAAAACTGATATGGATAAAGCTTACGATAGGCTGCACGCCTCTCAATATCTAAGGAGCCTATCAGTAATACCCACTAGGTTAACTATTCAACATAAGTTAATAAGCCTGCTAGTTAGCACGTCTTAGTCGTATGCTGGTATACTAAAGCGCTAGCAATGCATTGCCGAAAAAGCGGTCGTAAAGCTCAAAAAGCCCATTTTTAAAAAAAATGTGTTATGTCCTAGGTAAAGTACCCTCTCTATATACCGGGTGTTTCAGCGAGCACTTTCAGATATTTTCAAAAATAAGCTTTTGGGGTAGAAATATAAGTTTTGCGGCACAGTAGTACTAGTGCTGGCGGATGCCAGAAAACCGGGGAATCGTTTTAATTAGTAAGCTAGTTAACTAATATTTAATAATCGGCTTTTTAACTTGTAGACTTAGGCGTCTAGTTGCAATTAGAGATTTGTAGCCGGTCGTTAGTAATAGATATAGAAGTTTTTAGAATTTCGAAAACGCAAATACTCTCGCCACTTAAAGCGCGACTGGAGTGTCCGCTGTCCCAGGGGACCAGTTATGCGCTTCTCCTCTGCTTTCGAAGCTCCCGCCCTTTATCGGTTTCGGCACAGGGTGGCTCGGCGACGTCACGTGGTTATGAAACACTCCGAACAAGCCACGGAAGGGAGTAGTATAGCTTTCTTTTTAAACTCATGCTCTGAACGTTTGTCGCGAAGGTTGCACCATTAGGATAATGTTTCTTCGTAGCTTGGCATCTTTGGGAAATAAATGACAAGGTACGTCTCCATCTGTCGCGCTACTGTTACAACCTTGATCGGAACGTTACCAGGGCATCCCGCGGTCGCTCTTCCGGTATATTCGCGGATTCGATTCGAGTTCAAAAGACTATCCCTAACACAATCTGAAGGCACTCTCAGAGCGTCTCTTTCTTGGTACGTAGCGCCTATGCAGGAGCAGCCACAAGTATAGATGCCACAGCGGCTGAGCCCCTTGAGTGAAGAGGAAGAGAAAAAATTGTCAGTAGCTTACCTCGGCTATGCCAGGGTACACGTAGCGAGAGCTAAGGCATAGCTTGGTTAGCCTTGGTTAATATGGATTGCAACGCCCAGGTTAGTCTGGTTGTCTGGCTAGTTGTTGTCACGTGGTTCGTGACGTGGTGTGGAGCGACCACGGTGGGAATGCGAGCACAGCGAAACTGCGAGTTCGTGGACAATGTAGCTTTCGCTGCAAAATGCAACGCAGAGCTTCGTAGAAGAATTAGTTTCGCAAGCCTAAGCCAGGTGCACAAATTCAAAGAAAAAACGAGCAAATTTTTTTTTCTGTCCTTTTGTTCAAGAAACGGTGGGGTTTGAATCCACATTGCAGTTCCAGCTTTCACTGCAATACAAAGCAATACTCCAGAAATTTAGTGTAGTGCCATATACAGTAGAATTTTTTGCCACTAAAAATCAGGGAATTCTCCTCTGTGTTCGTCAAATTGAACTAAATGACACAGTGCCTATACTTTTATTTTAAAGGGCATCTATTTTTGTAAAAGAAGATTAAAAATTGACGCAGCTTGAATTATGTTGAAAATAATGAGCCTTATTTTTCTATAACTAAATCAATCCGACGGTAACATTTTCTGGCCCAGTTAGGTGTTGGCTACGCTATACTTGCGGCCATTTCGCTCAACTAGCCAGTGTATCTCTTATCAAAAGCAACACTAAATTCGCACTAAATTAACCGTGGCGTTAAAGTTTAAGGCTGGTCCAGTACCTAGAAATTCTTTTATTAAGGAGACATGGCCGTGTTAGCGACGGCCACACCAAGACATATCAATACTTAATAGTTATACAAACTGGAAAGAGCAACTACGTGTCTGCTGAATGGATTTTCAATAAAAATATGCAGGACTAAATCTCCTGAATAGGCATCAGCGGGCACCGGAAGCATCAGGCCACACTGCATAATGTATCGCAGCGGTGGCCTAGTGGCCTCAGCATCCGTTTCGCATGCGGGAGGTGCGGGGTTCAATCTCCAGTGCCGCCGGGTACCAACCGGTGATTCAATGGGCACAAGTTTCCCCTGGCCTGGTGTTGGTCTTCTTTAAGGTGAAATGCTTGGGAAATGGGTCTTAGAGCCAACCTTGAGTACAAGAGATATACCTTGTGGCATGGCGCGCTTTGGCCAGATCTTCTTGCGCCTTAAAAATCCGTCATCATCACCATCGCACTGCATAATCTCAACAGCCCGCATAATTTACCCCAACGTGTTCGTCCTAAACTGTATACGTATTTAACTGTAGGCTGCCTAAGGTCACCTTATTGCGCTTCCCAAAAGGTGCGCTGTAACTTCTCCAAAAATTGATTCGTAAAAATTAGCTGCGGTTTAACTGAACTTGATCAGAGAGCGAAAGCTGTGGCATATCGGGCAACTACACGCGGCTTGGCGTCTGTAACGTGGAGGAAGTTCCGCATACTGGACTGCCGCGTGCCCACCCTGCCACCCTGACAGGTGGCAGTTAATGGTTGATTGCGAGAGGTTGGTCACCCAATGAACGCTGCGGCGTATTCTAACCTTTACCGGCGAATCGAAAGGAGCAAGGAGGTCAAGTGGTGCGACACCGTGGTGGACCGTAAGGCTTATAGCCACACTTAACATCTCGCTCACTTGAAGGTCAAGCAGCAACGCACGGCGAAAAGAACTTTACCTTGCGTAGTGAATCTTTGGTTTAAAGAAAAAAGGCTATGTGCAATCGCTATGCCTTCCAACCAGACATCGTACTTATGGCAGTGCAGTCTAATTAACTGGTGGCAACTGCCACCACTACGTTTCAACGGGGATGCTCCTATGTTCCATATATCTATTCATATCAAAAGTGGAGGCGTTTTCCAGCGAAAAACGTTGACTTAGCACGGAAAGTACTTTGGGTAGGATGACACTTTGTTTTGTGAAAATTAAATTTGCTGTGTAATCATCGCCACTGGAGCGATATCGGCGGTGTGAGTATCGCGACAGTTGGCTATAAGATAAACGCAGCCGTTCGGCCATCGAGCCGCACTCCACTACGAGCTTTAATAGAACAAACCCTTTCGCTTGTCCACCCACCTGACCTTCTCTGCTGTTCCCCGACAAAACATGACACTGGCGACGAGAATGGGATTCTGACCAGTTCTGCGGCAGGCCGACATCGCAATGGATGGTCCGGCAGCGGCTGGTGTAGTGACTCAAGTTGTCGGTCGGCTCGGACACATTGAGCCCTTTGACGAGTCTACGAGGGACTGGCCGCCGTACGAGGAATGCTTGGCGTCGTTCCATCAGGTCAACTGTATCGCTGAGGTCGACAAGGTATGTACACGCTTTTTTGAATATGATAGGCCCAAAGACGTACAGTCTCTTCAAGTCGTTGACTGCGCCGGAATTGCCGTCAGCTAAATGTTCCGACGTCTTAAAAAAACTTCTAGGTGCCCACTTGCCACCGAAGCCGTCAGTATTTAGCGAACGCGCAAAATTTCAGAGAAGAGTGCAACTCGAGACTAAATCCATTTCGGAATATGTTGCATAGTTGCGGAAATTCGCGCAGATCATGCGAATTCGAATTCGACCTCGATCAGTCGCTGCGGGACCGTTTTGTCTGCTGTCTGCGTAGAGAGCATATACAGCGCGTGTTAATCACGGAGGATAAGAAGCTTCCAGTAAGGTGTGGAACAAGCGCTAGCCATGGAATCGGCGAAAAAGAGCGTGGCCGAAGCGCACGCCTCTGAAGCGAGTGTACCGGACGTTCACAAGGTCAGAGCGGCCGGGGAAATTGATATGACGCGGCGGAACTGCTACCGCAGCGGGTCGGCAAAGCATGTAAGCGGACCGTGTCCGCACATCGCAGACATCTGCTACAAATGTGATACAAAAGAACACATTCAGAGAGTGTACCAAGCTGACAAGCAGCGAAAGACGAAGGGAGCGCGGCGGAACACGGTGAAGATGCTGGTTCAATTCAATCTTCTGCTAGCATGAAGAAAATTTTTTCGCCTGGTCTGCATGCGATAAAAATTTCCATGCACGTACAAGGCGCACCCCTGAAGATAGAGCTAGATACTAAGGCTACTGTGTTCGTCACATCTTTGCATCAGCTTCGTCAGATGATTCCCTCGATCCGAACGACGCTCAAGCTGCGGACGTTGGGCGGAGCTATCGTCCAGCCCTTCGGAGGTACTCACGTTGCCTTGCAGTACGGACAGCAGACGGCCCAGCTGCATCTCTACATCATGAAAAGGGACTCCCTTTTCTAGGTCGACAATAATTTCAAACCATCCGACTGGACTAGAGACGTATCTTTCAACTCAACGCTGTTCACAGGTTAGACGGTTCTGCATGTTCCAGTCAAAGCGCCAGAGTGCTAGACCTTCTACACAGAATCAGAGTTTGTTTAAGGACTAACTGGGGACAATTGCAGAAGAAAGAGCAGATTTTTTCCTAAAATAAGGTAGCGTGCCAAAATTTATGAAGACAAGTGTGCATTTTGCCTTTCAACCTGCAGTCGGACTGAGCTTAAGAAGTTGGAAGTCATGAGAATCATTTCACCAGTCGCGACAAGTGACTATGCCACATCGGTTGTACCAGTTGTAAAGGACGGTGGTGGCTAAGGGCTATGCGGCGATTACAAGACCACCCTAAGTCCTTATCTTGAAACTGACCGTTGCCCACTTCCGAGAGTCGACGAGTTGTTCTCAGCATTCGCAGGGGACCAAGATTTTCCTCAATTGAGCTTATTGGCAAGTAGTAATGTCGGAGTCCTCAAGAAAATACTTGACTCTAAATAAGCGGTCGAAAAAGGCCGAAATGTCGCACGCAATCCTAGGAATGCTGTGCAGCTAAAAAAACCTGCGTTCTAGATTAACGCAAGAACGCGTTTACAACAGTTGGCTATGCGTTTTACCTTATGCATTAATAATGTTATTTACTGCTCGGGCAATTAAGGTAGAGTTATTTTTGCAGCAGGTCACATATGGGGAAAAATTCAAGGTTGTGGTATTCTAAAGGGGCTAAAGTACATGTACTAATTTTATTCCATGCTCTACAGCTATACCCATATTTTGTCACTCCATAGTATATATATTCTCAACGCACGAAAGAAAAACACTGAATGCCGAGTAGCTTGAAGAAAATTTCGAAGGAACATTTAAGCTCCGCCTTAAGATTATGACGCGATAGCCTAATGGATTAATTCTCATATATGCAGAAGGTTCTCTACATTCATAGGTTTCTGGGAGTCCCAATATCCATCCTGGCAGAGTGGTGGAGGGCTTCAGCGATGCGTCACTGCCATGCGATGGCAGGTGCTCTTAGCGGTGGGCCTTCCGCGGCCCTAGTTGCTCTTCCCGAGGGCCCAGTAGTTAAAGGGACACTGAGGACAAATTGAAGTTGGCTTGTATCGATAGAATACCAGCTTCTGATCACAAAAACGCCGCTCTTACTGAAAACAAAGCTCTTGTAAGGTAGAAAATAGCAAGAACGAAAATACAGGTATCGCCACCACAGGCCAATCTCGCAAGTACAAGCGTGGTGACGCGATAGGACAAGAGACACCACCTCGGAGGAATTTTACTTCCTACAACTTGTGCGAATATCTGACGCTGACATAGGTAGGTTGCGCGGTTTAATATTGAAGTATGTTTTGTTTTATAACCAATAGTGCACTTTTATCACACAAGGAAGGCAGACAAAAGACAACCTGAATGTTGGAAGCAAAGAAAACCGATGCTTGGCGGCGCCACAGGCGGCCAGGAGAGTTTCGAATGAGCTTTGCGTGTCTGTGGTTTTGTTTTTGACGCGCCTCGATTTGCAAGCGCCGAACAGCAGAGGAACTCCAAGTGCCGCTTCATGTGCTAGTTAACCTTTTAAGGCGCCTGTTCAGGCTTGTCAGATGTTCGCCACGGTCGATGAAAAACTATGATGGCACGATGGTCGGTGATCGTACAAGGCAGCCCTTGTGTATTCGCACGCTCGCCCGGCGAAACATTCCCGTCTGTGCCAGTCAACTTCCAACTACTTAACGGAAATCGTTTGTTAGGGATGGGAGACAAGGTACAAGGCAGTTCAGAAAAATTGCTGATGGCCTGGCTCTGTTAGGCCAGGATATACCTAGCGAAAGCGCGGAGATTTCTGCATCAGAAGAGTGCATTTACTAGATGCGCCTTTGTTGCTGGTTGTAACTTGAGCCGTCGTGGCGGAGTGGTAGCGTCTCCGCCTCAAACGCCAAAGGCCCTGGCTCGATTCCGAACCTCGGCACAGGATTTCTTCTCCTTTATTCAGTGAGTGGGCGGGGGGTTTCAGTGACTCCCATAGATGCCGCCACCGAATACGTTTGTTCGCGGTTAAGCGCAGGCTCTGTTAAGGCGCGTATATGCTGCGGCGTAACGCGCGCGCTGCACGGCGACGTCACGTCGGTCAAAGCGGAACCCTCTATACTCCAACTGCGCTTGACCGCCGACGCGTTCGGCGGCTTCGGCGCACTTTGAACGCACTGGTGGGGATACTTGGAGCATGTCTCTATTTCGTGCCGAGTGCGCCAGCCGCCGCCGGCCCGGCCAGACTGATTCGACTCTACGGCGAGGTGCGCGTTGTGACGCAATTCAATCGCTTCGGCAGTTCGGCGGAGCTGTTCTTTTCGAGCTCGGCTAATTTAATCCATTCACAGTACATATCTGAAGGTACATGCAAGTGGGTGAGAGAGCCGGATTCAGTAGACCTGTTGTATCTAGCGGAAGCCGTTGAAGCGTCGTGCGCCGGCTTTAGTTTCAAGCCGCCGACTTTAATAGCGATCGTCCTTCAGCACCCATCCGTTTTTTGCGGTAAAAAAATAAATAAACAACTTGGCCCTTGCAACCGTATGAGACCTCGACGCCGCCTGCTGCGCCGTGCAACCACGCCGTTCAAGGAATCACAATCCGTTGGCCCCAAAGCCCAGGCCAGCCTCCGATGGGCGCAAGGCGCCGACGTTGTCCTGGCCCCTCGCGACTCCCCGCACTGGGGTTATGATATTTAGTTTGCAACGGCTGCTCAATGAGCTAGGGGGAAACGACCCGCCGGCTTAGACCCTAACCGTGCTCCCTCAAAAGCACCGTACGCTCTTTGTGGCTGAGGTCGCTGAAATGCAGGTCGGAGTTTTTGCGAAAACTACGTCGTCGGGTTCGGGAACTGGATCCATCGTAACGCTGGCAAGACACAGGTGCTAACGTATACGAAGGTACGGTAGCGACCTCCGATAGATGCCTTGAACGTGCGGCGGCGGTAGCTTTCATTTCGGCAGCTGCTAGACCGCACCGCTAGCCGCCAGAAATCACGGAGTCTCCGTTTACGTCACGTTTCACGTCACTCAGTCCTGTGGCGTCATAAGAGTTCTCGAGTTGAATTGGAGCGGCGGGAAAAACTTTTTCAACTTCGAATCCAAATTTCTTTGAAATAAAGGCATTTTTCGCTCCCGGTCAAGCGGCAACAAAGCCATGAAATGCCGAACTATCATCATCATCATCATCATCATCATCATCAGCCTTACTATACCCACTGCAGGGCAAAGGCCTCTCCCATGTCTCTCCAATTAACCCTATCTTTTGCCAGCTGCATCCACCCTTTGCCTGCAAACTTCTTAATCTCATCCGCCCACCTATCCTTCTGCCGCCCCCTGCTACGCTTACTTTCTCTTGTAATCCACTCCGTTACCCTTAAGGACCAGCGGTTATCTTGCCTTCACATTACATGCCCTGCCCAAGCCCATTTCTTTCCCTTGATTTCGACTAAGATGTCATTAACCCGTGTTTGTTCCCTCACTCACTCTGCCCGCTTCCGGTCTCTTAACGTTACACCTATCATTTTTCTTTCCATGGCTCGCAGCGTTGTCCTTAACTTAAGCTGAACTCTTTTCGTTAGCCTTCACGTTTCTGCCCCGTAGGTGAGTACCGGTAACTATCAGATTTTGCTAACAAAACAAAATGATAGGGTTCTCCTCAGCGTCCCTTTAATTTAACTGCCACCAGCCACGGTGGGCAGTTTTCTCACTATCCGGTTGGCAGGTTGCGATGCCGCCGCAATGTTACGTGACCTAGGTTGCCCACCTGCCTCATACAGATTGCTCTCTGAGGACCACCTGTCAGAGCCGTGCCCGTGTTTTCACTCACAAAGCCGACGCCGAGAACGTAGGCAGCGAATTTTCTGGTGAATGTCGCCTTTAATGCTCTCGCGTTAAATCATGAAAGCTGTTAAGAGACGCAAGGAGCGCCGGTTCATTCAAGCGTTTGGATGTCCTCAAAGGCGCGCACAGCAGAACACCAATGAAAATGAGAGAATATGAAAAGGAGAAACTATAAAAAAGGTAGCGAACTTGAAATCCGCCCTTTTGGACAGCGGTCATGAACACCTCTTTGCAGAATACATTTGAAAATTCAGCAAAGCCTGTTAGTTCTCTCATACAATCTCATTAAAAATCTTGCGTTCTCTCGCTTAGAATCGGACCAAATCGAATGTTCGCTCATCACGGCTGAACGAAAGAGCAACAACTGTAAAATAAATCAGAAAAAAGTTGCAATGATGTAGGAATTTCTAAAACAACGTGCGTTCAGGTAACACGCAGAGTGCAGCAGTAGAACTGCGTAGACTGTAGTGTACCATGGAAACAAACTGTGCCGGGTTCGGTTTTAGCAGAGTGCCTGCCATTCGATTAGGCTCCCGAAGATTTTCTAGATCTTCATGGATCGAACTTTATGTGCATTGAAGCAAGGATGTTTATATGCTGAATTTAGAGGGCGCCTCATCTTGCCCCTTTGGAGTGGGGCATAATGCAACATTTTGAAGTTTTAATTAATATTATGTTTTTCTTATTCAGTCATCAGCTGGCGATTTCGCACTAAAATTGGCAACAAGACGTACGCAACAATGACAACTGCATCAAATTCTTAGGTTCTATTTCTCTACACTACTTCAAGACGGGACCGTAAATGTTTTCAGTTGGACGATGTAACATCGTATTGTGGAAGTTTATTTCAGTGTGGCGCTGCACATAAAAAGTATGAATGAAGCAGTCTTTCGAAAAGCTCGCCTCTGCTACGCATCTGGTGTTCTTATGGCAGATGATTCGCGACGAAACATTTTTTGTGAAACGCTGTTTGTCGATATTTGCAAGGCCGTTCATTATGTCATACAACAGGTGCAGCCGTTTCTGGACGATTCTAAGCTGGCAAAGAGGCAAGTCTCCTTGTGCGTAAAGGAGCGAACAGAATCCTGCCTGCGATAGCATAAATGCACGAAACACAAGGCACGCCACTGGACGTGTTCAATTTTCGAAGTTCGGATTTTGGTACGTCGATGCCCTGCTTCACATGTCAATTCCAATATGGGACGGACCAGAATCTTTTACGAAGATATCTCTGTCCGAGAGGAGGCGTGTTTAAGCATTGGGCTGATGTATCGGAATCCTTTGTTAACTTTCCTTACATCGTCTACATGTGCTCTCTATGTGAGGTTCGAGGTTATTGTGAGGCCTCGGTATTTGTACTCGGTTGCTTGGTTTACCGTATTTTTATGTAGGCTTTACAAAAAATTAATGTATATTATCTCAGCTAATCCAGGATACACAAAGCGAAAGATGTAGGCATTCACTGTGTTCCTTGGCGTTGGCGTTGACAATGTTCTAGACGGCGATGGCTTTGAGGAAAGGAAATGCGCATAACTGGCTCCCTCGATATGCGGACGCCTCGTTCGTGTCTTGGCACATGTGGTGGTGGTGAGAGAGCAAGATGTGGCCAGAATGCATTAGCGCTGAATTCCATCTCCCAGGGTGGTAGAGAGGGCGCGCTGCCTATCCAGTGTGCGGAACGCAATCAAAGCACGCTTTTGCAGCTGAACACCAAGCCACGTATATGGAAGAGAGATTGAAGTTTCCACTGAGCCACGGAGCCGGTTTGCGCCTATCCATCCGTGAAAATGAACGTCTCTTGCAAAGTTATCAACGCCAAAGAACTCTATGAACGCCGTCGGCCCACTTGTTTTGTTTGGTTTTTGAGTAAAGGAAATGGAACAGTAACCGTCTCACATATATCAGTGGACACCCGAACCGCGCCGTGAAGAAAAGAATAAAGGAGGGAGGGAAAGAAGAAAGAGCGGAGGAACATCTGTGGGTCAGTGCTACCAGTGGCGCATGCGTAGTAGTCAGTAGGGAGCGAGAGAGAGAGAGAAAGAGTCGGCGGCGGCCACCTGCGCCGTGCGTGGCGTCACTGGTGCTCCGACATATGCCGGCTCGCGCGAAGCGCTGTGTTGACTAGCGTAGTGAAGCATTTCGCCTCAGAAGCCTAACAGCTGACGTAGATGTGTTCCAGACATAAGTACAGTATTGTTTACGTTTAATTATACATTTACCATTGTGAGCGCCCTTCCTTCAATCGGGGACAAACGCTGATTTAACATTACTCGATCATCAGTAGATTTTACTTCTGTATTAATTACTCAGTCATAGGCGTAATGGCTGGCTCTAACGGGGCAAAGTTCGATCATGTCATTGATGCATACTAGGAATCAGAACGGCGTGAGGACGGAGCCCTCTGGAACACCGGGCATAATAGATTCTCATGTCTCGGACTGCTGACCATCCATACTGACACACTCCTGGTGATTACGTAAAAATTCCGCTACTCAAGCAATAATGTCATTATCACGTAGCAATCATTTCAGCTTGATCAGTAATTTTCGTTGACACCCTTTACCTTAAACTTTTTTGAGACCAATAAAAGTCTTGTCTATTTGCCTCCTACTATCCAGAATCTTGGACAGGTGATGTGTGACTTCTGTCAAACGCGTAACCGTTGTAATGCCGTGTTGAAATCCATGTCCAAATTCGCTGAGATTGTTATTCTGGGATAATATTCCGCGGATGTATTTAAAGATAACATGCTCTGAGACATTACTCGCGGTTGATGGCAGTGCAGTTGGCCTTAGAGTTGATACTACCTTTGGATCTCCCACTTTTACTGCAGAAACTATCTTGCTAATTAACCAGTGTTCAGGGACTGCTTTTTTGGAAACAGGTTTACAAAAATTTAAGAACAATTATTTTGAACCCATTCAGCATACATTTTAAACAACACATTCAGAATTTCATCCGGAGCGATAGCCTTTTTAGGTTCTAACTCAAGCAGACGGGCGAGAATTCCCTCAATAGAAAAACATAGGTTCTCCGTCCTCGGGATCTCCTGAACTGCTGCCAAGTGCATTGGTATTGCAACGTCTTTACTGTAGAATAAAGATGTTGAAAAATTTTCTAAGATCTTTGCACGGTGATGTTTCTGTTTTAAACTAGGTTTGAAAAATGATGTTACTGTTCCCACTGAACCATTCATGGGGAGGTGTCTGGCTTGTTTTGTGGTTTTGATTGCAACCCTTCAACTTCTCTGGGACAATTGCTTGCAGTCTTCAAATAGAAGATTGCTTTTTAATGAAGACAGCCTCCTATTTGAACTTACATGCGATGATCGAAGAATTCTCTTTCAGATTATGACTCCAGATTTAACACTTGTAAAGCGCTTTATTGTTTAACCAGATCTGCGATTTGTCCTATTGAAAGTTTGGAGCCACAGAGGTAATACAATTATGATCTCCAACTTTAACACTTAGAAGCCAGCTTTCACTGTTTGGTAGAACGTTCTGTGGTGGAGACCTTTTAAAAGCAGGACAGAATGGTGGGAATGTTGGTATGGCATGTTAAGGAAAAAATAAACCAGCCAAAAAAGTCGAACACACAAGGAGAGAGTAACACAGGAGAACGGCTGGACTAACAACTGAATTCTTTATTGAGTACAAAACCGCCGAGTAATCTCAACGCATGCGCCAAGGCAGGACAAACACTCAAACATGGTTATTCAAATAATCAAATTATTTTATCGTCAGCGCTATCGATGGCGAACTGACGCAAACATTGCCATGGTTAGCTATTTGAAAGGCCTCAAAGATTTCGCAGGCCTTCAGTGTTTTTCCATAGCCCGGAATGGTGACATCAAAGAAACGTGGGGAAGATTTGCCGGGACTTCTACTGCAGTGCCAAGCAAGACTGCTATCTTCACCAGCGCCAAATTTTGTTCTGTGCTTACGCACCCTCTCGTTCACGCAGTCACCCGTCTGACCTATGTAAAATTTTCCCCAGGACAGCGGAATCTTCTAAATCACTTCGGTCCGGCACTTTGCGTAAATAGTTCTATGTTTGCTCGTGCAACGCTTCTTATTTCCGCCAGGCATAATTCATTCACGAAATTTGAAACCTTAACGGGAGCAGAAAAATCAAATTGAACCTTTGGTGCTCGGCGACTCTCTTAACATTGTATGCCACTTTGTGAATTAAGGCATGACTTGAATTTTTTTTGTTTTTTGTCACTGGCATCATTCTTTTCCTTTTTGACCTCGCGGTTCAGCTCCTTTGATACGGATTCAGCGACCGCTCTCAACGTTCCTGCTGGGAAACCTGCATCCGACAGGCGTTTGGCTAGCGTTGTGGCACTGATTGACACGGTGTGGCAGCAACTATTTTTCACAGTGTTCTAGAAAAAAGCCTTAACAATACCTCTCTTGACTAGTTTAGAATGGTTAGAGTCAAAGGTTAAGAGCCCTTTTTTGTACTTGGTGAATACATCCAGTACACATGGCCTTCCCCAGAAAAGGTTAGCAACAAGTCTAAAAAAATGATAGTTGAACATGCTTTGGGTGCCTTTAGGCGCTGCTCATCCCAACTGAATTTCACTCACGAATTAGTCACTAACAACTCCAACCGTTTTTTAGACTTGTTACTATTGTTTTCTGGAGGCCATGTGTGCTGGATGTTGCACTCCTTTCGTTAGCCTTCAAATTTCGCCCCATAGGTGAGAAGTATATTGGTGCAAGGCAACTTCTGATCTTCAAGGTGCGCGCGGACACGACCGACTGCGCAGGCGAGCAAGAGCAGGGGCACTGCGAAGACCAGCGTGAGGAGTGGAACACGGCGCCGCCTCTTTTGCTGGGGAGGACGGTGGGAGTAGATGCAGCGCAGCAGTGAGAAACACACTGCCTGATCGACATACAAAGCTATAGCAGCTGTTGTCCACAGGCAAAGGTCTGCACAATGACAGTCATCCCACAGTGGGATCAAAGTGTACCGCTGGGTTACTGATGTTACCAACGCTTCATCTTCCCTCCTGCTTGGTAGTCAGTCTCTCATTTCATAGCAGGTCATAGTCGATTTCGTCGCTGTGCTTATGGTTAAAGGCTCCAGCTTGATAATGTGTGTCCTTGTGGACACGTTTATGGCTCTGGGCCTCAATATTTTGGCAACTATAATTACACGTCACATACTGTTAGTGATATATGTGGTGTCATGTCCATCTGTTCTGTGCGAGAGGCTTTTTAAACTCGTTCTGGGTAATTGGCGAGCATGACCCCTGAAGAAATTATTTGTTGCAATTGCAAATAGCGCATTGCCCCACCGCCGCCGTACTGTCCTTCTTTCGGAGGGCATATAGGTTTTACTTATGCTTCGTTTTTGCTTCCTCTATCGTGGTCATTTCGCCTTCTTCATCACTCTGTGAGGCTATTCGTCCTATGATGAGGGGGCCCGCAGTCTTGGAGGGAAGTCGTTCATCATTATTGTCTATCTGGCTACGCCCACTGCAGGGAAAAAGCCTTTTCCATGTCTCTCCAATTAACTCTGTCTTTTGGGAGCTGTGGCCACCGTATACCCGCAAACTGCTTAATCTCATCCGCTCACCCAAAGTTCTGCCACCCCCTGCTACGCTTGCCTTCTCATGGAATCCACTTCGTTACTCTTAATGGCCATCGGTTATTTTGCCTTTGTATTACATTCCCTGCTTAAACTCATTTCTTCTTCTTGCTCCCGAGTAGAATATAATTTAAGAGCAATTGGTCCCTCACCTACTTATCTCTCTCCCTGCCTAGTAAGAAGGCGCCACGCCCGCGTTTCCTTGTAGCCTAGTGCCTCCCTTCCCAACTCGTTAGACGATTTTTACAGCTCTTGCTTTCATCCACACCGGACTTCAGCGACTGGTGGAGAACTTACTGTTATTCGTGTCGCCATTCAGCATATCAGTAAAGAAACACCCCAGCAGTGGTTTCTTTTAACTGATTCAAATGCAGTCCTTCCAACCCTTACAATCTGCTCTTCGTAATGGGTCTCAAGAACAACTGGTCGAGGAAATCCGAGAGCTTCACCACACCGATATCAATAAAGGGCACGATACTCTTTACCAATGGCTACCAGGACACAGCGGTATCGCAGGCAGTCACCGCGAGGCCTGATCCGCGCGGGCGAGGCCGCGGGAACTGCTCACCATGAGGGCGATTGTGTGCCCGTTCCCATCTCGAGAGCCGACGCAGTGGGTAGGCTTAGACGACTGGCGCGGGACATGACGCTTGCCGCGTGGAATTCAGGTCAGTTCCCGAATTGGCGTTTAAAAACCAGGACCCAGATCTTAAGCTCCTACTTCCATACGGCCTACCGCGACGTGAAGCAACTTGGCTGTGTCGCCTGTGGCTTGGTGTGGCTTTCACTAAGCGCTACTCTTTTTATCGGTATAGCTGCTAGCCCTGCATATGCCATCTGCGGGTGTTACAAGACTATGGCCCCTATTTTTGTGAATGCCCTGCCTACAGCGCAGAAAGGCAGTTTCTCTGCCGTGCGCTGGAGCCTCTAGATTCACGCCCATGCTCTGACGGAAATGAAGATTCTCGGCCACTGGCCGCGGTGAAGGCCTCCAAGGCACTGTTCCGTTTTTTGAGAGCTTCTGGCCCACACGATAGACTGTGACTTTACCGAACGGTGTGACTTTGCAGAGTGTCTTCAATTTCTTGCTACTTCCCTCACCCCTTTTCCCCGTGCAGAGTAGCAAACCGGTTTTTCTTCCGGTTAACCTCCCTGCGTTTTCTCCTCCGGACCTTCTTCCTCCTGTGTTTGTCATTACACAGAATTCTCAGTTTCTTTTTTAAAATTCATCTTCATGTTTTTAAAGGTTTCTTTATGCCTTGTATGCTTATCTGGAGTTTTTATGCTGTCCTTGCTGCATTTTTGTGTTTAACTTTCGTATGTATAACCACTTCCATCTGTAGTTTCCTCGCGCACTGAGGATAAATAAATAAATAAATAAATAAATAAATAAAAAGATGCGTTAAATGACTATACGATGGCACATCGGGAAAGTCGTACTTGTTGGCTGCTTATATTCTGAAATTATGGCGCATGAGTTTTGTTGTCCGTTTCGTGAGCACAGAGGGACTCAAGTAAGCATCGAAAGCGCAGCCATGAGTGAGGAGGACGCTCAGGTTGCTTTCGGTTGCAACTTCTTCAGCACACCTGACGCCTGGATGTGAACTAATGCTAAAATCTGAATGACTCCTGTCCACGTGCGGAGCGCGATAAGGCCGCGGCCGTTGCCGAATTGTCTCTGTGACACGTGCATTACTTTGCGATTGATACCTTCCAAGACAATTTATTTTCTCAAAGCCTTATGATGCCTTCGACGAAGCATGGCCGCTGGCGCCTTTGAACTGTACGAGTTGCCAACGAATTCGTAACTAGGAAACAAAACTAAGAACGTCAAACGAGTGAGACCTTTGGTCCTCGATGAGGAAACAACGTGGCGAATTGTTGTCAACGAGTTGCCTAATGATATAGATTTTTCTAACACTGCAACGTTCAAGGTGTTTTGAGTGTTCGGTACGCATTGTGTTTGGAGTGCGCAGAGACGATGCAGTGCTTTCGCATACTGAATCTTCTTTTGCCAGCCCCTTCCCTT
Source organism: Amblyomma americanum (assembly GCF_052857255.1). NCBI lineage: Eukaryota > Metazoa > Arthropoda > Arachnida > Ixodida > Ixodidae > Amblyomma > Amblyomma americanum. Next base: position 113,426,346 of record NC_135503.1, read on the forward strand.
TCGCCGAAAGGTAGAGAGAGCTCTGCTCTGGATCTGAGAGAAAAAGTTAAATGTAAGTTCGCGAAACATAGGATAAGGAGGAAACACAAAGCCCAGAAGGCCATCGCAAACGGAATAGCTTGAACACTACACTGCATGTTTGGTTTCAAACCGAAAAGGTAGGTTAAGAGCTCTTTTTTTTCACGGATAGAACCCGCAATAGCTTTCCTATAGACACCCTTTATTTTTACGCACAGGCAGCGGTAAGACGAGAGAAGTTTCACTGATTATCTTTGGTGGCCCACAACAGTGTCCCCGTTCACGAAGCGCGCGCCTCTAACGGCGCGATTGTCGACAGAGTCGCTGTATTTTGAATATATGCAACCACCCTCGCATAGAACTGCCTCCAATGAAGCGATGACGCAAAAGACACTGGCTGTTGTGAAGCCAGCGCGGCTCCCTCTTCCTGAAACCTGCAAGAGTAAGGAAGACTATCTCCTTCATCCTCTTTAACCTCGACTAAAGCCCACTTTGGAGACAGGGGAGCGACATCTCGGCCCCCCACCACTCCGAGCCCGTGTGCCGTGGGCTGCATATTTTTGAGAAAGGCTGTTCACGGACAAGTATGTGGCACCTTACCACGATGAAAAGAAAATATGGAAGTGGCGTCACGAAAGATGGATTAGCTGCTTGGCGTGAGAAGCTGCAACGCAAGAAGCCTTTTTTCTTGTACTGCTTTGAACCATTATTTGAGCCGCTCCGTCCCATTCCCTTCAATTCCACCGGCGGCATGAGGTTGTTTTTTTCTGATGCTTTCTAATCACTTATTTTTAAATAATTATCCTATCAATGTCCCGTTGATGGATGCCACCAATTATAAACAAAAAAACTTCCTTTATGCTCCTTGGTTTCGGTGACTGTTGGCTTCCGTCGCTATAACTGTACCTCAGTTAGCCCCGTTCAAATTCGACATAGCACCGATGCGGAATCTAAAGTAATATACCCAATTTGAGCCTGTCCAGCTGGTCCAAACAGGTAGGCGATGAGGATAATTTAGAGCCATACCCGCCCTCAAGGCACCCTCAAGGCACTATATGAAGCACTTGTAATTTAAATATATGTCTCAACTAAGCAGCCTACTCATTTTTTTGTACGCACGGGGCAATATGGGCTGTCCATACTGAGTCCATGCTGCACCTTGTGCAGGCAGCCCACCTCACTGTTGGGCGTTGCGAGGACATTTGTTAGGTTGGGGCAACCTAAACGAATTAAAAATAATAAGCCCCTGCCTGCACCACTGATGTTCAACGGGCTTAATTCAATCTTAAAATAAATGAAAAGGCCCTAAAGCAATGATACAATTTTGCCACCCGTAGGTGGGGAAAATAAAAAATGACGGTGGGTGGGGGGGGGGGGGCAGTAAAGAGCTACATAGTGACCCACAGCCGGGGAAGCGGGCCCGGGTAGACGCCCATGATCTCTCCTGGGACTGAGCGGACAAAAAAAGTATGGTGGGGCAGCCAAATAGATAAAGAGGAGGAGGGAAAGCCAGGGATGTTAACCAGAAAGGGGTTTCGGTTGGCTGCCCTTAACTGGGGAAGAGGGATTAGGGGGCTAAAAGAAGGAAGAGAGAAGGAGAAAAAGGCATAACACACACATGCACGCACAATGCTGTCACAATTTGTCACTCAATCCAGTCGCTCTCAAGTAGGCAAAGAGTGCCTTGAATACCTTGAGGGCAGTCGACTGCTGTGGCCACGGACCGAGGATCTTTTGCTCTGTTAATGGGCGAGGATCGAGGCGGTCCAGGGCACAACACAGTGTTTGTCTTGCACTCGGAAATGCAGGGCACTCACAGAGAAGATTAGCGATGGTCTCCTCACAAACGTAGCTTTCACAGGCAGGACTGTCGGCCATCCCCATCCGGAAAGCATAGTGGTTGGTAAAAGCAACGGCGATCCATAAACGGCATAACAATGTTGCGTCGCGACGTGCTAAGTTACGTGGAAGACGAAGGCACAGTCCAGAGTCCAGTGCCTTGAGGTGGAGGTTGCAAAACTCTCCCGTGTTCCACGCTAAAAGTGTGAGCTCCAGCGCCAAAGGGCGAAGCCCACACGCTGCGTCAGGTCTTGATATTGAGATCCTCACTGGAAGTCCGTCGTTGTGAGCCGAACGCGCAGCCGCATTGGCCTGGTGGTTACCGTTATTACCACATGGTCCTAGAAGCCATTGAAAAATGATGTCATGACCTTTGGAAACGGTGCCGTGGTACAGTAGACGGATCTCAGCAACAAGTTGCTCCTGCGACCCGCGGCGTAGCGCAGCTTGCAGGGCTTGAAGGGCTGCTTTAGAGTCGGTGAAAACCGTCCAGTCATGTGGAGGTTCCTGACTGATGAACTCTACCGCAGCCCGTAAGGCTGCGAGTTCCGCACCAGTTGAAGATGTTGGATAGGTCGTCTTCACTTTCATGAAGATGGATCTGGCCGGTATCACCACCGACCCCGCAGAACTGGTCGAGTGAACTGATCCATGTGTGTAAACATGTATGCGGTGACTGTGGTAAGAATGCAGGTGATTCAATGTCAGTTGTTTGAGAGCGGGTAGTGATACACCAGCTTTCTTCGTAATTCCAGGAATATAGGGGTGAACCCGAGGTTCATGAAGACTCCATAAGGGTGAGCACGGTCTTGATGCAGGGGTGAACTCCGATGGAAGATATGCGCGATGAGCTTCAATGACTTTGGCGAATGCAGTACGCGGCCTAATTATTGGGAGTGTTGCGAGGTGATGACAGGGAACCCATGTGAGGTGCCGAATATGTGTTATCATGGTGTCAACAGCAATGTATGTAGTAACAGGATGTTCCCGGGCAACAAGAACAGTTGATGCTGTTGATGCACATTTAGGCAGTCCAAGGCGGATACGGAGAACTTGCGCTTGCACGCTTTGAAGAGTTGATATTTGTCTTTCTAATGGAACTGAATATCGGAAGACTGTACCGCATGTAGCCCAGAAATAGGTAACGGTACAGTTGCAGCATAGAGCGCACTGATGCGCCCCAGGACTTTCCCCCGAGGAAGGAGAGGACGTAGACAATCGCAATTAGTCTCGTTCTCATGTCGTAGACATGTGGACTCCACTAGAGATTCCTGTCGATGACAACACCAATGAATCTGTGGCTTCTCTCATAGGGAATGGCTACACCATTAATGCGAATGGTGTAGCGTGACATTATTTTGCGTATGAACGCCACAAGTCAACACTATTCGGTCGAAATGTTCAGGCCTTGCAAGCGAAGATAAGATGTCAATATCGATGCCGCCTTTTGAAGTCTTGCACGAACTTGAGGACGGGTCACCCCTGATGCCCAAATACAGATGTCGTCTGCATATACCGAGATCTGAGCAGATTGTGGCAATACGTCGCCCAGGCCGATGAGAGCAAGGTGGAAGAGAACTGTGCTCAGCACTCCACCCTAAGGAACTCCGCGCGAATTTCGGTGTGAGGACGTTGGTCCGTCCGCAGTCAGGACAAAAAACGACCTCTCTGATAAATAGCTGCGTATCCAGCTGAACGTGCGGCCTCCGATCTCAGCAGCTTCCATTGCGTCCAAAATGGCCTGATGCGTTACGTTGTCGTACGCGCCCTTCATATCCAAAAACAATGCCACGGTCAATCTTTTCAAACTTTTGCTGTGGGGCACCGACGTTACAAGGTCAACCACGTTGTCGATAGAAGAGTGGCCCTGTCGGAACCTAGACATAAAGGTTGGATAAATCTGATATCGCTCCAAGTACCATTCCACACGTGTGAGCAGCATTCTTTCCATGACTTTGCCGACGCAGCTGGCGAGTGCAATTGGACGGTATGATGAAAGGTCGAGCGGTGATTTCCCCGGCTTAAGAAGTGGAACCAGACGACTGGTCTTCCAATCATGAGGAACTATGCCAGCAGTCCATGGCTTGTTATAAGTGTCCAAAAGAGCCCGTCGAGCTTCTTTGCCAATGTTGGCAAGTGCGGAGTACGTCACACCATCGGGCCCTGGTGATGATGACCTTCTGCAACAAGCCAGCGCAGCATCAAGTTCTTCCATGGAGGATAGTGCATCCATCCGAGAATCCCGTGAGGGTGGAAATTTGTTGCAGTGCAGCGTTTCGCCTGGATTCGGAGGGCCTGTTATTCTTGCGCAGAAATCTTCAGCTGCCTCAACCACACTGCGCCTTTGGTGGAGCGCTACGGATTTGAACGGGTAGCGCTGTTGAGGGTACGTGCGAAGACTCCGAATTACACTCCAAACGCGGGAGAAAAGCTTCCATGGATCAAGTGTTTGGCAAAATGGCCTCCACCGTTGTGTTTGCAGTGCCTGAATTCTGCGATGATTCTTCTTCTGTATGCGCCTAGCATCTCTTAGCTCAAGGCGCGACTTTGTGCGTCGGTATCTGCGCTCTGCCTTGCGCCGTTGTGATCGCAGTCGCTGCAATTTGAAGTCAAAATCGGTGTAGTTAGCGACAGGGTTAAAGGGGCAGGTGGCTTGTTCCGTGCCCTCCTTAATTTTTTGTTCAAGACCGGTAGAGAAGCCCTCTGTGCAAGCAGCCTCCATAAGTAATTTAAAAACTGTCCAGTCAATGCGCTGCCTACACGTGGCTGGGGAAAATGTGGAATGGCCGGTAATAATCAGATAGGTTGGGATATGGTCGCTGCCATGGGTTTCTACATCTGAAAACCACCGGACGCTGTTGTTAAGGCACTTTGAAACGAAAGTCAAGTCCAAGCAGCTGCTATAAGTCACCCCTCGTATACAGGTCGGGCTTCCGTCATTCAGGCACTGGAGGTCATGATCAGAGGCGAAGGACACAAGCTGCCTTCCCCTAACGTCCATCCTAACGCCTCCCCACATGGTGTGATGAGCATTGAAGTCACCCATAATAACCCACGGAGCAGGTGTAGCTGCCATCAAGCCACTCAACCTTCTGGCGTCGAAACGACTTGATGGCGCCAAGTACACCGCCAGTAGCGTAAGCGTCAGGTCACGGCTCTTCACTGTCAGGCAAACATACTGATTGTCTTCGTTCGGAGGAACTGAATGTTGCACATATGTAAGTTCACGTCGAATGTAGACGATGACTTTGCTGTATCTGTTGCACGTGGGTGATGAAAATGCCTCGTAACCGGATATTCGCAAAATTGCCGGGGTCTTCGGTTCACAAATCACAAGAACGGGGAAGTGATTCTCGTAGACGTAGTGCCGTAAATCGAAAATCTGGGACTGGAGCCCACGAGCATTCCATTGGAAAATTAAAGCTTGCTTGACTTTCTTTTGAAAAGACAGGTGCGAAGGAGCCATGATGCCGTCTACTGTAGAGCCGCAAGAACTGGATGTAGCGCGTCCAGCACTTGAAGTGCGCTATGTGCTGCTGGCGTGTGTAGGCTGGAAAGCAGAGAACGCATGGCATTCATTATTGTCGTGAGACAATGCAATCACTTGCATATCTGGGCCATGGCCTTGATCGTGCCTGTTGGCTGGATCAGTCGTAGGCGCTGCACGCTGCCCCGAGTGCGCCAACATCCCTGACGCAGTAGGCGTAGAAGGCTTTGGAGTGGTGGCCAAGTTGCATCTGAGGCAGCAGGTCCAGCCTCACCAAGCGCCGGACTACCTTGATTTGGTACGATTTTTGGTGGAGGCGGACAAGCTGCAGTTGGGTTTGGGTCATTATTGTCAAATGTGACTGCGTTCATTGACGACCTTCGGCGGCGCGAAAGACGTCGTCGCAACTTTGCGGCGGCTTGTTTGTGCGTAGAATGGTCTCGCACCATTTGCTTCAGTACCGCCCGCTCGGTCTTTAGACGGGGCAGTCTTTCGAGGAAGAGTCATGAGGGCCGTGGCAGTTGGCGCACTTCAAGGTAGTCGCGCGGCAAACATCACCGCTGTGTGACTCGGAGCATCGCGGGCACACGATGGAGTTGATGCAGATGCCGCTCACGTGGCCGATCCTCATGCACTTCCTGCATTGAAGTGGCTTAGGCACAAAAGGTCGAACTGGATGACGAAAGGGCCCAAGCTTCAGGTACGATGGTATGCAGTCACCCTTGAAGGTTAGCTTGATGCATGGAGATCTGCCTAACCGCTGAACTTGAATGATGGAAATGCCGTCGGTTGCCGGCTTGATCAACATGGTTAAATCTGCATCACAGATGGCGATATCGACGTTGTAGATTACGCCAGCCGTAGTGCCGCTGTCCTGGAGAATAAGGGGGCGTACACTGATGTTGCCGAGTTTTGTGGTTGCGGTTAAATTCTCTAGTGAACTTCGCTCCATCACATCAATGGCAATGACGTTTTTGAACGGGTTGATTCTGACATATTTTATGCCTCCAGGTACAAGGCTCTCCAGATAAATAGAGATGGCTTGCCTGTTCAGTAGGTTCAAGTTGTCTGTTGAGTTATACGGCACAAACAAGGCTGTATGCGCTGAGGAACTTAGCGCCGTGATGATCGTTGGCGTTCTTGATGAGGACACCGTTGACGTGCTCGATGAGAACGATTCGGCTTGTCTACGCAGTCTGCGCTCGGCCTTCTTGCCAACAACCGGTATGAAACCGTCGTCGGCCGAGGACGAGGAGTCTTCACTTGGCACCGAGTACACAACAGTGCCCTGGCTGCTCGAGTCACTCTGGCGATGCAGGCGCTTCCTCTGGGCGGCTGCTGCCGACCCACCGGGATCCAATAGAGGCACAGCAGCCTCCACATCCATCGCTTGGAAAAAAGGGAGCGGCGCCTCCCTGATTATAGCACAAATTACCAAAATAATGCACAGACGTGAAGGCAGCGTTCTGATTCAGAACAACTTCGTCTTCATCTTCGGGGGCAGCCAAAAAAATGTAAACCAATAGGCTCCTGCCTGTGCCACTAAGCATAACAGGCTTAACCCAATCGTAATATAAATGAAAAGGCCCGAAGGCAATGTTGTGCTTTTGCCACCCGTGGGTGGGAAAATGAAAAAAAATGAGGGTGTAATGCTACTAAGGGACGCACAGCCAGGGGAGCTGGCCCGGGGAGACTCCTCTGATCTCCCCTGGGACGTAGCGGAGGGGGTGGGACGTAAATTGTGGGAATGGGACGGAGGGAAGGGTTATGGGTAATGGGATGGGACTGGAGACAGCGAGACATTGACCCTCATTTTATCATTGCTCGACTCCTGTCTGGCCAGGACAGGGAGGGCGTCGATGTTGACCAATGGTGCGGCTCCACTTACGGGATGCCCGACCACCCAACGACGCAATAGCTCCGACTCGGAGACAGGAAATCCTATCCCGGGGCAGCTGCCTCGGGCTCCTCCACGACTTTAGGGGTCCGGTACGGACTTGCGAATCGCTGCCCAGCTACTAACCGTCAAGTGCTTTTTGCGGTTTTTCAGACTTTGGAAGTATGTGTGGTGGATCCAGCCAATGGAAATTAGCCTCCCGGGGACCCACCTGTGCTTCCAACCAACCAACCTTGCACTTATTTCCTCCCCTAGCTTGCTACACACCTACTGAGGAGGGAGTGTTCAGGGCCGGGCTGACCGGGCCACAAGCCAAGAACCTGGCCGAGGGTGAGATGACCCGGGCCTACTCCACCGCTACTCCACAACATTGACGGTTTTCGCATCGGTCGTACTAAGGTCCCCTGTACCTCGGCGCCCCGCGCTCAAGCCTCACGGCCCCGCGGTCAGCCATCCCTGGATGCTTCCCCGAGGACATCGCTCCCGAGGAGCCCTTCTGCTGAGAACCCCCGCGCGGACATGGCCTCTCCGTGACCAGAAACCGACGCGCCAACCGGTAGCCACGCACGCCCCCGCGTGCAGAGGCTTTTTGACTTTCGTATGCTTTTCGAGCCAAATTCCGTGAGTCCAACCTGATTGTGTAACCAGGCCCGCCTCCGCAGATGCATCGGACCTCACGTGCGCGACTGGCCCACACAGTCGCTTTGGAGTCGCTGCCACTCCCATGGGGTTTTGCCCCAGAGGACGGGCTCCGGCCAGCCCATCCCCACCGCTGGCGTTGCACCGGAACAAAGCCCAGTAGCCGAAACTACACCGGCCCGTATCCGGTGGCAGGGGGGGCCACGAGCAGGCCGCACAGTCGGATTTCCCCCCACTGAGCGGACAAAAAGTATGGTGGGGCAGCCAGAAAAAAAGAATGTAAACCAATATGCTCCTGCAGTCCATCTTGCTGGAACAGTAGCGGAAGCAGGCTGTCTCCCACTAGATTTGATTGCCGCCCAGGAAATTATGGGCACCCGCCTCCGCCATGTCATCCCGGCAAGAAACACTTCCTACACAGTGTCCACCTAAATCACTGCAACTCTGGGTTTGGCCAAGCTGTGTAGCTCCTGCCCGTCTCCACTATAAATCGGCCACAGAAAATACTACCTTTCTCCTTTCCCCCATGGACACTCTCACCTATAAAGGTGAAGAAGTTTATTCCAGGTGTGAATGCAAGGAGCCGCATGCCGCCGGCAGCACTAGTGCAAGCTACTCTAGCCTACTTAGCCGATAATTATACGGAGCACACCCACATCTTCACCGACGGTTCAACTACTCAAGAAAGCTCTTGCTGTGGCCTTTATGTGCCCTCAGCAGGCCACGTCCTTTCTTACCGGCCGCAGCAGAAGACTTCCTCTACGGCAGCTGACCTTCACGACATTAAAAAGCTTTTTTCCTATACACTGCGCCGATCCCCCGGCCAATGGGTTATCTTTACCGACTCCATCCCTGCAGATGTTGTCCAACCTGTTGAAGAAAACCAATCAGTTCATTTCTCTTGATATCAGGTATCTACATCATTTGGCTATTGCCGAAGGCCACTGCAAAACATCTCACTAGATACCAGCGCACTGTGGCATTCTGGCCAATGAAAAAGCTGTTGATGCGGCCCGCAACGGCCATCAGCACCGGCGATACATTCGAACCTTCTTCACGAAATATCATGCGTCCAAAATGGTTAAAAGGTTTGCTTTTGAAGAAACGTATCGGCTTCGGAGCTTACCGACGCATCACTACCAATTTTTGCACTCAGTCGACCCACACCTCTGATCAAGACTGCCTCCCACGATTCCTCGCCATCTGGAAACCCTTTATCAATGACTTCGCCTGAACGCAGCATTTACAAACGGTTTGCTATACCGTTTCGGTCAAATGAACAGTCCGCTTCTTGACAACTGCGACTCGAAGGAAACTCTAGAACATACCTTTCTTGAGTGCCGTGCGTATGCTGACGAGCGTGCGTACAATGGACATTGCATACAGAAGCTCTCCCCAGTGCCTCTAACAGTGGACAGTGTTTTAGGCTCCTTAGCCTGCGCTAGGCGACATAGACATGCAATTAACTTTTGATTTTTATATTTAAGCAACATTGAACTTCTTCACAAGCTGTAATTCCACCTTGCATGTTATCCTTATACATTCCTCACGCAGTGAACTTTGTTACATATTTCATATGCAACATCATTTCTCGCCGAAGCACCTTAGTACGCATGTAATGGCTGCGTTTTATATCCTCAAATTTTTATTGTTTTATTTTACTTTTCCGTACCACTCTCCTTCGGCCCTTATATCCAAGTTCCCTTCATCGCGCAGAGTAGCGTGCCAGAGATTTATAAACATCGACTAAATTCTCTCTTTTTTCATTAAAGACCTTCTCACTCGAGACACATTGAGAATACAAGGCGCCGCGGCGCGTTCTGCCAAGGTATCGATTCCTTCATACTGCACCGATAAGATAATGACGACAGGTGTTTAGTTTTCACGAAGCTGGCCCGCTGTAATTGTGTTGGCTGGGCAAAATTAATAACTCGCAGCGTAAAGCAGGCATAGATCGGTGTATGCAGCCTACGGCTAAGGCGCTGCCTTCTGTATAGGAAGTTTTGGTGGCGATATTACAGGCGGCTTATAGTATACGTGTAGGAACCGTTTAGTTTTGCTTATGAAGTTTTTATGTCCCAAAGCAACTCAGGCTATCAGGCACACCGTAGTGAAGGCCTCCAGAAATTTCAACCGACGTGGGTCCTTTAACGTGCACTGATATCGCACAGTACACGGGCCTCTAGAATTTCGCCTCCATCGAAGTTCAACCACTGCGACCGGATTCGAATCCGTGTCTTTCGGATCAGCAGCTGAGCACTTTAACGACTGAACCACAGCGGCGGCATTCAGAGAGAGAGGTATCAGCTGTCGCGCTCAGGCTCAAGGGGGCACCGGTAAGTGGCATAGCCACACACAACGGCCGGACGAGGAGCGAGACTGCAACAAAGATCTGTCTGTATCACTGATCTCAAGTAAGGGGCTGGAAGCCGCATCGGGCCCCCGAATGCGAAGCCACCGGAAGTTGGGCGGCATGTACCGGAAGTCAGCCTTTGGCAGTGCACGAAATCGGACCTCAGCACGGTTTTTCAGTTTTAGTTTTCGTTTTCCCCGTAGCATGCTGTCTTTTCCACGTTCTCGTCTTTTTCTTATGCCAATGCCTACCGGTTGCGCTGTCCACTGCATGAGGAAAGCAGCAGTCTTCGGGAAAGACGTTTCAAAAATAAGGATTCATGGCATCGCAATGGGACGACACTAGCAGACGACGGGACGCCTCTGCACACAGTATGTGTCGTCCAGTTGCGCTAGCGTCACCTCTAATCATAAGCTAGTTATCGCGCTCTAAACCCGAGTTATACCATCAATGGGGATAAATTTAAGAAAGAAATGGTGGGAACCTTCACTAGGCAGCCGACTTTGCAGTGACCATTTTACGAAATTATGTTTAGACAGAAGCGTAGCACGGGCGAGGCCACTATCTGGTGAGGTGCCGACGTGTTCGGCTGGTTCACATTAGCGCGCCCATAACGTATACGGTACTGGTTTTTGGACGGAGTGTATCAAGTGCTGTTTCGCGCTATAGCAAATTATGGCTGAACGGGCCTTTATTCCCGACGCTTGGTGCAGTTCGCTTCTAACAGCGCTTGTCACATGCGTTGCTGCATCCATCTTTCTCGTCAGTCGTTTCTCTCGTGCTGTGTAGATGAAACGTGGCTGTGCCATGGAGTTAAGTAAATGACACAATAAATCGATAAACATCACCTGCCATCGATGAGAAGAGACGTCGTCCGCCACCAACTAGAAGCTATATCTGCGCCAGCTGTGTAACGAGAAGCTCTTCGAGTAACTACTTCTCCTCTTTACGCTAGGAAGACAAGAACCAGATAAGAACAGAGTGAATTAATGCACGTGCCCCTTTGCAGAGCAGGGTGCAGCATGCCTGTTTTCTTCGGTTTCACTGAAATTACAGGGTTCCCCAAACAATGCAAACATTTCTCGCGTTGAGCTTCCTTATTCCTTTGATATTACAGCACACGTTACACGAAAACAACGCGTAAACTTGAGGACGGAAGGGCGAAAGACGCGACTTTTTGCATTGAAATACACAGCAGACACCGAACCTTCGGGAAATGCCACCCAACTTCCGGTCGCTTTACTTGCGCCTACTTGGGAAAGCAGGAATGCGGCATCCAGCCACCCGTTGGAGATCAGGGGTCCCTATCTTCAATTACAAAGCGTAGTGCGATGCTTATGGCGACTACGTGCACGATTTATTTTTTCTTAACTATGTTGTTCACAAGATTCTTCACTGCACCCGAAAAGAGCGCAGCGGTGCCTTCGAGCTCCATAGAAACAGTTTCATGCCTTATCGCAGGCGCAAGCAGCGTGCGCTATTGTTAAGAGCGAACATGAAGCGCAGATGCTCAACTTAAAAAATGTTTCACTCGCTTAAATCAAAAAGTGTTCCCGTTAAATGGCTCTACATAAATGTCATTTATCGCTGCTGTGCAACATGTCTTTCATATTTTTACTAGTAGCACTTTACTATGCAGTGTACGGCTAAATATACGGCAAAACCCTACTGAAAAATGTATATATGTTTGAACGGGTCAGCAAATAGGATTATTACACATTTGGTTTGGCTTTATAGGATAGACGCCCCAAAGCGGCTCAGTCTAAGCGGGACGCCGTAGAGGAGGGCTGCGGATAATTTCGACCACCTGGGGTTCTTAACGGGCACTAACAATGCACAGTAGACGGAATTTTCACATTTTTCCTCCATCGAAGTGCTACCGTAGTAGGCGGGTTCGAACCCACGACTTGCGTGCACAGTGTGATGTAAGTGCACGGTAATTAACCACGGGTAATGGTAGTTATACGGAGCCCTCTACTAAGGAGTCACTCAAAGGCTGAATAGCTTTGGAAGCTTCGTCCTATAATGTTAAACTAAATGTGCCATAATCCTATTTGTCTCCTATTCAAACCTGTACACATTTTTCAATAGGAAAAGCACTGTTTTCCAAGTTTACAATTGTCGTTTTGACAGAATATACGTCATTTGCTCTCCAAAGCATTTTGATAGGATACTGCATCTACTGCCCTATCAAGAAAAAAGATCAGCGATAACTGTAGGAAGTTCAAGGCGAAGTTTACGGCTCCTGAGAGATGTCGGGCGTCGGAGAGGTGGCTAAGATGTTTGGCCGGCCCTAGCTCGTAGTTGTTGTCCTGAGTTAGTGTGGCACATACCCACAGTGGGCGATTGGCTCGTTGTCTTTCGAGCGAGCAACGCTTGTCCTCTTCGTCTGCCTCGATGTGCTCGCTCTTATTTCTTTGCTAAAATCTTGCACCCTCAGAAAAGGGGAAGCCATCCTGGCGACTCATGGAGACGAAATGATAGCGGGGTGATAGTATGCCTTCAGACGGTAAACACTGACCATATAAAACCCAGCCGCCGTTGTGGCTGAATGGTTATGGCGCTCGGCTGCCGGCCCGAAAGACGCGGGTTCGATCCCGGCCGCGGCGGTCGAATTTCGATGGAGGCAAAATTATAGAGGCCCGTGTGCTGTGCGATGCCAGTGCACGTAAAAGAACCCCAGGTGCTCGATATTTCCGGAGCCCTTCACTGCGGCGTCCCTCATAGCCTGAGTCGCTTTGGGACGTTGAATCCCCCATAAACCATAAACCGATATAAATCCCACGGTGGCGAAGATAACATCACTGGGCTACTTGTTCAACGATGTAGTCCACCGGGGACGTCTGCTATATAACACACACGATACGGGCCGCGATAATTGGTGATGAGCTTACTGGAGAATCTCGCTGGAGCCGAAGGTACCAAAAGCCACAGTAAACGTCGGGGACAAAGGTGCAGGCAGGGTGACTGCTGTCGCTACGGGCTTGCCGGTGACACTACTCTGAAGTCAGCGGTCGGGCGATTTGGCAGAATTCTAGGTCATGATGCCATTAGGCCATGACGTAAATAAAGTTGTTCCTCCTCCTCCTCCTCAGCGTGCTGTGCGGCTTCAGAAACTGAGGTTTCAGAAAGAAAAAAAAGTTGAACATGGCACTCGGCAATAAAAGTGACAGCGCAATTAGTGGTGGTGGTGAAAAACTTTTATCGACCCTAAAAGAGGGGTCAGGTGAGGGTGGTAATAGGGAGAAGGAGTTAGGTGCCCTGGCGGTCGCAGTAGACGGCCGTGAGCCTTGGGTCCCGTCAACCTTGGTGGCCCAGCGCGCTAGACGGAATTGAGCCTCCGGCCTTGAGCTGACAAGCACGACCTCGCCGTGTACCGCGTATGGTGTAGCGGGTTGCGCGGGTTCGATAGCTATCAGTGAAGTCCCTTTTGGGGTGGCCACAGAGAATGTTTGGTTTGGTTTATGGGGATTTAACGTCCCAAATCGACTCAGGCTATGAGAGACGCCTTAGTGAAGGGGTCCGGAAATTTCGACCACCTGGGGTTCTTTGACGTGCACTGACATCGCACCGCACACTCGCCTCTAGAATTTCGCCTCCATCGAAATTAGACCACCGCGGCCGGGATCGAACCCGCGTCTTTCGGGCAAGCAGCTGAGCGCCATAGCCACTCAGCCACCGCGGCGGCTGCCACAGAGAAGGGAATTTGGTGGCCCCTCGCTGAAGTTAATTAAGGACAAAAAGGACTATTGTTGGGCTATTTGGTTTATGATACTAGAATGAAACAGCGCGAAAACACGGGACTACAGAAAGAAAGAACATATACACAGCGCTGACTTACAACTGGGTATATTTTGTGCGAGAATGCGTTCAATACAGAAAGGAAGCACAAAAAGATCACAATATCATACTGCTGATATCATTTGCTAGTATCTAAGAAGGCTGCTTCTTTCTTTGGCAAGTGAAGAGACGGTTCGCTCAAGCATTCACCTCCTTTGTGGTGGATGACAAAAGCTTCGTAGATTTCCCTTTTTATCTGGCGGCTATACGTGCGCAGCACTTTCAACCACCCGAATGAAGGACAGAGCCCAAACACGTGGCTACATATGGTTGCATTCCTCAATTCGGGCAGTGCAAACTGCTGCACGCGTATAGCAGCCAGGTACAGAGGGAAATCTGCGAAGTCTTTGGTGCACCTGTCGGTGCCGCCCCGATCTACTGCTCTTTGGAAGCTGTGACGTCACTCCTCACCCGGCCTCCGCGCCCGGCCTCTTCGGCGTCACGGCGTGCGCCTGCTGAAGCTGCGTGGACGCTACGCGCTACGTAGGGCACGCGCTGCGAGTGCCGCCTCTTCTGTCCGGAGTCCTTTGAGCTCGTATTTGATCTACGCGGCTGAGGCGGCTGCGTTTTTATGGTGGCAAAACGCTAAGGCGCCCGTGTGCTTTGCGATGTCAGTGCACGTTAAAGATTCCCAGGTGGTCGAAATTATTCGGAGCTATCCACTACGACACCTCTTTATCCTCCCTCCTTAATCCCTTCCCTTACCGGGCGCGATTCAGGTGTCCAGCAATTTATGAGACAGATACTGCGCCATTTCCTTTCTCCAAAAACCAATTATTATTATTATTATTATTATTATTATTATTATTATTATTATTATTATTATTATTATTATTATTATTATTATTATTATTATTATTATTATTATTATTATATCCTCTACGCGGCTGCCAGACGAGCAAGGAGGGGGGTGCCACACTAATATTCAGCTAAAGGTTGTAATAGTACTTCAGTAGAGTTAGTTCTTGGGCTAGTTGGTATTGTTGATTGAAGTTCATAGTTCTTCAGCGCAACGGCACTTTTTAGCCAAGGAAAAGAAGACAGAAGACAGAAAAGAAGAAGGACGAACAAGGACGAAGCAGTGAATAAAAATTTCGTAGCAGTGAAAAAACGTGACACCCAGATTAAAGGCAAATTTGCGGAATTTTGTGAGCGTTTAGAGCTATTACCGCTTGCTAAAGCCATCACGAGTAGTGAAAGTGGCGGGTTACAGGTGTTTTTTAGTGTGAAGACCCATAAACCTGATGCCCCCCTTCGTACAATTGTAAGCGAAAGGGGAACATGGCAAAATCATGTCAGCAGATTCCTTCAAAAAGTGTTGAATGGCCTCAAGATAAATGATCCATTTTTGGCGAGGAGTTCTATGGATGTAATTAATTTCCTAAAGGAGAACAAAGATGTAAGATACGCCTTTTCGGTTGATGTTGACGACCTTTTCTATTCTGTTCCGCATCAAGAACTGTTTGCTGCTGTCAAGGAATGTATTGACGATAACAGAACCGTTCAATTTCAAAATGTGTCGGGGATGACTGTAGATAACTTTTTAGCGCTTTTAGAATTTTATTTGTGTAGTACGTTTATCGCCTTTGACAAGGAGTTTTATCTGCAAAAGAATGGGATATGCATTGGGTCATGCGTCGCCCCGGTTTTATGTGATATTTTTTTAGCATGCATTGATCGCCATTTGAACTATCATTTTAAGCAATCTAAGATTGACTGTGTTCGAAAAGTGTTTCGTTATGTGGATGACTTTTTAATTGTTTTAGACAAGCATTGTGCCATTCCCAATGAGGATACGCTTATGAGTGTACTGCATGACTTCAAAAAGCATGGAAGGGGGCTCAATTTCACGTATGAGCTCCCGGTTGAAAACAGCCTGCAGTTCTTGGATGTGAGATTAAGGTTTATGAATAAGCACGTGTGCTGGTCTTACTTGCCCAGAGCACAAAAAGAACTTTTGCCTTATAGTTCATCCCATTCAAAGATTGTGAAGAGAGGGATCGCAAAACTCTGCTTGGAATCTGCACTCTTAAAATCCTGTGTGCATGATATGCAAGATAGTTTTGAGAACCAATTGGCTAGGCTTGAGGCCGCCGGCTTCCCTGACTCGGTAGTTGTCGCTGTTGCAGAAGCGTTATTGAAGAAGTTGAAGCCCGGAACTCGGAAGGAGGCAATAACAACCCCGCAGGCTAAAGTAAAACCTGCAGTGATGCCCTACGTGCACAAACTATCTCATGGCCTCAAAAAGGTGGCAAACCGGCACAATGTGCCGTTGGTGTTTTCAGCCCCTCGGAAGCTAGGCCAGTTGGCCCGACGCATCACAGGTGACGACAAGAAACCTGGGTGTAAAAAGAGGCACGGGAACCGCTTTGCGGAATGCGCCACAGGCGTTGTGTACGAAATTCCCTTGACTTGTGGCAAGTCCTACATAGGGCAAACGGGGCGCTGCGTCAACGACCGTCTCAGGGAACACGAAAGAGATTTAAGAAATAGGGAAGGTGCTAACCTTGTTGAGCACTGCGCAACTTGCAAAGATTGCACACCGATGTTTTCGGCAGTGAGGATTCTAAGCAGAAGCAAATTAAAAACAACCCGTGAAACGATAGAGGCATACTATATTAAAAAAGCTGGGTCAGAGTGTGTCAGCGATACCTCAGTCATTCTGTATAATACAGAAAAGGCGTTCCTGTCAAAGTTTCTGCGATAAAGATATGATGAGATTGTTCTTCCTATTTTTCCCTTTTTTTGGTTCTTTTACGGTGTGCGCCTGCGCTGGTCTGAGAGTATTTAAGCTGTGTGTGTCACTCTGAATAAACAGTTGTAAGTCAGCGCTGTGTTCGTCCTTGTTCGTCCTTCTTCTTTTCTGTCTTCTGTCTTCTTTTCCTTGGCTAAAAAGTGCCGTTGCGCTGAAGAACTATGAACTTGTAATAGTAGTGTGGTGGTGGAAGGGACACGCCATGTTATGCCTTCCCAAAGGATGCTAAGCTGTGAAGAATGGATCCGTGTGCTGCAACTAGCCTTCGCGACAAACCTTCTATGTCTAAATTCTTATCGACGCAAATTAATCGACAGTGACTAAGATATAAATCTTTTTGCCAGTTCCGAATCCACATGACTGAACCGACCGTGCCTTAAATCTGACTCATTTGTGTACATAATGCACGTATATTAGTGAAGCACTCGTTATTGAAGACCTAGAGCCAGGAAGGACGATGCGGTTGTTTTGTTGTCCTCGATATAGCGGTAATAGCAGTCGATAAGTGATAGCTCAAGCGATACATCATTGTCTTCGATGTCAGCTGTGCGCCACTTCGCAATGCAAGGTGGCAATATTCCCTAGAAAGTTCAAGACCAAGCCATGACAGCCACGCTTTAGCGAAAAGGGGACCTAAACTACATGAACATTACACGTCACTCATAATTAAATAATGAGCACGGAGTTTGCTGCAAACAAATGTGCACTCTGTAGCACATGTTAGTGCACGTAATTAGAGAGGACAGCCAAACACGCAGCAACATTTGAACCTTTGTTACGTGTGCATTTTCTTTGTCAAGAGAGAGTTCGGAAGTATTTTCACTAGTTCCAGTTTTTTGCTGATTCAAACCTCCGTCGGAAAATCATCGCGGATGCGATGCGGAACAGAAATTCTCATTATAAAAACACTCATCTGCCTTATTCCGAATTTGCAGTACATTCATCGAACAAGCCGCCCGCAGGCAGTATATGTGTATCCTTGAAAGGGTGAAAAATAAATATATCATGTTATAGTGTTTTCATGCTAGCATGCGCAAAATAAGAAGAAAAGGCCTCCACCGTCTGGAAGACGTTGAAGTAACGAGCGTTAGCTGTTCGATTTACTAGATGAACAAAGCGAAGAAGAACGCGCCGCTCGTGCCGAGGAACGGAATGTAATACCCTTTGAAACGGGGTGCATTGCCACGATGCTCGGTTACGCGTGCACGCACGCCGCCTAGAGTAACGATCGCCGCCTAGCTCCATCTATCATAGAAATTGCAATGCACGACTACCCATTGTCCAGTTGCACCTCCTCAAGATAAGTCCCAAACGGAATTTGCTTCGTTTTGGGGATCAAGGTGCGCCTAGAATTCGGCTTGCGGTGCGATATGGTAAAGCTTCAATTAGTAATTGCATCTATACAGTGTTCACCTATTATTTAATTGTGACTTTATTTCTATACCACAACGCTTATGGTTTAAGTTGCCTATCAAATTGGGAATACAACTGTTACCGGATCAATACCCGTTGTTGTCGGAGTATATATCGCAACGAAGGTATACACGGATGCGGTCCCGTAACGGGGCAGGTTCCCTACCCTTTTTAGGATATTTTTGGTGAGGGAGGGGGAAGGGGTGATAGCGCAGAACCAATTTTATTGGCTGCCATTTTGGATTCCTGAAGCTGAAACTATGCCACCATTTCGTCCCCTGACATCATACTCGCATAGTTCTACCTCTATCCAGCATACTGGACCATGACGTCATCATTGACACGCAGCAGCTGGTTGTTTCTATAAATGCTATTGTAGATGGCGCTACAAGTCTCAATGAGAGATGCGCTGTTTTCTAGTTGTGGCCACAGGTGGCGCTTTGATAACTGGGTGATAGGAGACCTCACGAAATCCGAAACTTGATGAGTAGTTGCTGCCACAGATGGCGCTGTGATCAAGGGTGGTAGCAGACCTCACGAAATCTCGAACCGTGATGAGTAAGAGCTAACGCTCTTAAAATTTAGGGAGAACTTCGCTCATGCCCGAGACTCTCAGAAATTAACAGCGTTGACAATTTAGTAACAGGCCAATTCCACGAGAATCGCACGCAAGATCCCGTTCGTGAGAGTAACGCACTCAAGTCTGGCAGCATAGTAACAGTGCTTTAGCCACAAAAACTGCGTGCCGCATATTTTTCGCTATGCCGATGCAATTAATTTGGCTGCTTTTATATGTGTCTGTTCGTGGGGCCTATATGATGTATAAGTCCTATTTCAAATCCCCCCGCCCTATCACGGCGCCACGGCTGTTTTTTTTTTTTGCGGCTAGAGCAATGCATGAAGGCGATGCCTTGATTTACCTTGGGCAAAGAAAATGTTTTAATACATAATTCAGGAAACCTTGTCTAGACCACATCAAACCTGATTATAATATTCACAGCTACGACTACGGGGAGTGCGCCTGTGCAAAATGTCATCCGCCAGGCTCGTTTTACTCGTCGTCGCTCGATGAGGCTGCGGGGTTATAGCCGCATATCGGAGTAATATAATGTTTACTACAACTGCCACTTTTCAGGCTGTAACTGTCGATCTGTTGCATTTTTTCATGCTGCCAACTATGAACTTCTAGGCGCGACAGCTGAATCGAAGTCAGCACGGTGCGACGGGAGCAGGGCTCCGCGATACGTGTGACGTCACGCACACCTCCCGCCTGCGCGGACGGCAAATGGCGCGCGCGCACAAAAGCTACACATCAACGCCTTCCGCCCAAAAATAAACGAAATAAAGACTGAAACTTTAAATAATCGCAACGTCTGAATCTATCTTCGGCGATTTTGTAGAAAGTCGCATTCTAATGTAGTATCCTTTCAGGCATGATCGACTCGCCAATCTAAACGCATGAAAGAACAAGAAACGTTTTTCCTTTTCTGTTAGGACGCTAAATGCGGTCCATGGAAACAACGCTTACTTGCACAATATTTTATATTTGCTCGATGGCTCGGCTCCGTGCTTCTGGACTTCCAGCTATGATCTTGAAACCAACGTGGTCCTATCGCGTACGGTGCTTTGTTCCAGTGCCATGAGGATACCGATGGACTGAGGACAGGATACCGGCCATGTGGCGGGGTCTTCTGACTCCCAAGCTCTTTTTTAAGCATTGAAAAAGTTTTTCGCTATCACCGCTCACCCAGAAGTGGGGCGAAAAACCGACAGGAAAAATTGGAGGACGCTTAAGCTTCGTCTTTAAGAGTGAGGCGCGACAGTGAGGCGCGACAGCGTGTCGCAGCGTTGCCGAGGAGCACACGGAACGCCATCGCCCATTCGGCGCGACGCGTGGCCCGCTGGACCATTTAAAGAAAGGACGCCTGTCTCACATATCTCGGCGGACACCCGAACCAGGCCGTAAGGGAAGGAAAATGAAATGAACAATTGCTTTTGAGGAAAGGAAATGACGCCTGTCTCACATTTCTCGCTGGACACCCGGATCGCGCCATAAGGGAAGGAAAAATCGATCAATGAACTAATCCATCATCAATTAATCAGTCGATCAATCTGTCTATCTATCGATCGATCGAACGATCAGTTCATCAATTGATCAATCAATTAATCCAACAATTCATCAATCAATCAATCAATCCTTAACGCTGTCGTGTTAAAATCCCTTTCCTTACGGCGCGGCTAAGGTGTCTACCGAGATGCACCATTTTTCTCTCACGGCCAAAGACGCCGACGCCGACGACACTGGCTTTTCTGCGACACGAGCTCCTTAACGCTGTCGCGTTAAAATACAATTCAAAGAAGCAGAGCGATGTCGATCATTGTAGAAGCGAAAGCAACAACTAGAACTGTAGACGGAGATTTGTCAAATCGCATTGTATGGTCGCCTATGCATTTTTTATTAATGGGAAAGCATTACATGTTTCAGTTGCGCCCACAAAACTTGTCCGAAAAATGTGTCCACACGATGACGTCACTCCAGATGAATGAATGTGTAAATGTTTAATGATAATGAATAATAAATAATAGTGTTATATGCCATGATGAACACAGATGCAGTCACAATGACAATTAGTAAAAGCAATTCGCAAATAATTGGTGTAATTAAGAAAAATTGGTTGATTGGTAAAGTGAAAAATTCTGAGGACACTTCAGTATGCTTGAGTGAAAGAATGCGAAAGGATGTAATTTGAGGAAAGGAAAGAACGCAGTAGCGCTCACATCTCGACACCTCGTTGGACACCTCAACCGCAGCTTAAGAATAATGTATTTAAGTAGAGATGCAATTGAAGGTGCTTATTTATGTCATTGGTCCGAAGCCCTGTCGCAACAGATATCTCAGGTGCAGATGAATTCCCAGCGATATCGTTATCGTCACTGGTTGACCTAAATGTGGTGGCAATATCCCGAAAACATTCGCCAACATTTTGAGCAACGGGTCGTCATGCGGCATTGCAGGTGGTGTCAGCATTTCTCTTTGCATGCAGCTTACCCGTTTCAGTAAATTTCGAGGACAGCTTGCGACAGGGGTTCAGACCAATGACATAAGCACCTTGAGTTACATGATTTAAGGCGCGATTGAAGTGTCCACCGATATGTCGAGATCTGAGCGCTACTGCGTCCCTTCCTTTCCTCAAAAACCTTTATTTTGCCCAAAACACGAAATCGCATTCCTACCCGTTAAAATTCTTTTGTGGCCTCAGAATTTTTAGACGTTAAAGTCGCACAGTTCTCATTTCCTGCAATTATTGTGATCGTTCCTATCTTCTTAGACAAATATTAGGTTGGGGCAACCTAAAAAGATTGAAAAAATAATAAGGCCCTGCCTGCTCTACATACGTATAACAGGCTTAATCCAAATTGGAGATAAATGAAAAGACCCGAAGGCAATGGTAATTTCACCACCTGTAGGTGGGGCAAATTGAAAAAAAAAAACGGTGAGCTTTCTTGTTTGCCTCTGCATTGGCCTCGCGCGCGGTGGTTTGGTTTCTTCGCTGAGGCGACGCTCGGTTTCAATTTCGACCTCGCGGATGAAGCGGACAGCGCTGTGGTACCTAGGCCTGGATTGAGTTTCGGCCTCGAGGTCGACGGGCTCTTCGTGCATCCATCGTATCACCTCTGCTTCAGCGGCGCTCACTGCTTGATCATCAAGCGGCGCCGTTAAGCTTCTGGCTAGGCAACGCGTTTAGCAGCCGCTGCACCAGAAAGACCACTTACGTAGTCGGGACCCCATAGAAATGCGTGATACGTGAGGCGGCTGCTTACCCATTCCGACTGTCTTAGTACATGGGCGTCACGCACACGCAGGTCTTGGGAGAGATTTCTGCATGAACTGCGCTTTTTATGGACTCTGCTTTATTAAGGCGAAAGCATTACTTGGTTCTGTTGCGTCAGCAAAAACTGTCCGCAAATTTTGTGTCCGCGTATATATCGTTCTGTGACGATAAATGTGCAAAAAATTGTGTTAGATAGTGAGTGAATAGATCTTGAAATGGGAAAGGTTTGGTTGGTAAATTGCAATTAGTAACTAAATAAAATGAAATATTTAAAAAATTGCGTGTTTAAAGCAGGCTTTGTGTTACTTATTCGATGAAAAACGATGTAAATGCGTGAGAAGGCTTACTTAGTATAAAAGTAAATTAAAAGCAAATTAAGAGGTAAATTAAAGCTAAAAGACACAAAAATAAAATTAAGAAATGAAAAAACAAAAAACTACAAATTTCAAACAATACAGAATAAAAAAATAAAAAATTGAGAGAGAAAGGGACGAAAGGGAAACGCATTCGCATTTCTGCTCTTAAACAGACTTAGGTGCCACCCCATAACTTTTGAGGGCTACAAGCAGCGCTTTATCTTGATCGCTGAGAATTCAAGGGTGTGCGCCGTGGGAAAGGCGGCAGAGTTTAACCGTGCCTGCGACGACGTATACGTATGTTTTGAAAAAGTGATTTTTCTTAGTTCAAACATTAGTGAAGACATAAGCGATTGACCCACAAAAGCTACATATTAGTACTTCTTTACTTGTATCCTACTTGGCTCATAATTTCAGTCGGCAGTATGTGATGCAACTCTTTATTCTTCGCTCAGTCGCGCGCTCTATATCCCACCGATATATCACCGCACCCGTCATCTACTTGAAGGATCCCAGCCGTAACAGCACACTACTAGCTTTTTCTAATTGGTTCTGTTCCGAACAGTTACGGGCTAGAACACCCTGCCCGGCTACATCGTCGCCATCATCTCGTAATCTGGTTTCCATGAACACCGTATCGATCACCTGCAATGATAAACAATAATCACTCTTTACCTTTGTATCTCACTAAAGTTTTCACCCCTTAAGCAGCACCCTTAGCGAAAAGCAACCTTCAAGGTAATAAAACTCAACTGAACTCAACTGAATCAATGAACCCATTAGCACTCGGCCGGCCTGCAGGGACACCTGCAGGTACATGTGAATAAATACTTTTTTTACCATTCTGGAGGCTATGCGCTGTTTGCACTTGATATTGGTATTGTTCTGCGCTTCTGAATGTCAGCAACGATTAAACGTTTTTACCCCGAAACATTGCGATCAGTATAGCAAGTGTGGACAAGGCTGCGAATGCTACACTTAGGACAGCGAAGGGGAGCCTTTCTACTACTGCGAAGCAGCTGATACTGCTGATGGAGGTGTCAGTGACGGTTACCATAATCCTGGTGTGGACCCTAATGTGGCGTTCACGAGCGTGACGTCACTGGTTGGAGACGTGGCACGGGATTCGCCACTAGGGGTGGCGAATTTCAAGAAACCGAAATTCAGTATACATATGCCAAAACTGCCTTGAGTAAAGAAACATTCGATGAGGTTCCCGAAAATTCGTTTGAGAAGGATTTGCTGACGCTTTGTCGTTTACCTCTAAATAAATTATTTATTTGTTTACGTGAATATGCTTGAGTATCACTAGAAAGACAACACGAACTTGCGGCCGACATTTCTGTTGTAGAAAAGCGCATGCTGCTGTCCACCTCAGATTATCATCAATGCGCGGAGCTGTAATGCTCAACACGAACGGGCGAAACAAACAATGAAGAGGGGAGCTTTAACCTTTAAATACGAATGGCGTGGTTCGTAATGCTGCGTGCCTGGGGCCTGCTTACCACGTGGGCGGAAGACCATTTGACTTTTTATGATAGGGTTGACTTCATCCATCCGACAATGGTTTTTCGAATGTTGGTGGCGGCAATTCGCCGGACCAGAAGCACCACGTGATGGCACTGGTATGCCGTGACGACACTGCTCATTCCTTGTGTGGAGGCCAGCGAATTTTTGTTCATTTCCTTCCAGTATATACACTTTGGTTCGCTGAGCACAATGAAAGAGTTTGCGCTGCATCGTCTTCTTAAGTTGGAGGAAGTACAACCTCGACAGGTTTCAATCATATCGCGCTAGAGTTGATCAATCTGCCATTCAGTGCGTAGTAGTAAGTGGCTTTTATTAATATAATAATAAAAAGGAAGGAAAAGATTTTTGCTATCCCCGGCATCTTCCATCAATACTGAAGCACCTGAGCTAGGGCAGCGGAAATAAAGGATAGCATGTAGAATGGAGAAATGAAATGAAAGAGGTGAGAAGACAGGAATAGAGGATAGGGGGAGAGGTAATGTACAAAAACTATTTACACAATGCATAACGATGATCAGAGGCGTACTAAGCTAGAGAACGGGCATGCGCACCAACCCCGTTCTTGTGGGATAGTCGGCCGCTATATCCTTTCCTTGAGCACTATGCACGCCCTACCGTTTTGGTGTGCAGTTCTGTCTTCACCGAGGCCAGCATAGGCGCCTGGCGTGATGCAAATCTTGGTTGTATAGGGATCTGTCTTTTTCTCAAAAAGACATCGCATTTCGAATTTGCAATGCTTCCTGCAATGAACGGTTAAAATCACACGCTTTTTAAAACAAAACAACCAATGGACGTTTGACCCTATACCAGTATTCGGCATGGCATGGAATGGCATGGCATGGCATGCCATGACACGACATGATATGGTATGCTTAATGGGGTTTAGTGTTCCAAAGTGACACATGTGCTGTGAGGAACGCCGTAGTGAAGGGCTCAGGATTAGTTTATACTGCCTGGGGATCGTACGTGCACTCAGTTCGCAAAGAATACGGCAACTTTGCGTTTCCAGTCCATCGAAATGCTGCGACTGTGGCCAGGAGTGAACCAATGTCATCGGGCTCAGTAACCGAGCGCCGTAATCAGATCGCTTGCGCCACGGAGCTGGCTTTATTTGTGCCTTGTTTAGACTTAGATACAAGCTTAAGCAATCAGTAGCGAAACAAATATAAGTTTTAGAATTAAGCAATTCTAAGATAACTTGTAGTGCTTAATAATAGGGGATTAGAATATTACGCAATGGTAAAATAATAGATAATAATATTTGAAAATTGAAAAGAGAGTTTGTGTCTAACTTACTCTACATGCATTAATTTTTTTAATTAAACTATGTTGCGGGAAGTCATATAATATTTTCCTGGCCGAAAGGAGGGGGCTGGGCTATGTTGAAACAGATCGCGCCGCAAGGCAGTATACTCTACATTCATACTACCATCGCGCTCAGTCTGTTATTCGACTTCTCTATGCTTGTAAAGTGTTCTGTATACACTGTCTTGGAGGATAGTGAAGTGTGGCGGCTGGCGGCTACAATGTCGTGCAAGTATTTTGGGTACTGGGTACTTATTGGTACTTCACGTAAAGTTTTCTCATTTCACTGCTTTTAAGTTATTTGACGAACCTGTCCTGAACACACATTCACTATGGTCGTTAGTCTGGTCTCACTAAAATTTTCAGGTTCAGAGAAGTTGTAACGGGGCCGACATTTATCTTGGGTGCACGAGGCATACTCTAAATACTGCAGCATATGCTTGCTTCCTAGTCTACCTGGAAAGCTGTTCTAGTAAGGGGAAAAACTATGTGACGAAACAAATAAACGCAAAGCACTCACGCCCACACACAAGCGCTCAGGATTGTAAGAGCGTTCACATCAGACACGTGTCTTTTAGAAAACCTGACGGTTTTTTCCACGTGGCATCGAACCTGTGTCACAACAAAGACTAAGTACATGCACCGGGCACAAGGTGCGGCCACGTTGGCGACCCAGAAACCCAAACCACTTTTTTACGTCCCTGCGGCATGCTATAAAACTACGATAGCTATAGATCAAGTTTTAAAAGTATTCACGAACACCGCATGTCGTAAGCAGTAGACTGAGGAGGAATGCTCTTCTGTGGACCAAGTAGTTAGTATACGAAATAGCCAGGCGAATCCGGTGCAGGCAATTGTGAAGACGCCTCTCAAGGTTGCCTGGCATGCGGTAGTCACACGTGAAGTCGGTGCGGCGGACCGTATTGACGGGTGAGATCACATCACTGAGAGCGGCCACAAGTGAGACTCCATCTCTTCGAAAGAAAGTAATCGCTGTCACCTCCCATGTCTTGGCATGCCTACACCTTCTCTGCGCCATAGGTGGATAAGTATTGCAGAACAACGATGCAATGAAACAGGCCCTAGGTTTTAAAGAGGCTAACATAAAAAAAAAACTACCTCGAAGGAGGCAAGATAGGTACATTTTACTAAGGTTGTAACCAAGGCTACAACTGCAAGTCATTTTCTAATCGTGGGGTTCCGCCATTCAGGATGGATACCCTGCGCTTCGTCTAACTTGAGCTGCGCACCAAGCAACTGTTGCAACGTGAACGCGTGTTTTGCGGCAGGACGAGCCCTCTCAACATGCTTAGCAAGAAGCAGGTACAAGGACGCGTACTTTTCAGGCGGGGCTGCATAGCCTTTCTCGTCCAGCTTCTTCACCCTAACATCATACACCTGTCGCGCCGGAGCGACACTCCGAACGCCGACCTGCATGTAATGCTTGTGTTGAAATTTGTTACCTCCGGCTATTTTGCTTTCTGTTCACGGCCAGAAGCATGCTCTGGGCTCATGAGTCAGCACCAAGCCATGCGGTATGCCATCTTGCTTTTACCTTCGCACACCGCAGATGAGATTTGAGGCGAGATGCTGTCGCCGGGTTGAGGGGTGCAGGTGGGGTACGGCCCATAGGAATGCCTGCAAACAAAAGTTTTGAGTCTATTGTAAGAACACATAGCCTGGTGAGTTGCTTTTGTAAAATATAAAAAACAGAGTGAACGCGAGCACTTACTCTATACTGTTCCTTTATGTGGAGAACTGACGTTTATTACTTCCTTCGCAAAAAGAAAATAAAACTAAAGAACATCACTGCACATCACTAATTTATTGCATTGCACTCCTGGAAGCGTGCATCCAAGATATGCAGTTTAGTGGCCTTATATTCACTTTTGGGGTTTCTTCACGCATTCGTAACCACTCTAATGAATGCTATACGCTTCAGTCATATCCCACAGCATCCCCCGGTGTTTCAAAATCTGAAATGTTTCGAAAATGCCGGCTATTAGCATTTATTTGCTTTTATATGGACGGCAGTGCAGAACTAAACTAGAGCACGCTACTGTAATCATCATCAGCAGCAGCAGCCTGACTACACCCACTACAGGGCAAAAGGACTCTCCCATGTCTCTCCAATTAACCCTGTCCTTTGCCAGCCGTGCCCAGCCTATCCTGCAAACTTCTTAATCTCAGCAGCCCACCTAACTTTCTGCCGATCCCTGCTACGTTTGCGTCCTCTTGGAATCCAGTCTGTTACTCTCAAGGACCAGCGGTTATCCTGTCTCCGCATTACATGCCCTGCCCAAGCCCTCTTATTCCTCTTGATTTCGACTGGATGTGATTAACCCGCGTTTGTTCCCTCACCCACTATGCTCCCTTCCGGTCACTTAACACTACACCTATTATTTTACTTTCCATGGCTCGCTGAGTTGTCTTTAACTTAAGCTGAGCCCTTTTATAGCCTCCACGCTTCTGCCCGTTGGTGAGTACCGCTAAGATACAAATGTTGTACACTTTTCTCTTTAGGGACAGTGGTAAACGGCCATTCACGATCTGAGAGAACCTGCCATATGCGCTCCATCCCATTCTTATCCTTCTAGTTATTTCCCTCTCATGATCCGGATCAGCTGTCACCGCCTGTCCAAAGTATACGTATTCGTTTACCACTTCCAGAACCTCGCTGCCAATTTCGAACTGCGATTTCCTTGCTAAACAGCTGAACATTACTTTGGTGTTCTGCATGTTATTTTTTAGATCCACCGCTCTGCTCTGCCTGTCTAACTCATTCATAGTGATTTGCAGTTCAGTTCCTCTCCTGAGGGACTCAGTAAGGTAATGTCATCAGTGAATCGCAGATTATTTAGGTATGCTCTACTAACTATTATCCCTAGCCGTTTCCAATTCAGGCCTCGGAATACCCCCTGTAAACAGTTGGTGAATAGCACTCGTGAGATCGTACCTCCTTGCATGACACCCTTCCTTATAGGAATTTTATTGCTGAATTTATGGAGAGCTATGGTAGCTGCGGAGTTCCTATAAATGTCTTCAAGTAGTTTGACATAAGGCTCTTGTACACCCTTATTCCGCAATGCCTGTATGACTGCCGAGGTTTCCACTGAGTCAAATGCTTTCTCGTAATCAATGAAGGCTATGTATAGGGGTTGG
Organism: Amblyomma americanum; assembly: GCF_052857255.1. Taxonomy (NCBI): domain Eukaryota; kingdom Metazoa; phylum Arthropoda; class Arachnida; order Ixodida; family Ixodidae; genus Amblyomma; species Amblyomma americanum. The sequence continues at coordinate 113,454,773 of NC_135503.1, forward strand.
TTATATTCTGCGCATTTCTCTATCACATGATTGGTAGTGTGAATATGATCTATTGTGGAATAAGCTTTACGAAAGCCTGCCTGATTATTTGGTTGATTGCAGTATAAGGCTGCCCTCATTATAATAGTGATTACCTTATAAATACCTCGTAGGCAACGGACAGTAAGCTGATCGGTTTGTAATTCGTCAAGTCCATGGCGTCTCCTTTTTTATGAATTAAGATAATGTGCATTTTTCCAAGGTTTTGGTACGGTCGAGGTCATAATGCATTGCGTATATAAGGTGGCTAGGTTTTCTTTCACAATATCTCCTCCGTCCTTCAACAGACCTGTTTGTTACGTAATTTTCACCAGCTGCTTTTTCCCTTTGCATTGCTCCGAAGCCTTTCTTTCATTCCTGTTTCGTCACTGGTGGGATGGCGCATTTCTATGCGCTACTGTCTCGCTCATTAACGTAATGATTACATTGGCTACTGTATAGATCACATGTTCTACGTGTGTAGATCACGTGTTCTACGTGTGTGGCTACTGTAGACCACGCTACTGAACCACGGAAATATGTGCCCTGATTCGGTCAATCAAACAACAGCTCTAAGGCGAAAATGATATGCGTCACATGATAGGGGGACTCGCTATACAAAACCTTCACTCGCATAAAGCTAGGCAATATTTGCGCAGCAGTCTAACGAACCCGAGAAGCAAATTTAGGAAGGAGAGAGAGAGAGATGATTGCAACGTGATACAAGGTAACAGGATGGTGGACTGCGGCAAAAAAAATTCCTTAATGAATACCTCCTTCATGCGGAGTATAGATTGTTAATCAAAAAGTTCATGGTTTGAACGACAGCGTTAAGGAGACCAATAACTCCTTGCCTAAAATATCTGCTACTATTTAGTTCTACCCCGCCGCGGTGGCTCAGTGCTCAGGGAGCTCGAATGCTGATGCCAGCATGCGGCTTCCACCCAGGCGGCGACGGCCCCGTTTAGGTGGATGCGACACTGATAGCTTTCGTGGGCTGTCTGATGTCAGTGCACGTTAAATGACTCCAGGCGGTCAAAAATAATCCGGAGCTCTGCAATTTGGCGCCCATCATAAATCCGTCTCGCTGAAGGGCGGGTCAGTTTCACTTTCAGCTTAGGGGTAACGGCAACACGCCACTAGATTAGTTATGCTCTGTCTTGACTGCAAGCAGAAAAGCGCCCCATTGCTTCAGAAAATATTAGTAATTTTCGACTATAACAATCCAGCGAGAAGAAAGGTAGTACAAACGCTACACAATGATAAGAGTGATTGTGAGGCATAAGCGAACATTCACGATCGCTGGATAGTCGTGAATTTCTAGATAGATAGAAAAAGAGGAGGAGGGAAAGGCAAGGATGTTAACCAGAAAGGGGTTCCGGTTGGCTACCCTGCACTGGGGAAGAGGGATTAGGGGACTAAAAGGAGGAAGAGAGAAGGGAAAAAAAGGCATAACACACACACGCACAACGCTGTCACAATTTGTCACTCAATCCAGTCGCTCTCAAGTAGGCAAAGAGTGCCTTGTATGCCTTCAGGGCAGTCGACTGCTGTGGCCACGGACCGAGGAGCTTTTGCTCTGTTAATGGGCGAGGATCGAGGCGGTCCAGGGCACAACACAGTGTATGTCTTGCACTCGCAAATGCAGGGCACTCACAGAGAAGATGAGCGATGGTCTCCTCACAACCACAGCTCTCACAGGCAGGGCTGTCGGCCATCCCCGTCCGGAAAGCATAGTAATTGGTAAATGCAACACCGATCCATAAACAGCATAACAGTGTTGCGTCGAGACTTTCTAAGTTACGTGGAAGACGAAGGCGCAGTTCAGAGTCCAGTGCCTTGAGGCGGAGATTGCAAAACTCTCCCATGTTTCACGCTGAAAGTGTGAGCTCCAGCGCCAAAGGGCGAAGCCCACACGCAGCGTCAGGTCTCGATATCGGTATTCTCACTGGAAGTCCGTCGTTGTGAGCAGAAGGCGCAGCCGCATCGGCCGGGTGATTACCGTTAATACCACAGTGTCCTGGCAGCATTGAAAAATGATGTCATGACCTTTGGAAACGGTGCCCTGGTACAGTAGACGGATCTCAGCAACAAGTTGCTCCTGCGACCCGCGGCGTAGCGAAGCTTGCAGGGCTTGAAGGGCTGCGTTAGAGTCGGCTGCTTTAGAGTTAGGCTCACGGCCGTACAGGAGAAAGTACGGAGAGAATCCTGTGGTGGCTTGACCAGTGAAGTTATAAGCGTATGTGACAAAAGGGAGAACGCGATCCCAGTTACAATGGTTGGAAGCAACATACATGGCCAGCATGTCGCCGAGGGTGCGATTAAAACGCTTAATCATGAAATTTGTCGGGATGGTAGGCGGAGCTGGTGCGGTGAACAACGTTGCATTCCTGAAGGAGAGCTTCTACAACTTCTGAGAGGAAGGCCGGACCTCTATCACTGAGCAGCTCTTTGGGCGCACCATGGCGAAGAATGATGCGATGGAGAATGAATGGTGCAATGTCGTGGGCTGTAGCGGATGGTAAAGGCGATGTTTCAGCGTAACGTATAAGGTGGTCGTTGGCAACGATGATCAAGCTGTTCCCGGTTGATGTGCTGGGAAGTGGGCCGTAGAGGTCGATGTCAACACGCTCGAAGGGCTGCACTGGACAAGGCAGCGGGTGCATAGGAGCGGCGGGTCGGCGAGGTGGATGTTTTCGTCGCTGGCATGCGGTGCAGGACTGAACGAACTGGCCGACGTAACGGGACACCCCACGCCAGTAGTACCGCTGTCGTAGACGGGTGAAAGTCTTCAAGGATCCGGCATGGGCACACTCGGGATCATCGTGGTAGGAAGAGAAAATGAACGAGCGCAGATGTGTGGGAATGACGAAAAGCCACTTGCGACCTTCCGGGAGATAGTTGCGGCGATAAAGGAGCTCGTCTCGGATGGCGAAATGTTGGGACTGACGACGGAGAGCATGGGAAGGAGGTCGAGACGATTGGCCAGATAGGAGATCAGAAAGGCAAGTGATCCACGGGTCTTTGCGTTGCTCGGAAGCCATAAGAGCGAAGTCAAACTTCAAAGAAGGCAGGGCGGATATACAAGGCACTGCCTCAGATGGTACAGGGGAACGTGAGAGGGCATCAGCATCGGCATGTTTGCAGCCGGAACGATAGATAACGCGAATGTCGTACTCTTGGAGTCGCAGAGCCCAGCGCGCCAGTCGACCAGAGGGATCTTTCAAAGAAGACAGCCAGCAGAGGGCGTGGTGATCAGTGACAATGTCAAAAGGGCGCCCGTACAGTTAGTGGCTAAATTTAACGATCGCCCAAAGGATGGCTAAACACTCCTTCTCGGTGACAAAATAGTTGGCTTCAGCTTTTGTGAGTGTCCGGCTAGCATAAGCGACAACGTATTCGTCAAAGCCGTGCTTGCCCTGAGCGAGTACGGCACCAAGGCCGACGCCACTGGCATCGGTGTGGAGTTCCGTCGGAGAATGAGGGTCGAAGTGACGCAGAATTGGTGGAGTGGTGAGGAGGCGACGGAGTGTCGTAAACGCTTCATCACAGGCTGACGATAGTGGCAAAATTGCGGACAAAGCGGCGGAAGTAGGAGAAGAGGCCGACGAAGCTGCGGAGGTCTTTTGCAGAAGTGGGTTTCGGAAATTCGGCCACAGCTCGCAACTTGGCCGGGTCGGAGAGAACGCCATCCTTCGACACGACATGTCCGAGAATGGTGAGCTGCCGAGCTCCGAAGCGGCACTTTTGCAAATTAAGTTGGAGGCCAGCGTCGGCCAGGCAGCGAACAGTCTCGAGGCGCTGGAGGTGAGACGGAAAGTCCGGGGAAAAGATTACAAAGTCGTCTACATAACAAAGGCATGTGTGCCATTTGAGCCCTCGGAGCATGTTGTCCATCATGCGCTCGAATGTGGCGGGTGCATTGCAGAGGCCGAAGGGCATGACATTAAATTCATAGAGCCCGTCTGGTGTGACGAATGCAGTTTTTGGGCGATCGGCCTCCACCACCGGCACCTGCCAGTAACCGGAGCGCAAGTTCAATGAAGAAAAGAACTGAGAGTCCTGCAGGCAGTCGAGGGCATCGTCGATACGGGGAGAGGATAAACGTCCTTGCGTGTAATCTTATTCAGACGAAGGTAATCCACGCAGAAACAGATGGAACCGTCTTTTTTCTTGACCAGAACCACTGGCGATGCCCACGGGCTGTGCGACGGCTGTATCACGTGACTCTGGAGCATGTCGGTCACCTGGGCGTCAATGACGCTGCGCTCAGCGGCTTACACGCGGTACGGACGTTGGCGGAAAGGGGCATGGGTTCCAGTATCAATACAGCGGGTAACGGCGGTGGTGCGGCCCAAGGAAGGTTGCCGGTAGTCAAACAAAGCTTGAAAATGCTGCCGAACGGCTACAAGCTGGTCTCGTTGGGTAGACGTCAAGGCGGCGTCGACGGAACGGTGAAAAATATCGACAGACGACTGATTCGTGATGGGAACAGGCGTAATGGCGCTGACGTGGAGGCCGGCCGCGCTATCGACGAGGGGGTGTGCGGAGGCGGTATGAAGAACGGAAACGCTACCAAGCGATTGGCCACGGAGTAACGTGGTAGGGCAGGAGAACGGGTTAGCCACATAAATAGCGCTGGAGCCACGAACAATTGTCAGCACGGCATGAGGCAGCAAAACAGATTTCTGGTCAGCGCATCATAAAGAGGGGGTATAAGTCACAGTTGCATCTTGGAGCGCAGCACAAGAAAGAGGCACCAGCACTGAAGAGAAATGTGGAACGTCTGTGTCCTCTGAGACGACCACAGTAGCGGCAGCAGCACCGGTTACGTCCAAGGGGGCGTCGCTGTAGGGCGACAAGTCAAGCTGAGCACGGGCGCAGTCAATAACAGCATGTTGTGAGGAGAGGAAGTCCCAACCAAGGATAACGTCGTGAGAGGAGCGGGCGAGAACGATGAACTCGATTGTGTAGGGAACGTTCCGGATGAGCAGGCGGGCGGTGCAGGCGGCTAACGGTCGAATGTCCTTAGCGCTGGCCGTGTGGAGAAAAACGGGAGGAAGGGGCATCGTCACTTTTTTGAGACTGCGACAGAGGGTGTGACTGAGAACGGAAACGGCTCCCCAGTGTCAGCAAGTGCTTCGACGGCGACTCCTTCAACGAAAATGGTAATAATATTGGCAGGCACAGAAACAGGTCTTCAGTGAGTTGCTGGTGACCCAGTTCTTGCCCCCAGACTGCGGTGGTTAGTTTTCCGCGTGGACGGCGGGTTGGCGACGGAGCATTGGAGAACGGGAACGACAGCCAGGAGACAGCGAGCGGTGGGAGCGGGGATGGTAACTAGGAGAAGAAGAATCCGGAGGCGGCAAGTGTGACGCACGCGAGGACGACGGCTGAAGGTCTTACGTCGGCACACGCCTATAATCGTAGGGACGGTGGTCACGACTGCGACACAAACGAGCCACGTGACCAGCGACGCCACAGGCGTCGCAAATAGGGCGATTGTCTTGTGTGCGCCAGGGGTTGAGTGGCTGCGGCTGTGATCGGGGGCGGGCAATCGGACGGTAATGTGGGGTTGCAGGTCGCTGGGGTTCTAACTGCCGGGTAGGTGGCCTGTAGACAGGGGCAGCAGGTTAGGGCCGCGACCGCACTACGGCATCGGCGTACGTCAGAGGAGACGCGGTCAGGGGTGGCTGAGAAAGAGGTTTACATTCACAGCGCAAAGACAAACACGGACTTGAGGGGAGACACCACAAAGCTCCGTTGTGTCTTTGTGGTGTCTCCCCTCAAGTCCGTGTTTGTCTTTGCGCTGTGAATGTAAGCATGAAGTACCAACTCGCCCGGCAACTGATTTTGAGAAAGAGGTGGCAGGACTTCAGCGACCTGCTCCTCAATAACACGCTGTAGTTTGGGAGTGAGCGACGGCACAGGCGTAGGCGGGCAGGTATTCAAAGATAGCTGGCGTGCGACTTCCTCACGTACAAACTGCTGGATGCTCTGGAGGAGCGACTGTTGGTCTAGAGCACCGTCCCTTGGGAGAGCCAAGCTGTAAAGTGTAGCCTCCTGAAAGCCTGCACGCCGGGTAGAAGGACGCTGTTTGCGCAGCTCATCGAAGCTTTGGCAGTAGCCGATGAGACCGGAGACAGTCTCGGGATCTTTGGCGACGAGCATCTGGAAGGCATCATCCTCAATGCCTTTCATAATGTGTCTGATCTTTTCGGCCTCGCTCAAAGAAGGGTGGACAAGCTTGCAGAGGTCGACGACATCTTCTATATAACTGGTGAAGTTTTCACCGGTTTATTGGGCCCGACTTCGCAAGCTTTGCTCGGCGCGAAGCTTTCGCACTGCGAGACGGCCAAAGACTTCTGTCAGACTGGTTTTTAGAGCTGCCCAGCTTGAGATGTCAGCCTCGTGGTTTCTAAACAAGAGATTGGCTACGTCGCTCAGATAAAAGATAACAATGGTGAGCTTGACGCTATCGTACCACTTATTGTGTGCGCTTACGCGTTCATAGGAGGCCACTCAATCCTCCACATTCGTGTCATCTCTGGCGCTGAAGGTGGTCGGGTCATGCTGCCGCGCGGCGCCGGAACAGACGACGACCGACGGAAGCGGTGAAGCGGTTTGGGTGACGGTCTTAGGCATTGCAGAAGCGGTAGGCAAAGCGAGGGTGCGAAGCTCCAGGGCGAGGGATCGTTGGCACCTCCACCACTTGTAATAAGAAACGTCTTCAAAAGCACAGCGTCACGAACAACCAGCGGTACCGTCCAGGCACACATCAGAGACCGCGTTCAGTCCAGAGTACGCACGAGCGACCGAGCGTTCGGCGCTTCTCGTCGTCTTCGTTCAGCCCAAGCCTCTTAATATTCTAACGGCCAGTATATATATATATATATATATATATATATATATATATATATATATATATATATATATATATATATATATATATATATATATATATATATATATATATATATATATATATATATATATATATATATATATATATATATATATATGTGCAGACAAGTTAAAGGAAATGAGGGGCCCGTTTGACAAATTTTTGAAGGGAGCCAACAGTCACCGAAACCAAGGTGCATAGGGGAACGTAAATTTTTTTTAATGTGTTATGCTTATCAGTGGGATAATAATACTTAGATTAATAAATCGCTGAAAGAAAATTAGCAGCAGAAAAAAAAAACCATGCCGCCGGTGGGATCCGAGCCCACGACCTCCGAATACCGCGTCCGGTGCTCTTACCAACTGAGCTACGGCGACGGCTGTCCAATCTGCTGCTCTCGTGGGTATTTATGTTTACTGGGTGTAAGCGAGCCTTGAGAGTGTTCACCAGCGCAGAGAGTGCTGCTTTATAAGTAATTTTCTTTAAGCGATTTATTCATTTTTCATTTATTAATAATTATTAATTATTGTACCACTGATAAGCATAACACATTAAAAAAAAATTAACGTTCCCCTATGCACCTTGGTTTCGGTGACTGTTGGCTCCCTTCATATATATATATATATATATATATATATATATATATATATATATATATATATATATATATATATATATATATATATATATATATATATACAGACAAGGCAAATGAAGTGAGGGGCTCGTTTGACAACCATATTAAGGAAGCCAGCAGTCACCGAAACCAAGGTGCATAGGGGAATGTTTCTATTTTTTTAACATCTAGTGCCAATCAAGTGGCGCTGGTGAACACTCTCAAGGTTCGGTTACACGCAAAAACATAAATACCCACGAAAGCAGCAGATTGGACAGCCGTCGCCGTAGCTCAGTTGGTAAGAGCACCGGACGCGATATTCGGAGGTCGTGGGTTCGGATCCCACCGGAGGCATGGTTGTTTTTTCTGCTGCTTTATAAGTAACTTTCTTTAAAAAATAAATAAATAAATAAATTAACTAATTGATTGGCACTAGATTTTAAAAAAAATAACATTCCCCTATGCACCTTGGTTTCGGTGGCTGTTGGCTTCCTTATATATATATATATATATATATATATATATATATATATATATATATATATATATATATATATATATATATATATATATGGGGTGTCCCAGCTAACTTGGACCATGATTTTGAAAAACCTGAGCGTTCTTCAGAAATGTAATCGCGTGGATGTTGTTAAGGTTTATTAAAGTTACAGTACTATTTTTCTCATCGTCCTACTTGAATAATTAGTCGAGATAAGTTAATTAACGTTTTAAATGTAGCTTGAAATGTTCAGCCATCCACAGGCAATTTAGGGAGCTCCACAAATATTGTCCAACTCAGACATTTCTGACGAGTTAGACTTAGCGTGGCCGTTCTAATTCGCGAAAAACGAAAGCCCGCGGAGTTTAAAAATACCACGTAAAATGCCACGCACCGCAATTACAGCGCTCTCATTCGTACTTTGTAAAAAACATCACTTGTTTAGCACCTTTCATGCTGTACACGACATAACTTCGCCTTGTGGTTGGTTCCAAGATGAGCGCCACTGGGTTCAGGCGGCAGTTGAATAAAAGCCGGCTCCCATTTCTGCGGCGATAATTGCGCTCTCACGCCCTCAGATTGCACAATGCGTCGCTAGCCGCCGCCGGTAACGTCAGAACTGAGCAAAGATAGAAGCTCATTCTAGTAAGCGTAGAGAAGGCGCGGCGCTGGCGATGCTTTTTTACAAATCAGGGATGAGAGCGCTGTTATCACGGCACATTCGTGAGCACGGAGCGCTCTGTCACGTGGTATTTTTTGAACTCTGCGGGCTTTCGTTTTTCCCGAAAAAAAACGGCCACGCTAAGGCTATCTCGATGGAAGTACCTGGGGTGGGCATTATTTCTTTAACTCCACAACTTTTCTATTGAAGCCTGAACGTTTCCAGCTATATTTAAAAAAAAATTTATCTCGAATTATTATTCAATCAAGATCAACGAAAACAATTTACTGAATCCTTAGGTAAATCCTAACAGCTTCCACGTGATTTCCGCTCCGAAGAACGCTAAGGTTTTTTTATTATTTTGGTCCAAATTAGCTCGGACACCTTGTATATGTGTGCGCTAGGCGAAACACGAACTGAAAGTGCGCGGTTATGGCGTCTACTTTTTCGTCTTCGTTTCCTTGCGATTTTTAGTAATGTTTCAAAAGTAGTGTTTTTATTTTACAATGCACCGATCAATTCGTCCCTTTGTTGTTAGAATGAGAGCAGCCGCCCACCGGAACACTTATCACAAACGCTCTAGCACCTAGCAGCACTTACATCACAGCCGCTGAGCGACAGTCATTGTGCCCGTGGCCATCGTGTACAGTGTCTACGACAGATAATAATAACGAGCTCCCTGAAGTTGCCCTAAGATGCCTGCTGCCACGTGGCAACTTGCCCACCGGGTTGTGGGCAGTCTGCCGGCAGGGTGCATGGTTAACTATGCCAATTACGCTAGCACTTAAGCCCGCACTCGGGGATTTCTGTGGTCTTTGCCTGAAGCCTGCTTAAACTTGAAGGAAGCTAGTTGGGCTGCATAGGTGGCCTCCGTAATTGGCAGGTGGACCACCTAGGTCACGCGACCTTGTGACGTAATCACAACCTGCCCACCTTATTGTGAGCAGACTGTCCAGCATGACACTTGAAAATACAAAAATATAAAACGGAAGAACTGGATAGTACGGTGACTTAAGACAAAGAGTGAGACTTAGAAAATACTGGCTCGGGAAAGAAAATGACAGACAAGACAGTGTTTCTAACATTAAATTTAATATTGGAGTTCACCAGGAGATACTAACGGTCCCTCCCAAAAACTAATTTTTGCTTCGCTTTTATCATCATTGTTCCAAACTTTTTTGCGCTATTTTTAATCTTTTGTAGGTACTGTAGTTGTCGTCTTTACACGACAACGTTAAGGGCACCGTGTCGCATAAAATCTGACGTCAGCGTTGGCGTCGTTACCCGTCACCAAAGATCTACAAAAATCCTCGGGGAAACACTTATGCGATGAGACCTTGTGCATTCATGACCGCCTGCCCAACTGAATGTGAGCAAATTGTGCGCCGTGGCAGGTGGCAAATCAGTTAACGATTGGTTGCATGAGGTAATTCGCAAAGAGTAACTCTCACCTCACAAGCTCCACCGGTGGCACCACTTGTCAACTCAGAGCAGTGGCGCACCTTGAATCGCTGCACCACTGCGCCAGGATTGCTATGAGGACTCCCACGATCTTGAAAAACTTTGCAAACTGAGACTCGACCCGAAACCGAAGTGAAATCGAAGTTCTCGCGCAGGTAATTCGCATTTGGCATAACGCGCTAAATCCTCCGCCGCTTTTTGTTTATCCCATTCAGATTTACCTGACACCGACATTCTTGCTCGCGAGGCGGCTGCTCTACATCTGTACCAACCGCGCTTCGGAGGGTACTATAGGCTGTATACCTTAGGCGAGATAGGGTTTGGCCATGCGCTTGAGCATGCCATTTAACGTGCTGTCACTCGCCTTCCTCACTAATGGGAAGGTGCGAAATAAACATCTGCACATTCCTTTCTGGAACCTCCTCCTCTTCCTACTCATATTATCAATTCATCAATATTGGATGTTCGAGCCATGGAGAGGTGATCCAGGGGCCCATAATACTCGGCCGCGGCTGCGTAAACCGGCTGCCTTGGAGCTGTACATTGTGGATGGGCGTTTTGTTTCTGGTTTCAGACTCTCCAGGCGTCAATTTCTGATTTTTAATTTTACGACTGGATGATTGTCACGGACTCTATGACCAATCTTTCCAGCGTACATAAAGCACAGAGGGAGAGTAGACACCACAGAAGCTGGTGGTGCATAGTATTACAAAGCGCAAATTAGCCGATCTGTCACGCATTGAAATTGTCGGTGTTCACATACCTGTTCCAAAAGGCTTTGAGCAGAAACGCGAATAGGTTTAAAAAGGCAGCGTTTTGAAAAAGGGACCACGTAGCATATGACGCTCTGAGGAGCACCATCGCTGCTGTCCTGGGAAGTTTTGTCCTCATGAGAAGAGTGAATGATCATTCACGGTATAATTTAATTAATCACGGAATGCGTCGATTGTGGCAAAATATAATTGCACTGGACATAACCAGAAAGAGAAGGACCATGAAGAGCCATAAGCTAAAGAAAACCATTAGGCGAATTTAAAAATGACGAATGAAGAGCGGAGAAACAAAAGTTAAAGACTATACAGACTGGTGAAAACGTTTTACATTATAACGGAATTTGGAGAAGCGTTGCCCATGGCGCAGAATGTAGATGTTCAAAATAGGAACGAATTCTAAAAAAGCGCGCCAGAGTTGGTTGCGAGGCGACCTCAATCGTGCGTGCTGTGAAGATGTGCTACCGGGAGGGCACGAGAAGCTCATATGCAGTAATTCTACACAGCAGCATTTTTGAGCGAGAAACCGTTATGAACGCAATTTTTTCATATAATATAAGATTTCACTATAACAAACTATATATGCAGATCACCCTACGGCAGTTTTGCATTTTTTTTCTACTCAGGATTTTGCTATCGTCAAAAGCGTTCCCCATTATTTTCGTAACGCAATCATAACTCTTAGATGCGATCGCTGGAAAAAATTTAAAAGAAAGATATCGCAACGCATCAGAAAAATGGGTCATTATCTTCAATATTTCCAAGCAGTGTCTTACAATTTCCCAATTTTCAAACTTTTTTTGCGCGGGAAAGCTGGATTTCGCTGCGAAAATAAGAGAGAGAGACGAAGAAGGAGAGAAGGTGGATAGGTTAACAAAAATGATATTCTGGCTTGATACCCTGCACGGGAGGAAAGAGTGGATAGGATGTCAATTTAAAAGAGTGAAAACAGCGACGGAGTGAACTGAGTGACGACATTGCACAAGGGCCCTTTGTGCTGTAAGGTCACAACCTGTAGCCGAAGCAGTACGCCCTAAGTTTATTTATTAGTGTTTTATAAGCATTGAGGGCCATCGCTTGCTCTGGCAACAGTCCGAGGATCTGAATCGCTTTTCGAGGACGAGGATGGAGGCGGCCCAGAGCACAGCACTATAGCAAGGCATGCTCCACTGCATCATCCGAGCTAACTGGGTCACAAGGAGAGCTTTTCGACATGCAAATGCGGAATTAATTCTGGTTTGTAAAAGGATTATCGGTCCATACCAAAGGGTTTTCCGTCCTCCTGTTGTTCATGTTGCGTATGTTAATTCATGTCGGTCGCTGTAAATAAGGTAAAAGGCAAAGGCCCTTTCCACTGTCCGTTGTACTGAGGTGACAGTTGAAAATCTCACCAGAGTTGCCTGCAACAAGAGTTAGCTTCCGTTCAAGTCTGCACAGCCTGCCAGCTTCGTCCACACTTTAGACAGGGATCACAAAACAAAGAAAAGAAAATTGAAAGCTCAGTCGGATAGGCAACGTTTGTTCAAGTTGACTTCATCCCGGCAATGCGTTCATCTCTGGCGGGTGGAGGTTCTCTCCTTAACCCTTGTTCACTTCTTTTGTGTTGTCAAGAATCACGTTTTTTATGTCCCTATCTTGCTTTGAATAAAGCAGGAGTCCAGGAAGTTGTATGTGTGGGTGCATCAGGTGGCTTCGTCTGCTCGGTGGTTTCCTGTGACTCCGCAAGGCCCCAGAAGACAGCAGAAAATATGACGCTACTTTTCATAATAGCGTCATGTTGACCTTCACGTATATATGAGACGAGTTATTGATGCCATCTTTATCGAGCGGATCAGTCGACACATCATGTGTCACTTGCTGGCCAAAGTGGGCTCAGCGTTTATTCAGCACTGGATTTATACCAGCAATGCAGAGGAGGGGGACGCCCTTTTCACAAGGGGGAGTATCTTGCCACGAACACAGTGCGCGCCACAAGCAGCGCTGATAGTGATACAGATTACGATACACCATCCACGGCGTAGTGTAGCCTGTAGGTCGTGAAGGACTGCTATGATTTTTTAAATAACGGGCCATTCCTGTTGCTTTGTTTGGCTGGTGCTGGTGAGCTCAATGGCTGTACGACGCGCAGCAAGTCCCGCATCTATCGAGGAACTGTCATAAGTTCGTTTCAATTACACGAAATTGGACTTTGCACAGATTATCACAGGCCCCGCAGAATAGAATTTGTGACGTTAAGATGGTGTTCTCTGTAGATGCGTATTCAGTAACATGGCATATAATGCCCTTATTACAGCGGAACACGTTTGAGAGAAGCCGATGATGCCCCGGGTCTCGTCGTAATGTCAGTTGCAGGAAGAGACACTGGACATTGATGCGGATACCATAATGGTGATTCTGATGCTCTGTCCAATATGTAGCTTCAACAGTATAAACCAGAATGCACGCAGTAACCGGAGGTTCCCGGATGACGATAACAGTTGCGGTTGCAGAGGCCGTTTCGAAACACCGAACCAGGTTCGAACACTTAGCGCATGCAACGAGTTGGAAACCTGTATTTTTGTCTTCGTTCAGTTTTTAAGGGCAAGCAGACCGACTTCGGCTATTTAAAATTTGCCGGAACTTCGCAAAATTTCTGGATAGTATTGAAATGATCTGTAAGTACGACGGATATAAGCGAGGTATTTGCTGACATTTCAGAAACCCCAGGAAGAACGAATGTCACATCAGCAGTGTGCGCGTTATGACTGGAGTGAATATCGAACCAAGACCAATGCAAGTATTGATCACATGAAGCCCAAAAATTCATAGGACATGTTTGCTTTGAATCAGCGCAATATTGAGGGAGCGTAAATACTACTGCGTTAAGATAATACTGAGTTTTACCCACCTGCCTAGGAGCACGACGTGAATAAGGATTTAGAAACGAAGATCAAACGGCAAAAGGTTCAAAAAGAGAAAACACATATAAAAGCTCCTTAAGTGCCATCAAATATGATCATCTGGTTCTGAAAGCGTGATACCGGTACAAAGAGAACCGAACAAGCCAAAAAGGCACACAGGTGTGAGAGGGGGAATTCGTCTAAAGAACGATGTTCGAATGTGAACACAGCGGGCAGTCTAATATACAAGGAATGTCATGAATCGAGGAGTACTAGGTTTCAACGAGGCGTTGCTGACAGAGAGGAAGAATGTGCAGTATTGATAAATTGACACACTTTGGGTGTGAGCGGTGTACTGAAAACTAGAGCTGGAAAATTGTTCTCTGGCTGCAAATGTAGCATGGCGCCCGCGAAGTGACAGGGCAAGCAACGCCAGCGCAAACCCTCTCTGATGAGGAACAGGTCGTCCACGTAAGTTTTCTGTGGCCTGCTAGGGTAGCCATATTCTGTCGTTGCAGGAAAAAAGCAAGTTGAGCAAGTGAACAGAGATCGAAAAAAACTTTGTCGGGTTTTAGCGTCGTAAACAGAGTAGGCGCGCGAGAGTATTTGTTTTTGCTTTGCTGGGTCGTCGACACGTCGGCCGATGATATTAGGCCCAGGTTAAGCTGTGGTTGAAGTTAAGTTAATCTCATGGCTGTTCCTATACTGGGACCGGATAAGGTAACCATCCCATTGGCTTAAGCTAAAGCTGGCGCGACGCCCTTCTGAACTTAATGCAAAGTAGTGCTTTAGCACAAAAACCAGTAAATCATGCACCTAAATGGGATTCGTGCGAGAGCCGACGTTTCAAAGGCGTCGACTGCCGCCTCCAAGGCTAATTAATCTACGGCAACATCCGGAGAAAGGTGCTCGTAGCACATGCTCACCTCTTACATTTCATTTCAACATTCTGCCTGCTATCTTTTATTTCCACTGCCCCAACTTAGGTGCTTCATTATCGATGGGAGATGCCGGGGCTAGCAAAAATCTTTTCCTTCCTTTTTATTATTATTTTAAGAAACCACTTTCTACTACTGCTAACTCTGGGGTGCTTTGTGAAAAAAAAATGTATGGGGCACTTAAGACTACTTACGTGGTTTGAAAGCTACAAGATTGTTTTTTGTTTATTTTTATTTTTTCTTCCCTCTAATGTCACAATTACTCATTAACATATATTCGTAAGGCAGCGTATGTACTGGGTTCACCTTTACTTGCCAACAAACAATGCGTTTTGTCCTATTATGCATCGTGTTAATTTTCCACTGGTTTCCTAATATTTTGTGGAATATTCGTGCATACATGGGAAAATTACTTATGACAGTTAAATTACATTAGTAACCACTTTCCTAGAGATCTGGTAAACGTCATTAAATTACGTTACAGGTAACTGTTCTCATAAAGTAATGACATTACATTACAATTATTTGCCGAAAGTAATCAACATGACTATTTGCTTTTTAGTTTCGACGCAAAACGTTACGCATTGGAAATAGTACAAAGTTTTCAGTATTCTTTTCTTGCATCGTCACCACATGAGGGCATCTGCAGCTTGCAGGTGTAAGTGAGTGGGGACACCACGAGTTCCCGAGCATCCGCAGGCACATCCCCGCAGGGGGATGATGGTGAACAGCGCATCACCACGGACCCGGGCACCCGCGCCTAGCCTTGCGTGGCATCGCCGTGTCCGGGGAAAATGGGACCCTGGTGGTTGAGCCGATGCTGAGCGTTGGAACCCTAAGGCCCCTCGGAGGAGGCAACAGGCCACTTTGGCCCCAGCTTCTTGTAGACGGCATATCCGGCCTGACCCGATCGGGGGGAATCGGCAGTCGCTTTTTCCTATCCTCCCCTCTACCTTTCACGGTCTTACCCCTTTCTCCTAACTGTTCTGTGTCCTACTCACTTCTTCGTTTTTCCTTTATTCCTGGCGGCGAGGGTTAAACCTTGTGTGGCCAACTACCCTTAGTTGCATCATATTTGGTTATAGTTAGGGTGTACAGCTGGCATGGGCAGGTCTTGCTTGCAAGTTCCTGTCCCTTCCCCTAGTTCGGCTCCATGGTGGGTGGCTGGCGCTATGACCCAAAAACTATATTTTTTATGGCTACACTCATTTCCAAACATGATCGCTCTCTGAAAAGAGAGCGGAACAAAGCAGAACTTTTATTTCCAGAAAAAGAAACCTACATTCTCAAAGTTTCAAGTCATACACAGTCAATGCGATGAAAAGCAAGCTCGTATAATATTATTTATTGTGTCCAAATGCTTAACCGATACCTTGTGCCCTTGCTGCAAGGTCTAAAAAAATGGCTAGTGGTGACTTACTGCTTGAATTGTGTGAGAGCATCCAGTGTTCCAAACTCTCAAACATAACGTCTATAGGGAAGATCTCATTCCGCGTAACCCCCCACCGATCTCTCAACACAGTCCGAGGCGTAATCTCTGAAACGGACTTTATCCTTCTGGCAGAAGTCGAAATACTTCAAAGACTATCTGACGAAAATGTAATGGACGTTAACATAAAGTTCGCAAGGACAACAAAGACATAGATACTAAACACATGGTCCTTACATCTAACACCAGCACCTTGCCCGAAACTATCGAAGTTGGATAACTGAAGGTCAACGTCAGACACTACATACCAAATCCCCGCCGATGTTTCAAATATCAGAAGTTTGGCCACGGCTCAGAATTTGCCGCGGCCCAAAAACTTGCGCGAAATGCGCTTCGAAGGACCCCCATTCTAAGGAATGTGACGTAGCACTACGCAGCGCAAATCGCGAAGAACACCACACTGCGTACACTGTAAAAAAAATTGCTCCCATTTATGGCAAAACGTGCTGGTAAATTGTTGCCGGAGGCTTTCCGTAATCTTTAAATTGTATGTGCTGTAAAAAGACTGGCTCTCCGTAGAAAATAAAACGGAAAGGTGTCGTACAAATAATGCAGGTTACGTAAACTGAATATGGAGAAATGCCATAAAAATAATGCACGCTTCAAAAAACGTAATACGGAGCAATAATTTTTTAAAATGAAATCTTCAGTAATTTTTATGGCAGTACTTTATTCATGCATGGTCACCCCGTAATTATAAAACATGTAGTTCATTTCGTGTTTATGACAGTTCCAGAAATTCAAAACTAGTGATTTATTCCAGCCATTCCATGTAAACACTTCAAAAGCTGAACTATTCCGAATCCTTCTGTATGAAATGGGATGCACATGCATTCATGAAAAGCTGTGTTGTGTGTTGAAAAAATTAAGAATGCTGTACATGGTGAACATAATTTATATATTTGCTACAGCAGCCATGATGAAATGTTCAAAAAAAGTACAGCATTGGTTCAGTCTTGCACAGCTTTTCTGCCTCTTGTGCTGTTGTTGCATACAACTGAAGAATGCAGTGGTGAATGCCCCTCATAAGACGCCTTTCATCCAATGGTGTTGGCTGGTTCTCATGATGTCGTGGCTAATCCTCTAAATAGGATGAACCATGACGCCATGACAATTGGCCTATGCTATTGGCTGGAGAGACTCCTATGAGGGGTATTTTCAGCTATGTTCTTGAGTTGCGTCTGACTTTCGTATGCCACATGGGTTCACTGTTTCCTGCAAAACAAAAACATGCACAGTCAATTCTGTAATGAGCAGTGCAGTGCAAGTTGTTTTGACAAAGCAACTCTGTTGTTTTTCCTTGGTATGCCATGACTGGCAGACAACAGAGCTGAGCTTACACATAAAATATGTACAAATGTATGCAGCAGCTGGTTAGCCAAACAAAAATACTGTTCTAAATTTTCAGCAGAGGAGTACTATGCAACATGGTTCTGCAGACTACTAGTTGAAGCAAACTCCGCAAGTGCTAAAGAAGCAAAATACCTAATATTATGGCGAAATACCTAATATTATTTTTTACACATTAAGGGTATAGAACATGCCTCATCTATAAACATATGCAGATATACACTCCTCTACAAAAGAAGCCCACAGAAAGGCCGAAAACAACTTTGTGGGTGGCCCTTTACATTTATTTATTTATACATGTACCTACATTAGCCCGTAGGGGCATTAGAGTACGGGGGTGTACCACAGTATTCTTCATGCATTAGTCCCGAGGAAACACATATAAACAAGTAAAACAATAATAGAGGATAATGCAAGCACTCTGATAGGACATAGCAAGAGCATGCGACAAAATATCAGCGTAAATGAACACTGTGAATTAAATGGAAATACATGGTAACGTCGCCATGCACACTAAAAATTTGCTACGTTTGAAACGTGGTAAAGTGAACGAATGTTTCCCCCACCATGTCGGCATAAGACCCCAACATACAGACAGACAGAAAATCGACATGCAGACTACGGAAATCGGTGTTAAACCAGAGCATCCTTTAGCACCAGAGAAAATTATGAATCGGATGTAGCCACAGCTAGGTCATGGGGAAGATTATTCCGTGCACTGATTGTGCGTGGAAAATATAAATGCGCAAAAACTGAGGTACACGCTGATATTTCTTTAATCTTATATGCGGGTGATCTCGAAGCTGGGAAATGTACATAGGTGGTAAAAGATAAGCATCTTTGTTCAGTACGGTGCGACAATAAAATATGTCAACATGAAAACACGAGTCGAAAAAATTCCCGACATGAGGATAGAAGAGGCCATTCTAAGCTACTTTTGATGTCAGTCATACTGCTACAATGCGAATAGTTGTGGGATACAAAACAGGCGGCTCGGTTCTGAAATTTTTTCCAATCTATTGTCAAGAAATTGCGTGTACGTGTCCCATATGACACAAGCATATTCTACGATTGAGTGGACATTTGTTACGTAGAGCAGTTTTTCACATCTTGGGGAGCATATTTAAAGTTTTGTCTGATAAAATTTAAAGAGCTAGCAGCCTTCAGAGTTAAAGTGTCTACATAGCGGTTCCATGTCAAGTCGGAGCTAAATGCTATTCCTAGGTATTTTGCCTGGCTTACTTGAGAGATCATTTCAGTGTATAAATATTACTGAGTATTGATCGGTTTATGCTTTTGGGTAAAACGAACATGCTTGTATTTATACACATTTAGACGCATAAACCAAGAGCGACACCAGGATGAAATACAGTTGAGGTCATTTTCAAGTTCTATCCTGTCCGAATCATGTTTTACTCCTCAGTACAAGACGAAATCATCGGGGTACATTCTAATTTTGGAGGTTATACCGTAACCAATGTCATTTAGGTAGATAAGAAACAGCAGTGGGCCGAGCACTGACCCCTGGGGCACACCTGAAAGCACGGAAACGTCTGTCGATTGGGATCCATTAATCAAAACCTTTTGATTGCGTCCTGCCAAATAATTTTGTATCCAGCAAAGTATATCGAGTGGAAAGCCAAGAAAGGATAACTTGTGCAAAAGCCTAATAAATAGCCTAATAAATATCGTAAAGAGATGACCTCTTTTTTAGTGGCATATAAAACCTATTATCAGAGATGTGCAGATACATAATTTTCCACAGAGGAGTAACTTAAGCTGCATACAATGTGAACGTGTCTAATGGTCAAGACATCTGTTAATTCCACGCATTACCAACATTTAAGCAGAAGTTGAAAGCATCACAAAGCAAAACGTCGACTTACAACTTGAAGCCCTAGTTTGTTTACAAGGTTCATAATTTTTGATGGCACTGTTACGTCTCGCCTACGACGCGCGGTATAGCCGGCGCGGATGCAACGGATGCCGCGGCTTCGTTCATCGCTGCCGCAACGCCTCCCGCCAAGCGCGTCCAGGCAGGTTTCAGTGCCACGTGTCGTCGTGCGTGCGTGTGTGTGTGTGTGCATGCTGGTGCCCACGCTTGTCAAAGCGCGGCAGCCGGGGAGAGGAGATCCCCAACTGGGAGGCGAGGAGGTCTGACCGGCGCCGGCCCGGCGGACGCGCCCGTCACGTCTGTTCATGTCCGTGCTCGCCGTCTTGTGCGACTCATCCCAAGCCGCTCCTTCTTGCCCTCGACTCCGAGGGTATATAAATGCAGCTGCGCCGGACGCCAAGGAGAGACTTCGATTTCTTCCTCCGAGTAACGTGGTCGCCCTGACCGGCTGCTCTTTTGAGATGCCAGAATAAACAAGTTGTTCTGTTGCCAGTCGACTCATCCTTTGCCGGCACCTTCGGATGTTTCCAGCTTTGCCCCAGGCCGCCAGGCCAACGCTACCCTTGGGGCTTGCAACCCTTTTGCAACAACTGGTTGCCAGCGGTGGGATCCCGACAACGGAGGCCAGCAGCGAAGATATGCGGTCAACTGTATGCTGAGCAGCTCAACGACCATCCGGGAGCAGTGCAACGAGCCCTGTGTGATGACTGGTTGCCTGCAGCGGAACGACTGCGCTGAATTCTTGGCTGCGAGGTTTGGTGAGTGCGGGACTTTCTTCTTCTGAGTTTTGCCAGGCTTTTGTTAGTGTCAGAAACAGAGCTGGTAATTGTGTTGTCGTTGCTGCCGGGTTAGTTTGCGGCAAGACAATAGTAGGCAGTAGAGAAAGCAGCATTCGGAGCAGCCATGGATTTGAAGTCGTTGCGCAAACCGAAATTGCTGGAGCTTGCAAGAGAGTTGGGTCTGGATGTCTCAGACAAACTCAGAAAACCAGAACTGCTAAGGGCTATTCTTGAGTTGGAGGCTGAGGATGACGAGCTGTCGGAATGCCTTGAGACCATTGAGGAGAGGGAGCAAAAAGAGGAGCGCGAACGTAAAGAGCAGAAAGACGAGCGCGAACGTAAAGAGCAAAAAGAGAAAGAAGAGCGCGCTTTGGAAATGAAGCGTCTCGAGGTAGAGATGGAACGCGCTCGTAATGGAAGTCAGGCACACGGTGCAGGAGAACAAGTATCGTTCAAAATGACTGACCTGATGCGGCCGTTTAAGCTTGGAGAGGACATTGGTTTGTTCCTGGTCAACTTTGAGCGAACGTGCGAGAAGCAGGGGTTCTCTCGGGAAACGTGGCCACAGCGCTTGCTCACTTTGTTACCCGGCGAGGCGGCCGACGTAGTCGCTCGCTTGAAGAGAGAGGATGCAGAGGATTTCGACCAAGTGAAATCGAGTCTGCTATAAAAGTACAGGCTGTCAGCGGAGGCGTTCCGTCGGAAGTTTCGGGAAAATGAAAAAGGCAGAAATGAGTCATATACAGAGTTTGCCTACAGGCTTATGTCAAACATGCAGGAGTGGCTCAAAGAAGAGAAAGCGTTTGGTGACCACGAGAAAATTCTGCAGTGTTTCGGGCTGGAACAGTTTTATAGTCGATTACCTGAGAACGTGCGGTACTGGGTCTTGGATAGGCCAGACGTTAGTACAGTGGCTAAAGCCGCCGAGCTAGCCGAGGAGTTTGTGACGCGTCGGGCTCGCGGAGCTAAGGACGGTCAAAAGGGTGAATTTGGCTCCAAGTCTGAGAGGCCGAAGTTCACACCCATGAGAGCAAGGGGGGACACGCGTAGTGCGGATGCGAGTGGAAGCAGTCCGACCGAACGTAAGGAGACGGCGGCAGCCGAAGCCGAACGCAGAAAGCGGTTCGAGAGGAGGCAAGCGCGCTTGTGTTATACGTGCCAGAAGCCGGGTCACTTTTCGGCGCAGTGTCCAGAAACAAAAAGAGAAGTCGTGTGTTTGTCATTATGTAGCACTGACGAGAACATGAAGCTTCTCGAGCCTTACATGCGAGACTTCCTCGTGAACGGGAAAGAGTGCCGAGTGCTTCGTGATTCCGCAGCTACAATGGATGTAGTTCACCCCTCTTACGTACAACCCGATATGTTCACGGGCGAGTGCGCATGGATCAAGCAAGCCGTGGAAGCTCATAGCGTGTGTCTGCCCGTAGCAAAAGTGCTTATTGAAGGACCTTTCGGAGCACTTGAGACGGAGGCCGTAGTGTCATCTAGGCTGCCCCCCCAGTACCCGTACCTATTTTCGAACAGGTCCGATCACCTCCTGCGCGAGAAGGGGCTTTTGTTTGGTGAGGCTAGCGTTCAGGCCTTAACCAGACCGAGAGTTCGGGAGCTCGCTGCAAAGGCGGTAGTTGCGGGGCCGACGTTGTCGAACAATGAGAAAGGGTCGGAGGCGCAGCAAGCTGATATTCCGAGCACGTCAGAACTGGATAAAATTGAGCCTGTAGCGTTGAAGGCACCAGGTACTGGAGAGGAAATGCCCGACAAGGGAAAGTTAGAAGAGCTTCCGGTCGAGCTTCCGGGACTAAGCTCAGTGACGAACAGGGAAGGCACTGATCAGGTCATTAGTGACTTACTCAGTAAAGCACCGCTGTCGCCTGAGCAGAAAACCGAACTACACCAACTCTTACAAGAGTTTCAAGGTCAGTTCTCTGAGAGGCCTGGTAGGACTTCTGTCCTTACTCATGATATAGAACTTACCTCCCCAGAGCCAGTACGATCCAAGGCGTACCGGGTGTCACCCCGCCAGCGCGATATTATGGAGGCTGAGGTAAAGAAAATGCTACAGCTCGGTGTTATTGAGGCGGGTGAGAGTGATTATACCTCCCCTTTGATTTTAGTTGAGGTACCGGGCAAGGAACCTCGTCCTTGCGTCGACTACCGCAGGCTTAATTCCATCACTAAGGATCAAATTTATCCGATCCCTAACATCGAGGAGCGCCTTGAGAAAGTTAGTAGCGCTCAGTTTATTTCCACCCTAGATCTTGTCAGGGGTTATTGGCAGGTTCCACTTACAGAAGAGGCTAGTAGGTATGCGGCGTTCATTTCACCAATGGGAACATTCCGTCCTAAAGTTTTGAGTTTTGGTTTGAAGAACGCGCCATACTGCTTTTCAAGCCTCATGGACAAAGTGTTGCGGGGACAGGAAGAATTCGCTTTACCGTATTTAGACGACGTAGCGATATTCTCCGCCTCCTGGTCTGAGCATATGGCACACTTGCGGGCAGTGCTAACCCGCCTGCGCGAAGCGGGCTTGACAGTCAAGGCTCCCAAGTGCCAATTAGCACAGGCCGAGGTTGTCTACCTCGGTCACGTGATTGGACAGGGTCGTCGCCGCCCCTCTGAAATAAAGGTGGCCGCTGTGCGAGACTTCCCGCAACCGCGCACGAAGACCGATATTCGGTCGTTCTTAGGTGTCGCCGGCTACTATCAGAGGTACATCCCCAGGTACTCCGATATCGCGGCTCCCCTGACGGATGCTCTAAGAAAAACAGAGCCCCAAACAGTCGTCTGGAGCGAGACAAAGGAAAGAGCTTTTAGCGCCCTAAAGAGCGCCCTAACAAGCCAGCCTGTGCTACGATCGCCAGACTACACAAAAGGGTTCGTTGTTCAGTGCGATGCTAGTGAGCGAGGCATGGGCGTTGTACTGTGCCAAAGGGACAATGGAGAAGTGGAACACCCCGTCCTGTATGCTAGTCGTAAGCTGACCTGTCGTGAGCAGGCGTACAGCGCCACCGAGAAAGAGTGTGCGTGTCTCGTGTGGGCCGTTCAGAAATTGTCATGCTACCTAGCCGGCTCGAGGTTTATCATTGAGACGGATCACTGCCCTCTCCAATGGCTGCAGACCATCTCTCCCAAAAATGGCCGCCTCCTGCGCTGGAGCCTCGCTTTGCAACAATATTCCTTTGAGGTGCGTTACAAAAAGGGGAGTCTCAACGGTAACGCCGATGGCTTAAGTCGAAGCCCCTAACGTAGGAATCCGCCTCAAAGTTGTTGGTTACTGATGTTTTCTTCCTGAGGCAGGATTTTTAACATATTGCTTTTGTTTAGTGTTTCAAAGTGATTATGTGCATTCTAGTGCAATTTTCCAATTTGTGGACGCGTTGTGAGTGCTGCTTGACTACTGTAAGGAACTAGGCAGTAGTATAAAAGGGGAAAGAGCCTGGCAGAGCTTAGTGAGGGTTGTCTCGTGCTTGCTGACTGAGCGGTTGCGTTTCGGCGTAGTTCTAACGCTTGCTGGGAACGAGCACAAAAATGGCAACTCTCCTGAAGTGACTTTGCAGTGCCCTGTGTGATCCTGAACCTGAGAACGAGGCCTTCTCTGTGCGCTGCGCTCAAGCAACGTCGAGGGACGACCGGTTTCGTTTACGAGCATCATCGAGCGACATCCCTCGGGACAGCGGATGCAGTCCCCTGACCATCGGGATCTCCTTCTCCCGGCGGGGCGGTCTGTTACGTCTCGCCTACGACGCGCGGTATAGCCGGCGCGGATGCAACGGATGCCGCGGCTTCGTTCATCGCTGCCGCAACGCCTCCCGCCAAGCGCGTCCAGGCAGGTTTCAGTGCCACGTGTCGTCGTGCGTGCGTGTGTGTGTGTGTGTGCATGCTGGTGCCCACGCTTGTCAAAGCGCGGCAGCCGGGGAGAGGAGCTCCCCAACTGGGAGGCGAGGAGGTCTGACCGGCGCCGGCCCGGCGGACGCGCCCGTCACGTCTGTTCATGTCCGTGCGTCGCCGTCTTGTGCGACTCATCCCAAGCCGCTCCTTCTTGCCCTCGACTCCGAGGGTATATAAATGCAGCTGCGCCGGACGCCAAGGAGAGACTTCGATTTCTTCCTCCGAGTAACGTGGTCGCCCTGACCGGCTGCTCTTTTGAGATGCCAGAATAAACAAGTTGTTCTGTTGCCAGTCGACTCATCCTTTGCCGGGACCTTCGGATGTTTCCAGCTGTGCCCCAGGCCGCCAGGCCAACGCTACCCTTGGGGCTTGCAACCCAAATGCAACAGCACAGATGTCCTGGAACGTTTCACATCTTTCTGCCAGCTTTCATTAGGCAGATTTAAGTCAAACTGCCTGTAGGGAAAAAAAAGACATGCTTTACATGTAGAGTCCTTTGCATACGAGTGCACTGCTCAAAAATGCCAACACAGATTTATGTCTCGAAAGTATCATGACGCAGTGACAGCATGAAAGAGTAAGTGTGTACAGACCATCTGTATAATAATTTGCAAGAAACCATTTTGTTTGCCCCTCCTCTGCAATGCCTGCCTAGGGCCATTAAAACGTTTAAATAAAGAAGCATCACTTTTGAAGTATGGCCAATGTTTATACTTATGATACTGAAACCAGATATTCAGAAATATTGCCTACATCGAACACACCAATTATCCCCTTTAAAATCTTATGTAAAAATACAAGGAAGTCGCATTGTATATCGAATTCATATTTCCTAACCGCGCTCTTCAGTCACTTTCTGGGCGCACAGACGGGTCGGTTGTGCGGTTTTGGGAACCTTCTGATAGTGCTAGCACTGTGAAACTGCATGCAGAGGTTAACGTGGCATGTGCTTGAGGGTGGTCTTAGGTCTCGTGCAGTCACTTCCCATGCCATATCACTGTTATGCTGTAAAGTCAAGCTAACTTAAGTCTAGAGTCTAGAGACGGCCCTCACTTGCTTCGCTGCTGAAGGCGTTGTGGGAGGGAGCAAACTGTGTCTTCATTTTAATGTACGAGTATTCAATTTATGGTGCACTAGCAACAGAATTGGACCTTTTAAAATAAACAGACCCTAAGTACCGCACGCTACAGTTTTTATGCTAAACAAGTTAGGCCGACCAATGCCTAGCGTGTGGTGCACTGCCAGCACGCCGGTGGGTGGCACATTACTGCAAGAAGGTCATCATTGGCTTGAGTGAAACGTACTCTTGCGTCTAGGTCATAGGCAAGCTTATTATTAATACTGTCACGGCCGTAGGCAAGGACGAAGTGCTGTGCATGTAAGATGACGAGGACGAAATGTGTGTTCAGGCGTTGGCGCCAGTTTGTTGCTCTGATCTTTGGTGGGCACACGCTGTACATGCCTTCAATATGCTATATAATATCAAATTATTTTGCAATCTCTTTCGAGTTCAATATATCCTGGTTCGACTGCAATACAGCTTTGTTCTCATGCCAGGAAGTTGCGACGTCAGCATTCAGGCTTAGTTATGTCTCCAAAATTGAGCTCAAGTACATCCCACAGAGTTGCCAGTTATACAAGCTTCAGGCACTACTAGCCTGCCCAGTCATTTTTCATCTTCTTAAGGCGCAGCATGTGGACACAAGTGACCAAATTAATTTCCGGTTGGTAGCTGTTCTTTGGAATAGCTGTGCAGTAAATTGTGTACGGCAAGAAAGGTATAAAAGGCAGGTGTAGCTGTGGACAAATGAAGTAAAGTAACTATTGTGTGTATGAGAAGCTTCAGATGCCGAAGAGGTATGCTGTCAAAGGCTGCAGTTACCTCCTCTGTTATATATCAGCAATCAGGTATAGTACAAAAAGCAGCAGCTGGATTTTACACTGAGGGCCT
Source organism: Amblyomma americanum (assembly GCF_052857255.1). NCBI lineage: Eukaryota > Metazoa > Arthropoda > Arachnida > Ixodida > Ixodidae > Amblyomma > Amblyomma americanum. The sequence continues at coordinate 113,480,870 of NC_135503.1, forward strand.
ATGAGAAACAATTAACCGAAATCAAGCTGTCCGTGCTGCCCCTAAGAACACTTGGCCAATTTTTTAGCAGTATCACAAAGGTGTAGAAAAGATGGTTGCACAGCAGCCTGTGATGTAGTGAGGCTGCAAAGAGCCAAGAATATGCACATGCATTCAAAGTGCTTGCAATGTGCTTGCCATTTTCATCCTCTTTTTCCGCTCTGCTATGTCACACAGCACTGTACGGCTGTTGTTCAGCACTGTTGTGGTACTGTTAAAGAACTGGCCGTGTGTACATCAAGTTCAGCTTGCCAAAGCAGTAAAATGCACATGTGGAGACACACAGAAAAACTATGCATTGGGTACTGGAACCTACACCAGGCAAGGTTTAGAAAAAACAAAATAAGCTAGTCCAAAATAAGCTAGTCAGTGGTCGGTGCACAGAATACATTTGCAGCGCATAAAAATATACTAGGAGGCAAAATGCTTCTTATTAAAATGGCTGCAAGATCTGTAAACATTATATTGCCAGAATTACTAGGAAAAGAAGTTGGTCCCAAAGTCTTTTAATGTTGGGCACTCACCTTTGTACAATTTTGAGGAATATGGCAGCACCCTCTGGATACTCCTGATTCATTATGTAGTATAATATGAAGGCAGTACATGCTGCTTCAGTGAAGTCACTTGCTTCTGAGAAAATGATTTGGTTCTCACAACAAAGCAAGCACTGTTCGCTGTATATGCTTCCTGGAAAATGAAGAGCCACAGTTAAAAGACTTAAAATTTTGAATCCATGCAGTGCTTGTTCCTTTTCTGCTAACTCCTGAACCACCATATATTTTAAATAAAATTCAAAGAAGTCAATTCCTAGCAATGACAAACAGAATAAAATAAGATTAGACTGTATTGGTTGGGACAGAAAGTCCTTACGGTAGCTGTATTGGTTGGGAGAGAAAGAACTTACGGTAGTATAGTAATTCCATACTAATTGGGTTAAACGCAGGATAAGGCCCATGCTAGAATTTTACCTTCGAGATAAAATGTAGTCCTCAATTAGAACTCTGTGGTATGCAACCTGGGCAGGTGTTATCTTCGGTGCAAGAAGAACATCAGTTATTTGCATTAATGTAAGCACAAGGTGATAAACTACATCATCTGTCTGCCACATTGGTGCCAATGCAGAAAGGCAGCAGCTTAAGTGGAGTGCAATTTTGCATTGCATGCCCAGAAAGCTTAAAGCCCTGGCTGAGCACTTTTGCAGGCTTATTGCGCAAGTCAAGTTTGGTATATTTGACTGTTGATATCCTGTTTTTCAGGTAATCATATGTTAACCAGCATTTCTTGTTCACAAAATAATGAATATACAATGCAACATCATGCTTAACCACCCCCTCAAAGAGGTCATGTGCAATGCATGTCAGCAGTCTAGAATTACACACATGGAAAAACTTAACGGCATGGAACGGAGACTGTTCAACAATACGACAGTCACTATTAGTTGAGGAACTTCCTGCAATGCGCTCGACGCATTCATCATAATGCTGAGGCGTTCGCTTTTCCCCAGTCGCAAGAGGTTCCTGCTCAATATGAGAGCGAGTAACAAAGCAGAACCTGCAAAAGTAAGCGCTTGTGCTAAAATTCTGTGCAAAGTCACCAACGCCATGACAGCCAAGGTTGCCTCCCATTATAAAGTCTAGCCGCACATCATGATGGGCTCCACTGATCAACACTCCTGACTTCTCAAGACTGACCATGTCCTCTCTCAATGGCTGCAGCACCTTTGCGAACCCAAATTCTTTGATATCCTACTGGCGGCATAGCAAAACCATCTCCGTGGCTTTTACACGAGACCTACAGTACAAAGACACATTTCCAAGTGTCAGGTACACACCCAGCAGTTTAAAATCGCCCTTCGCAGAACCTGGAGGGTTTGCAATTTCAAATTCATTTTGATATAACAAAATTCGTATCAATTTACCCTTCATGTTTTTGAGAGGCTCACACAAAATGTAATCTTCCAAACATTCTTCAGAAACCATATTCTTCTCACTGCTTACCTGAGATGTTGAGAGTTTCATAAGGCTTTCAGCTGGTACAATGTGATATATAGACTCATTATTCTGCCTGCTGAGGCTTAGAGACACTTCCACGGGTTCTATAAAGTTGAAGCTTTCTTTATAAACGTCGTGGCGGCAGTATGATGACCTCAGAGTTGTAGACACCCCACTATGAAGCGCTTCTTTTGTAAACACTCATCCAATTTTCACGAGTACGTCTTCTGGAACGTCAACCAGGCCCTCCAGTGAAATCTGATTCCTCAAGCTGTGCTATGTATCAATCTCCTTAACAATGGTTTGTACTGTGCTTGCTGGCAAATAATGTTGCATTTCCAGCTTAAGCAGAAACTGGGCAAGGCTGGTAGTGAAGAGTTTGCTACTGGAGGCGTAGCTGGCACTGGCCCCGAAGCTACATACACTATTTGTATCAGTGGCTGATGATTGTCGACTGTGGTCAGCTTCTGGCATGCTCTCTGGCTACAATTCCAGGTGAGCACTAAGTGCTTTCTAAAATGCCTCTGCCCTTTTGGCGGTACCTTGAGACATGCATTCTGAATGAACCAGCTGTTCTCAACACACTAACACACCCATAAAAGGGCACACAACTGCTTCAGCTGAGTTTCTCAAGTGGCTGGCTGCATGACACAGAAATTGGGAGCGGTTAGGTTCTAAAGTCCCGCATGATGAGACAGGACACTGGAAAAGGCTGCTATCAGAGTCAAGGCGTGGTCTCTTATGGTGCATCGAGAGATAGCTTCTAAAGCTTCCATATTTACTAAACATAGCACCACATGAACCGACTGGGCAAGGTGCACCAGCCGCTACGCTATTCTGAAACTTGAAATGGTCAAAGTAGTGTGACAATGAATGAAAACTTTAACTTCAAACATTACAGGAGGGCATATTTGACTAGTGATGAGCACTAAACACATCTACACAGAAAGAATATGCATCATGAAACATTATGGTTACACTCACATGAAGCAGTTTGAGTTACACTGGGATTGCTGGTGTGTTCCACAAGAGCTGGAATCACCGCAAGAAATGTCCTTGACAGCTTTGTACAGAAGCGCTGATTGAAGCTTCTGGTAGCAACTTGCCATCCAATCAGCCCCTCAGAATGAAACTCGGGATCACAGTCGAAGCTGCAGCCCCCAGGAGTTCTAAACACAGGCTTGGGAATAAAAGAAAATTAGCAGATTAGGACGAGTAGTCATTTCCTATAGTGTAGAGCACACAGCACTTTAACTTCCACAGCAAAAATCTACTGCTTGCTTCGAACTGTACTTTGGCCAGACGCCTGAAAAAAGCAATTGTAGGGAGACAGGCCGAAAGTGCCTAAGGAGGTTACATAAGCATTCTAGGTGTGCGATTCGATGTATTGCTCCGCTTGCTTACATCCATCTATGGACTGGGGAAGCCCCACTTCCTCGCCACCTGCTAGCTAAGCCATGTTCGTTCATTTTCACCACCTCAGAGCTATCAGTCAGTTCAGTAATTTGTTGTACTGCATCTTGGACAGTGACACAAAACCGTGCATGGCCGTCACAAAAAACTGTCATGTTCTGGCTGAGCAGCAGTCCCATTGCTGCCATCAACACGCAGAACATACTCGTTCAAACCAGTGCCACAACCCAATGACAACGTGTCAAACTAGCTCTTAGAAGTATACTTCCACTTCTGTTTTCGTCTGTGAGCTCTCATTTAAACTGTGTTACATTTTTAATGACGACAACAATTCCTCCCATAAGCACCACTCCAAGTACTACCACCGTCATCTTAATTACTGGTGGGCTAGAAGGAGTCTTTCCACGTCACGGAGTGACTCTTCAACTGCGGAAGTGACTTCTGATCACAATGAACTGCTGCATTAAATCAACAAAAATAGTCAGTTTTCATTAATCGAAAAATAATATTCAGCAAAAAAAAACTTGCGTTCTAGAATAAACATCGAAAAACGTATGCCGAATATTAATAAATAAAAGCTGAAAAGTCCAACAGATAGCTATGAAGGATACTTATGTGAAGAGCACCGTGCGCTGACAATGCAGAGCACACCGGCGTAGTCGCATGTTGTGGGATATCTTTACTATGGAATGGTTCTTAAACAGTTGAGAGACACTTTTTAGCGGAAAACAAAAAAAAACAGGACTGCATTACAGAACTGAGTGCAAAAAAGGTCTTTACAGGGCCGTCTACAATTCTCTTCTGACCTGACTCGACGCTTGTAAGCTGTATTCATCTTACTCTCCTCGTCGGCTCCAGCCTTTTCCCCCGAGTTCACCTAGCGCAAGAGCCGTCTCGAATTCACCGCGGACGTGCCGTGCCATGTACGGCCGTGCGGTATCTATGCCGAATCTCGCTTTTGCTCCCTCCATTCGCGTTCGTGGCCACTTCTGAAGGACGCCGCAATTTTTCGCCAGGCTTCATTCCCGTGACGAGAAGACAATCGAGCTATGTGCTTATATCTGGTGTTAGGCCTGTTTACATAAGATGCGACATGGGCACCGCTGTTTTTATTTCTTCTTAACCTCCCCACACTGTATTGTCTCACGGTGGCCATCGACTGCGCTGATCACCGCTGCCTGAACTGTCTCACGTGGATCGCGGACACGCGACGACCAGCCGACACGGCAACCGCTGCTTTTCGTCTTAAGATCCGAAGTCGAGCGAAGTGCACACAAAGCGGCGGGTAAAACGAGACGCGCGCTGAGGTGTTGTGCGTGGCTCGCTCCCATGGACGACCTTCTTATGGATTCGATGTGCATTTACTACATGAGCATATAACAAGGTTGGCGCAACAGGTCGCGAAGCGAACACGTTTATGGCTCTCAACGCGGGAACCGGCGCCATGAAGGCGATGCAGCACCGCACACCACATTTGATAACGTTAGCAAACTGACCCTTACCTTGTCGCGAAGAACAGAATGCTCCAAAAGGAAGCAAGCTCATGCCGGGCTGCTCGTCGAGGAAGGAAGGTCGTTCCAGGTGAGTACAAAGACTGCGTTGCTTTGATGCGGGGAACGAAGAGACGTGCACGCCAAACAACGCGCTCCATATCGGTGACGCGAAGTACACTATAGCCAAACTTTTCCTCTTTCATGGCTATAACCAAGTTATAGCCAAGTCAAGTCGCCAAATGCTGCAGTGCACATGGATAAATGGAAGGGAGGTAGAAGCGTCACCTTCGATGTGGGGTGGTCGCAGATGCTTTTACGCTCTTTTACTCCTCGCATCAACGTTGCTAGACTGTGGAAGGAGAAAGTACGGACAGGATACGGATAACTCGTCCGTTTTCTCCTGACGGCAGATGTCGTAACCTACTTAAGGACAATTCTGCCAAAAAGTTACGGAATTTTTTTGCAGTGTCGTTAAGGCCATGTCCGTACTAGGAGAAAGAAATCATCACCATAAAGACAAAAGAAAACATTTTATTTAAAGAAGCGAGGAGGCGTTTTGCGCTTAGCAACACATTCTCCTTCACAGCGAAACTCAACTTCGCTGATGTGGTGCGCAGAGGCGTAGCACCACGCAGCACACCGGTACCTGCCGAAGCCGCTTTCACAGAGCCTATGGTAGGACATTCCTCGCCTCAGGCAGGGCAGCGAAAGCTGCGTTGCCATTGACAAAGCAGGGAGCGCCGGTCTATGCGTCGGCATCCCGTAGTACTTCCGCCGTCGGGGAGGCTTGAAATTAACACAACCGCGGCTTCTCCGCTGTTCTCTAGCACCTCTGGTGAGGTGATGGATTTAACCCCCAATCCGCCCGCATTGCAGCGGCGGAACAACCCTCTTGAGCGAACAAAAGATAGGTCCCTCATAACAGGCCAACCACATCAGTAAATCAACTTTAATTTCTTCTCAAAAACAAAAACATGGCTTTTTTTAATTCAGAGTAACTGTAGAGGAGTTATGCGTAATTACAGTGACATAACACAAATTTTAGGGTCAATGTTACCCATAGATTTATGTCTTCAGGAGAACGATCTTGAGCCGCCGCGGTGGCTGAGTGGTTATGGCGCTCGGCTGCTGGCCCGAAAGACGCGGGTTCGATCCCGGCCGCGGCGGTCGAATTTCGACGGAGGCGAAATTCTAGAGGCCCATGTGCTGTGCGATGTCAGTGCACGTTAAAGAACCCCAGGCGGTCGAAATTTCCGGAGCCCTTCACTACGGCGTCTCTCATAGCCTTAGTTGCTTTGGGACGTTAAACCCCCATAAACCAGAACGATCTTGGTCCACAACATGTGCATATCCTGAAACACTATAAAATTTTTAGGTGCCGCCGGGCACCCACCGGTGACAGAATGGATACAGGCTTTCCCTGGCCTGGTGCTCGGCTATGAAATGAAATGAAAATGAAATGAAAAATAAATGAAAATGAAATGAAAAATAGGTCTTTGACCCCACCTTTAGTAATCGAAAAATACCTTGTGCGTGGCGCTCTTTGGCCATAGACGCCCTTGCGCGATAAAAATCGATAATAATCTATATAATAATTTTAAACGCGACTGCGAGCCGGCAAATCGACTCTCGGGAGGGGTTTCGATTGTCATTCAAAGCGGCATGACTGCTCAAGAAATCAAACTCAAAACAAATCTTTTGGCGGTTGCAGTAAGCATCGTCAGCTACAAAACAGTAATAATGTGTTCTGTATGCATTCCTCTACATTTTTAAATTCACACTCCATGATCTACAAGAACTGATAGGTGAACCTCAAGAGCCATATCTGGTAGTTGGGGACCTCTTTTAAACACGGAAAAGGCCACATGCTGCTGTCCAGCCTCGGGCAATATGAGCTGTTCAAATTTGTGTTTCAGTACACCATCTGTTTTTAATGAATTTAAATGGGACGTCATTGACAACTCATATGGAAGCGCTAACCTTCTAAAATTAATAAGTTTGACATCTCCTCGAGAAATCAGCCCAACTAAACCGAGACGTTGGAAGCTGCATAAGCAGACTGGGAAATTTTTAGAGCACAAGCCAATTTAGAAAATACAGTTTTAGAAAACCTCAGCATGGATGAGATAAACGAATTGTTCACGAATTGTATAATTACTGTCGCACACTTAGCTATTCCTCAATCTCCTGGTGTGGTGCGGCAAAAACAAAAAGTGTGGCCGAAAAAAATGCAAGGAAGAAAAAACAACAAAATAAAGCTTGAGGTAAATGTCGCAGGTACCCTACACATGACAATCACGTACGTTTTAAAAAGGCAAGTGCAAAAGCTCGGCACGTCAGCCGCACTGACGAGGAAGCCTCATGGCAAAGTTATATTTCCTCTAAAAGCTGCGAAATAACATTTAAAAAAACGTGGGACGGTTTGGCAATTACATGGCAACTTCTCACCGTTCACGATTCCTCTTTTCACGACACCTGGCATACAAACAAGTATAACGGAACAGGCAGACATTTAGGGGGAACACTTCGCTGCAGTTTCTAGTTAATCTCACTATACGCAGTCATTCCTGAAATACAAAACTATTGCCGAAAAACAAGGACTTCCAACAACTTGAGGTGCAAACCAACAATACAAGAATTTATTCAGTCTCCAAGAAATCAATACTGTACGGTCTGCGCCGGCAAAAAAAACTTCTCCAGGACCCGACCAGATGCACTATGAAATGCCTGCCCATCGTTCCCAGTTTGCTATAGAGGCACTCTTAAATTTCGTTAACAATATATTCACCGAAGGAAAAATACCTAAGGCCTGGAATAAAGCCTTCATAGTGCCATTCCTGAAACCTGGAATACCAGCAACTTCCCCAAGTAGCTACAGGCCGATAGCCCTCACAAGCTGTATTGCGAAATATTTTGAAAGTGTCCTTAGTATGAGATTAACATTTTTCCTTGAATCCCGCGAACTTCATTATGTCTATCAATGCGGATATCAAAAGAAATGCTCAACTACAGACCATTTAGTTCTCCTCGATAACACAATCAGAGAAGCTTTTATACACAAACAGCATTGTCTTGCTGTTTTCTTGGATATAGAGAAAGCGCATGGATACAACCTGGAGGTTTGGGATCCTCCGCAACCTAGGCGACCTAGGTATCTGCGGTAGGTTGGTAAACTACCTCAACGACTTCCTATCGGACCGCTCATTTCAAGTTCGCCTGGTATCAACCCTTTCCAGTAGCTTCGTTCAAGAGAACGGGGTTCGTAAGGGCTGTATATTAAGCACGACATTGTTTCTTATAAAGTGAATTCCTTAACTAAAATAATCCCAAAGTCCACCCTGTATTCAGTGTACATTGAGGATCTTCAAATCGCCTGCACATCTTCAAACGTAGCAACATGCGAAAGACAAATACAGTTGACATTGAATAACCTAGTGACATGGGCAGATTAGAACGGTTTACAAGTTTCCAGACAGAAAAAAGTAGCCATTCTTTTCTCGCTGAAACGCGGCATACATGCCAACCCTTTCATACACCTGAACAGAACACAGATACCTGTCAAAAATGAGCACAAATTTCTAGGAATAACCATTGACAAAAGCTCGCTTTCTTGCCTGCATTCAAAGATAAGGCCTCCGGATCCCTAAATATACTCAAAGTACTGTCACGTAAAAGTTGGGGCGCTGACAGGACAGGTCTGTTACAAATTTATCGCTCCGTGGTACGCTCTACCTTACATTACGGATGTATAGTTTAGAGGTCAGCGAGACCTTCGTACCTGAAACGATTAGATCTGATACATAATTCAGGTTTGCGTCTTTGCTTTGTTGCTTACAGGACGTCGCCCATAAGTAGTTTCTATGTAGAAATAAACGAGCTGTCACTTGCAGACAGAAGAACCATGCTCAGGTGCTCCTACATTTTAAAATTCGTTCGCTGCCCAACCACCTGTGGTACCCAATAGTCACAAAGTGCCCATCTAGATCACTGTTTAACAACAAGCCGCTAGCTATCAGGCCAGTCCTGTGTTTTGAAGAGATGTACCGAAACCTCGGCGTACTAGATAGATTACCTGACATTGCTCGGAGACAAGATCCACAGCCTCCATGGTGCAATTTTCCTGTGATCTGTGATCTCATTTTTGCACAGTTTCATAAAAAAACAAACTCCATAACACATAGCACAAGAATTCCTTGCACTCGAAGAAAAATGTAGTGATTTTACGCAGATTTCTAGAGATGGTTCAAAAACGGAAGTTTGCGTAGGAAGTGCAGTGGTCCGAGGGAAGCCGGAGAAAACAGTACAACTTCCACAGTGCTTATCCATCTTCACTGCAGAATGTTACGCAGTCCGTGTCGCCATACCAAAAATAGAAAACGAGAACCTCACCAACAGTATTATTTACAGACTTCCTCAGTATACTTACAGCTCTGCAGTCTATAAATGCAGTCACTCCAAATCTTGGTGACATCGTAAACGAGATAGTAACAGCCACAGCTCGAGGACAAAACAAAATTCTGCTCGGTTCCCACTCATGTCAGAATAAAATGCAACGAGAGGGCAGATTTCTGGACTTCTAAAGCTCGTGAAAAATAAATAAAAAAGTAAATATACCTTTTAAGGATTGCATAAAGTTAGTACAGCTTAAATTAAAATAAAAATGGCAGTCGGCACAGAACGGCGAAGTGAATAATAATCTACATTTGGTAAAGCCGTTTTTGGTGAAGTTAAATCATGTGTGCAGCAGGAACGTTTTAAGGAAGTGATTTTATGCCGTCTCCGGATAGGCCACACGAACCTTACGCACAATTTCCTGCTAACACATCAAGACAAACCTGTTTGCAAATGAGGAGATGATCTTACGGTTAATCACATTTTATTTTCATTTGTGAAACTGGAAAAGCTGAGTAAAAAGTAGTTTCTTCAATTTCATAATGAATGCATTCGTTTTCATCCAGCACTGCTCTTAGGTGATAATGCCATTGTTAACATACCTTCCGGTTTTAATTTTTTAAAAGAAGCAGGGGTACTTGATAAACTGTAAATTTTGAACCACTGGTTGGCTTAATTACATGATACACCTAAGCAACTTTCTCATTCCTGAGAAGAAGGCTGAGGCTTTTTATTTGATTCGTTGGGAGCCCCAGAATCTTTGCCCAGCAGCTGTTGAGGCTACCTGACCTTTTCTGGGGCTTTTACCATTAGCCATTTCCAGATTTCTTCTCTGTTATTACTAGGCAGTACAATCTATTCAGGTCATCTACACCATCGACGATTTTTCATATTCCTAAACATTCTAGACAAAACCAATTCTATACCTTGAGCTTGGAGCATGATTGCCTTAGCTGCCTATGTGCCATAAAACCAAACACAAATCAAAATACTTTGCTTGCATTGCCACTGAGATTGATGTCGCAGTCAAAAATTTTGCCCCTCTTTTAAGAAAAGTAGCATCAGTCCATTGAACAGCCACTTTGCTGACGTTGGTGAAGTCAGCTTGCTGAAAAATTCGGATAATTGTTCACATCGCTCTTCAATAAGAAGTGCCTGCTTCAATGCGTACTATGGTCTGACCCTCGTGATTGTGAAGAATTTGTCGTCCGCGTAAACAGCGGGACTGCATCGACTGCTTGTCACGCTCATCGTCCGGGAAGTGCACCGGGAGAAGACAAGCTGCCAGTTGTGGTGTTCAACTCGTTCTGGAGGCACGTTGGCGAAATAAATTGCATGTCGCGGTGACGCTGTCGCTTATGTCGAATTTTAAACAGTGCCGCTTTGCCGCACGATATTAACCATTTGGGGCAACGTTCTTTTTAAGGAGGGTACTCTTCCTGACCCCACCAATCTTCGTGTAGTTGTTGAATTTCCGAGGCCAACTTCACTGCAGCTGCGGAGCTTTGTCGGTCTCGAATGATACTTTCGCCCCTTGATCCGTAACTACGAATGTACCACAGCTCCATTCGACACAGCTACTGGGCTGAAGCTCCCCCATACAAAAATGTCCTATGGCCGGCTATAAAATTTTGGCCCAAATAGCTATAGACCTTTCCTATTTCTGTCTATAGCTGTCTATACAGGCTGATATATTTTTCTATAGAGAGCTTAAGACAATTTTATGGTTCGAAAGCTATAGCTTTAGTGGCATAGATTTTTCAATAGCTGTCAATAAGCACCTCTATGGGTGCATATAGACGTTCATAAAAGGCCATAGACGGACATAGCTTTTTCCATAGACGCCCATAGGACTTTTTTGTCGAGCTCTCTGCTTGGGCGCTTACTCGCGATGAGGCGTCATGCATGTTGCGCGGCCTTGTGGTATCGCCTCTCATCCAAAGCCAATTAAGTCGACTGCGCCAACCTTATTTTTAGGAAGGTTAAATGTGTGCCGGGTTTGCAGTCGCCAAACCGGATACGTTTGATCTGGTCCGAAGATGACCAGTTCAGATGAAAGAACAATCTCTTCAATCTGTGGCGAGGGTCAGTGGGTACTTAACCGTTGCCAGATATAAGGTCGAGCTTCGAAAAATATCCTGCCCTGTAAGGTGGTCCGAAGCATGGACAGGACTAGACAAGGGCTTATGGGTCGAGTGATGCTTTTCTCTCGCCGGCAAACGATGCAAAACCGCATGATGCCACCGTCGTTTTTCATACGTACTGTGGGTGAAGCCTGCCGGCTGCTCCATAGAGAAAGATTGCCGTGCTTCAGAAAACTTGGCACATCTACCTGGAATAACGGGCTTCGGAATGGCGCCACTCGATGAGGCTGGTGATGAGTGGGGCTTTGGGCTTCTGTGTTTATTTGTCCCTGTATCCACTCTGTGGAGCTCAGTTCCCCTGAGATAACATCACTTGCTCAAGCAGGACACTTATGAATCCCCCGAACCGCTGAAAAAGATGCTGTCCGAAATCGCTAATGTCTCAAGAGAAGTCCGCAAACGCACAGCCAGCGTGTCCGGCATTAGAAGTCAACACCTAGGATACCACTACAGGGTTTGGGAATACCGACGCCTCGGTGTAGCGTCGCCCATAGTGTAAGCTTTAGTATTATGCATAAAGGTTGAGAACTTAATTAAGGGAAGATGAGAATCGTGATGCGACTATTACAAGAACTTATTTCGATTTACCCTCCATAATTACTTGAATGCTTTTAAGCTAAACATTATTTTTACTGTCAGCCAAGACTTACCACATAGAGCAGAAGTTTTTCGGAGGGATGAAGGAGAGCGGATGTGCATGAATGAATTGTGGGTACCGCTTTTGGAGGGCGCACGTGGGTTGGCAGGTGGGTCTCGGGTACCGGTCTATAGGAGGGCAGCGCCCTAGCTAGCGTTATGGCGAGATGGCTGGCGGCTGACTGACGCCTGTATTTTCTCGTTATGATATTGGTACAACATTAAGGCGGGCACTTACCTTTCTCTTTTTCCTTCTTTATTGGTACTCCTTTCTAAGTGACATCAGGCATTTTCTGCGGACACAAATACAAAGGTATTCGGAGAAAAAATCTTTTGGGATGGTTAAGCGCACAGTTCCTTCTCAGAGCGAATACCACCGGTTAAAAGAAGTTCTATCTGGACTTCAATCCTTGTTGCGCTACAAGCCTGCTGCACCACTGCAGAGGCGACAGTTCCCTTCCTTACGCCAGAACAAGTTTTCGACAATCTGTTAAGAAGATGATGACACAAGAAATGTCTCACGCATCCGGCAGCCCGCGGAATGTGTGCAGAAGCGGCGGGTTTGAAGCCGTCGACAAAGCATTTGAAACTCCAGTGGAAATTGGTTATTCAGTCTTGGCCGGCGATTCCATCACGAAACTTAGCGCCACTCTCTAAATTTGATACCATATGATTGCAAAGGCAGCTGGCCGAAGAAGGCTGTCGACGAAGAAAATTCAATTGGAGGGGCAATGTGGAGAACGCATACATACAAACAGACACGCCACACTTGGTCACCTTCGATGTCGTTGAAAGTGCACAAGCGGAGACTGCATGCTTGTGCAACAAGCAAAGGTAGTTCGCCACCATAAATCTGCCCAAAGAATTCTTAACCACGACTCAATCAACACACGCTATCTCTGTGCGAAAAAGGCGGTAAATCTCTTGGATGATATATAGGATGCGAGTGTTTTTTTTTAAACCTAATTATGACGTTTTAGTGGTGCTGGCGTCCGCAGAGGAAGCACGTGAGATCTATGTATGCGTGGAAACGTATGGAAGACGCCGCCCCACGTGAAATCGAGCGGGGTTTTAGCGCTCGCGCATTAAGAAGAGAAAACCACAACGCATGCCCGTCTCATTCCTGTCCAAGACCGCTATCTCTGAACGTTAATTGAAGACTCACTGATGGGCATGGCTCATTCCTTTCGTATCGAACACGCGTCTATATTTTCACGGATGCCGCAATTACTGCGCCTAGGTTCAGGTGTGAATTTGCTGAAAGATGCCTTCCACCATCAGCTGCGACAGTCAAGTGAGTGCGCAGGCAAATGTACATCTATGCGTTGGTTCACTTTACGGTCCGCCCATTACGGTGTCTTCAAGTTTTCACGAATTACTTGCTTTTTAGATCAACTGTAATATTTCAAAAACTCTTTCTGCGGACCGAACCTACTTCATCATAATCATCATCATCAGCCTGTCAACGCCCACTGCAAGGTCAATGCCTCCCCTATGTATCTCCAATTAGCCCTCTTTTTTGCCACCTGCGGCCACCGTATTCCCGCAAACGTCTTAACCTTATCCGCCTGCCTGACTTTCTTCCGCCATTTAATATGCTTGCCTTCCCTTGGGATCCATTCCGCTGCCGTTTTAAGGACCAGAGGTCATATTGCCTTCGTGTTACATGCCCTGCCCAAGCCCGTTTCTTCTTCTTGATTTGGACTAGAATGTCATTAAACGCGTTTATTCCCTCATACACTCTGCCACTTCCGGTCTGTTAACTTTACATCTATCATTTTTGTTTCCGTAGCTAACTGCGCTGTCAGAGAAGGCAGAGAAGCCATCTTAGCATTTCATCGACTGGTAACCCTCTTTAAACTCTTAGATAAACCATTCGTGCATGGCATTACTGTTGCCTTCTGCTTGCTTTCTGCGGTTTACTTGGGATCAGAGTCACGAATCTTCTTTTATGAGCTTCATATAACTGAAACAAGCACCTTGTTAGGGGTAGCCAGCAGAGATCACGTGATGAGCTTGCTTGTTCGGACTAGCTAGCGTCAAGAGAGGACAGGTGTTTTATGGATATCATGCAGTACATTCTCGCTACAGGGCTTTTAGCAAGGTTTGAAGGGGAGCTGTTTGTTCCTCTTGGATACCAGTATCCTTCTCACATGCCTCTTAACCGGCAACAATAACATTACGTACCAAAACTGCGGATTGTTCATAGCCGGTTGTCGACAACTGGTAGCTCGCGAATAGTCTAGTAGATTAAAAGCAAGGCAGTAAAGGCTTAAGAGGGACGCAAGGTGTTGTTAAGCGCTGTCTTGGCTTTTGTCTTCGAGAACTAAAACATCATCAATAAATCTGGAAATATCAAAATACTAAAATATTTTCGATGGGTGAAGGCACACTATGCAGGAGAGCCCATTTAACCGCACTGCGCAAGCGCATTTTGAACTACACGCTTGACGGATAACTGATAAACTAAATCAAGAGTACGGATTGCATTGCACGTCTCAGTTCCAAGTTATGTCAATCATATACGGCTTGTCCAAGTTATCTTTTCAGACCAAAAGCCATAATACGCCTTACCTGTTTCTAGTGGTACTTGTGATCGACAGAATAATTCTTGGGCTTCTCAAAGCAATCTAAGTTTAGTTTATACTCGTAACAATTAGTCGAACTAATTCTTCAGAAAATCATCACAGAATTCATTTCAGCAGAAAATCGGAAGACAAAAACGGCACATTTCTTTGTATAGCCGTAAAATTTGGGCAAGTAACAAAATAGACCATGACAGTTGACAGGTGTACGCAACTGCCTGCGCACTTGGAATCAAAGAAGTGACAACAAATTTGTTTCTGATTTTGGCTAGTACGCACTTGTGCTATTATGAAACATCCACTTAATAAAAAAGTCAGGTATTACGTCTATTCTGATATCCAGTAACGATGCAATGTTTGGATTAAAAAGCTGCCTTCAAGTTACAAATGTCCTTTATTGTAATAAACATGTGCGGAGACGTTTTGAGTGCATATAATAACCGAGCCTTTTAAATATCCAACCCTGCTTTATTTTTTGGGGTATATCAATCATACATCTCATCTTTGTCGCATTTCAGTGTGATTGGCATCAACCTTGAAGAAATTTCAGTCCCAAACACATTTTCTTTTTGTTTGGAATACATTAGGCAATGAGAGAGACCTTAAGCCTAACTGTGCGTTCTGAGCGACGGTGCCTCCACTTCGCCTTCTATGAGGACTCCTTCGCAAATAGTAGCTTGAAATTGGCCACTCTCAGCCGTTTGGTATTAGTAGTCGAAAAGGGGTTTTGGTGGCATGGCGTGCATGACACCACTTTCGAAAAATTTTGCCCTCACACAGCGCTGCCAATCAGTTCTCTGGAGGCCTTGCGAGAGAAGTATTCAGAAATTTTTCTCGTCGCTGGAGATGACGGCACTGCGCTGAGGCAGTCAGTTTAGGAGCCACAACAGCTTGCTCAAAACTGAATAATGAATCAAGTGTAGACAGCAAGAGGCAATTATGAATTTTTATTTGGCATTCGCCCTAACCTGATGAAAAAATAATTCTATATCTTACATGTCAATGAGGGCGCCCGGGAATTTCTTTTTAGAAAACTACCAAAACTTCGGCTCAGATGCATCAATATATTAGGCAGTTTGAATCGGTTTTTACTGCGTACTGTATCAATAATAAAGTGCGGAGCGCTGCAAGAATGGAAATGATGAAAGTAATTAGGCCTATAAAAGGCTGTTTCTGGGTGTATCGCTTCGCCGGAACATGCGATGTTGCTCTGTTATATGCTGTAAACTAGGCTGAAGAACAAGTTGCTGTGGGAAAATAGTGGAAAGTGATCACGAATGGAACCATCACTTAAAATAATCGAAAAACATTTACCTGCAAAAAGGTAAAATCCCAAACCGCAGATTGTATGCTCACATGAAAAGCGGTGTGGATATTCAAAGAGGACTGGTATGCAGTCGTGAAAGGTTTTGTTGTATATTTCAGTAGATGTGAGGTATAGCCAATTTTTCCGCACTAACTGGCATCACATTAAGAAAGTAGACGCGTAAAATTCCGCGTATAGCTTAACAGATTAAATGGTGGGCCTGACTTGTAAGGTTAATTCAAAGGGAGATTATAAAGTACGGAGTATTTCGAAGCATTAAAATGTTCACCACGAATACAAAAGCGCATATTGGGGTATTCCTGCATATTGTGATAATCAATACGAAACCATATACACGCTATAAATCCAGTGGTAGTGAAAGGCGCTTTATATAGCCAACTTTCTGTATAAAATTCATAGATTACGAGCAATCGCTTCATTCCGGCGAAACCTCAGGCGTCAACCACGCATTACGTAACCGTGGTATGTGAGAGGTATTGCAAACATTCCTGAGAATAACAGTAGGAAAGGCACAGCGTCCATGTTATTCCCCGTGAAAAGTGGTAAATATTTAATCATATCGGCTGCCACATAGGGAGTCGCGATCTCTCCGGCAGGATTCAATGCCTGTTTACAGAAAGTATACAGAACATTGATTGGGAGCGGTCAGTGATTAAGGTCAGTGGCGAATAGCTTCCTAATCTCCTGCTTGACGATGTCAGCGCTGTTCTAGGTAAACATTGAACTGAATTCAATTGAATTGGCTTTTAGGGAAAGGAAATGGCGCAGTATCTGTCTCAATTATCAGCGGACACCTGAAACACGCCGTAATTAAAGGGATAAAGGAGGAACTGAGAGAAGAAAGGAAGAAAGAGCTGCCGTACTGGAGGACTCCGGAATAATTCTGACTACCTGGGGATCTTTAACGTACACTGACATCGCACCGCACACGGGCCTCTTTGTGTTTCGTCTCCATCGAAACACGGCCGCCGCGGTCGGGTTTTAGGTAACGCATAAACGAACAGCAGAGAACCGTTTAGTACTTTAGGAGGCAAAACGCGACGGTTGGTGAAAAAGTAAATATGGGAAGCGTTAACGTACAAGTGCATGAGATGTGAACGACGGGGTTCAGTAAGCAGCGAATACTGCAAGTCAAAAGCGAATACAACTACCCAGAGAAGTAGTGGACGCACATCCTGACTGGGGCGACAGTAAAATATCCATGAGAATAATAATGCGTAGGAATGCCTTTCAATGACACTCCAAGATCAATAATAGCAACATGCGAGCTTTCCTCAAAAAGATCGTGTGTGATATTTGCACTGAGCAGATACTGGCCGGTGGGGCAGAAATTATGAGGGTGAGAGAACAGGCTCGAAAGTAAATCAGGGACAAAACTCAACATATACTGACGTAAACTACTATTTTTTCTTTCAGCCCCACGTTTCCTAGCCAATTCTGTCCCTAATTCAGGGATGACTGCAAGACGACTAAGTAGAAGCAGGCAGCGGTCTTTGCTTTCCCTTTGCTGTTACCTCCGGCTCACAAAGGTGAGAGTAAACAGGACTCCGTAAATAGGCGAAGGTATACGGCACTCCCCTCCGCGTACATTATTTTTCTTCGCCAATTGACAGCAAAGCAAAAGCGAAGCCCGCTCCCTGCTTCTGTTTATCCGCCTCACACTCACCCCTGGAAGAGAGAACGAGTTTTTCTAGGAATGTTAGGCTAGAAATAAATTTATTAGCTGCTGTGCTGTACTTGTCAACATTTTTTTTTAAACCCAACCAGACGGAATTTCATCGAAGATATTCTCGTCGTTAAAATCGGCGAGAGTACAGTCGCTATAGAAGAAAAAATTAGTGCTGGCTTTTTTCACAAAAATCAGCCTCCGTTACACGATCTACTTAATTATTCAAGATTGACACAGAAGACACGATTATGGAAGCAATGAACTAAGGCACGAAACCGCTACACTAAGTGCCCGAAATAATTGCTCAGAATCAAGTTTGGTGTCCAAGGCCCGTACTCCTAGCAGAAAGGTGTGTCGCCAAGCGCAGCCCTGATATTTACAACCTGAATGCAGTCATCCTGATGTAGTTATGCATTCGATTTCAACCCCAATGCCGGACTCCTGAATGTATCATCATAAGTGCTTTTCACGGAAGAAAATGTCGGCCTTGTGAATATGTGCGAAAAAGAAGTTTAAGGTACTTGGCCTTCTTGAAGCTTTACCGCAAGAATTTGAGGTTCAGCTGCAGCAGGAGGGCAGGGCCCTATCTCCTTGTCGTTGAGGGCTTCACTTTACTTCTTTTAAGTCGTTGAGAATTGCCGCGTTTGCCTTGTGTTTAACAATTTCGTCTTCGACAACAACGAAGTAAACTGCTTTGTTATAAACAACTGAAAGAAAAGGTTTAGGACAATACACTTTACTACCGGTAGATGTTCACAGGGCACCTGCCTGCTGTGAAAGCTGCCGACAATTGCCGACTTTAGCAGAAAGTAGACGTGCGCGCTGTGAACCCATCAGTTAATCTCCACGAAAAAGAGTTGTTGACATGTATATATGCTGTCCGAGGCAAAGGAATCATCGACACACGCGATATAAACCGTCATTCATGATTGAGTCCACAGTAGCCCCCTTACTGCATGTAGGTGCACCTCACACTGATCCCACGAGAAAAAAATACCGGCAAATTTATGTTTCTCACTGACTTGTTTGTCAAGTACACTTGCATCGTTTCATGATTGGACTGATTATAAACGATGAGACAATATGCACACTGTATCTTTGCCTGGCTTTCTAAATATGGCTGCCTTCAAGATCAGGAACGCTGCTCTAGAAAAGCTAACAGTATTTGACACAGAAAAAATATCGCACAATAAGAACCTTCCAACCGGTGCTACTGGTGCAGCATCTCTAGTCCAATTCCATTCATTAAAACTTAAGCGTGATGGACATATTTATTTGTGTCAGTATTGCGAGTACTTCAGTAATTTTCTTTTAAGTCCTCGAAATTGAAAGAAATAAACTAGCGTTCTCTTCAAACAAGCCTTATATTGCAATTATGAGAATGTTCGCCTAGGTTGCCTAGTTGTTTAGTGGTACGCTGATCAAAAAAATGTTCTCTCAGCGCTCCTTTAAGCGCCTTCTGGAGTCATCGATATACTGCTTGTCAAATGAAAGCATATACTATGAACGACTAAAAAATCTTTTAGGCTTTGTAGCCCAAATGTTCCTCATTTTGCTTTTGTGAAACTGTCTGGTCTCAGTTTGTTTTATGCAAAAAGTGGCCCACTTTGAGGCCCCGCTACAGCTTGAGTCATTTAAGGAAGGACTTTCTCCGTTTCATTTAAAAATTGTGTCAATGTTCTGGAAAGTATACTTTCGGAAAACTCCAGTTGATCTGGGGGTGAAAAACGCTGACAGGTGCGTGAATTGAACCAAACATGGGTGAGCGAAGGGCTTAAAAAGAAATCAGGTTTGCTCAAGCCACTCTTCGCATCGCTTCAGGCAAACGTATTTGGCCCGCCATCACCTGCCATATTTTGCATGTAGGTATGTTGGCGTCACTTGTAAGGGAAGCCAACATTCGTACCTATCTCGAGCAAGACGAAAAAGATTGTTATTTACAGGCTTCACGAGGACAAGTGGAGCACTAGTTGCATGTGAGGGTCAAAGTTGTTTCCCATTGCACACCACATGTGCGTGTCAATTTATCAGACGATCTCGAAATCGGCAGAACTTTTTATCAGTTAACAAATGAGACTGAAGAGATAAAAGGCCCCCATGGAATAAAATAGTTGCTGGAGTTAGTTTTCCTCATTGCTTTAAAAAAACGTTGAATTCTTCGGTCAGGTTGATTGGTCTGGGGAGGTAATGAGGAATTCGTATTATTATAAAACATGTTTTCTTCACCCGTCACTATGAGTGAAACTAATGATATGCTTAATGAATTTTGTGCATCTGTGCAGGCTGCGTGAGTTAAACGTGGGCAAAATTCGCTTATCTGTCTTCAATCGTGGAAATACTTCAACAAGTGCAGCAAAAGACGCCCGCAGTATGGACTCTCGTATAGCTATGAGTTCACTTTCCTCAGTTGCAGCAAAGTGACGGACCAAACTAATGCATCTCGCATAGCCTGCGCTTTTACGCTCACTTCTGAAACTTCGTTTAAATATTTCCGTGTCCCGCTGTAAGAAAAGCATGGTGTTTAATTTAGCTGTTCATGGGCTGTGCAATTTTATTATTTGTGACGCTTTTTTATTCTTAGTGTACCGATCACCAGCCTCCTTACAGGCACTGAAGGAACGACGCCGATCCAATTATGTAGGACAATATTTGCGCCAACCCTGAGCGAGTCACCATACTGCACCACGAGATCTTCCTGCGTTCTGGGAGCGCAAACAATGAAGCCCTATAAGAAGTCTGCTCAGCGCTCATTCTGTCGGTAGCCTTTCTCTGTTTCCACTGATACAGTTCAAAATGCCTCCTGCCGCCATTTGTGATCAACAAAACGAAAGTAAAGTTGTAATTGAAGGAAATATGCTACCCTTTAAGTGCCTATATGCGTTGTAATATAGCACTCTGTGAATGAGGTAGAAACTGGAAAGTTTCGGTGGAAAATGGGAAAAACACATTTGAAATGTTTAAATTAAGCAAAATTTGCCACAGGCATCGCAAGCTCTTGGGAAGGTCAATATGGGCTTTAATGTTATGTTAAATTCTCCTTCTAAAGCCTAGTAGCGGTGACGCATATCGCTACATTTGCCACAGAGACACAAATCTGCTCGAGAAAAGTTTTTTTAATGCCAACCGCGGCGAAGGCGATGCCTCCTTACGCAGCTAGCAGTAGGCGGTTTTGTAATATATGCACGCTTTTTAAACTGAAAAAAAATGCAAGTCGTTCCTTACATTAATGGATCACTGGAAATTAAATATTCGTTTCCTTTGCTTCTTCTCAGCTCTGACGCACGACATTTGAATTGAGCCGAGAAATAATAACCTTCAATAAATGTCTGTATGCCGCTTCTGCCTGCATAGTGTTTGTGAAACTACATTGACGGAGAAGTGAGAGAGCTTCTTCTCTATGAAAAAGTTCCCCATGGCGATTTCCATAATTCCATTTATTTTCCGAATGACTAATATGCAAACCATATGCAACATGTGGAGCCAATAGGAGCTTATCGCACAACGCACATGAGGCTGTTGAAACTAATACGAACTTTGTTTTACGTCAAGCGCACATATGGAAGTAATGAGGACACCATACGGAGCAGATATCAAAACCATATTTAAAATTAATAAGGAACTTATGCATTAACAAATATCTCTGTATATCACATGGACTCCATACAGCAATAAGTACAGATGTGAGAGGCTCACATAGAATTTTTGATAAGGTACCATGTTTCTGTAGTGATATAAAAAAATCAAGATAAATTGAAGGCTCAAAGCTGTCTTGTAACTACTGCTTGTAGTTACAAGCATGCAGTTACAAGGCACGCTGCCTTGAACTACTGCATCTCAAAATCAAGGTGCACCTTCGGGTCGCGAAGTTTACATGCAGCACCAACGCTTCTGTTGTTTTAAACTCCTTCTGTGTTATAAGGCAAACAATGTTAAGAATCTCTGTGCGGTAGCAGACAGTCTGCCTTGCTGTACGAATACTATACCAGAAGAAATAAACTGCAGCTATATCATGCGGCTTTCGCAGCCCACACTAACTATATCGCAGTCTTGTTTGGAGGTCTGCAAAAAAAAAAACGAACTATTGATAAACTAAATGTGCTTGCGGTTAAAGTTTTGCGTAATGTAATTGCTGGCATATGCGCAACCACAACAAACGTGTTTTTGAAATACGGGATTATTCCATGCACGCACACTTATCAATGCTTGTAAACGGGCTCTATTGCCCCTCCACAAAAGGTGCAATTTTCTTTGAACTTGTGGCATCATTACAATAGGAAACAATAGATGTACGTAGTTCTAACTTTTCATAGTGGTTATTTTTCGATTCCCTGACCGAATACAAGTTTTGCTCAATAAAACACAATCTACCATGACTTTAAAACAAAAACCTTGAAAAGTTCTTTTGATCCAGTAAAGAGTAAAAATTCCTTTTTTAATCTCGAATGAGAAGATACATTTGACCTTGACGCACTGAAAACTCTTATTGGTTACTCCTGCCTAGATAAGATTATGAATTCTAAAATGAGTTCAGTTGTCCTGCCACTATGCACTTCGGTATTATAACAATGCTCTGCATTCTTGTTGTTTGATATGAATGTTCATTTTTGATATTTTTGAATATTGTCTTTCAGTTACTATAGGTGCGCAGCTTTGATTGTTTTCATACGTTGATAGGCTGCTTTGACTGCCGTCTTTTACTATGAGTTTTTTAAGGCCTTCAAGTTGGAGAGTGGGGCTGTCAGTTCAGAAGACTATTAAGAGTTGTCTTTGGAACCGTTTTGGAAAATGAACGAATTGAATTCAAACAAACTGCATGTTGTTGTGCGTCCAAGCTTTCTGACAGTTGTTCGACAAGGCGTCTGGATATAGTGAATGTTAGCCGTAAAATAAGCGATGAGGGAAATATACACGTATTTTTAGAGCAATCACTGAGGCATGCAGCAAAGATTCTGGAGGAGGCCAATTGTAGCAGGGCTGTTCAAAGGTTACCAGTAGGTCCCCGGCATTCTACACTCCACGAGGACTCGTGTGGCGGGTATGAATCGACATGGCCTCGGAAGAGGACAGGATGGAAAAGTATCTCGTTACTCTGCATGCTGCCCAAGGCTCTCCAACTAGACCTCAGAACTCCTACAGAGTGTTCCTAGTTTTGGATCGGCCTCTTGTCTAAAAAAACACGAAAGCTTTGTTTACTTTATGCTAGCCGTTATATCCAGGATATATTTTAATTTTGGTTACATTTTAATTGGAGATAATTTTCGCAAATACATGCCACTCTAACAGCTTGACTAAGTTTAATTTTCCATCTTTTCCAGAAGAGGCCATTTCATCGCTGCACGCCTTTCCTACAAGTCGCGAAGGTGAATCTCTGAATGTGATACGGAGAGTGACTGGCCAAACTGCATAAAATCTTAGCGACATCCCATGCAGGACAAAGACCACTTCAATATTCCTCCAAACAACCCAATTATGCACCAGCTGCGGCCACCTAACGCCCGCAAAATGCATCTCGTCCGCATACCTGACTTTTTGAGGCACTCTACTACGATTGCCTTTTCTTGGAATCTACTGTGTTGCCCTAAAAAACCATTCTTCATCGGCTATCCTGCCCTTCGCATTTCATGCCCTGGCCATGCCCATTTCTTGCAATCCGTCTTGACACGATATCGTTTCTTGTATTTGTTCACTGACCAGTTTTACTCCCTTCCTATTAACAAGTTTCATGGCCTAGAGGGGGCACCACTGATAATTCAGCATGGCAGCCCGGGATATAATCCGGAGGCCGCGCAAACCTTGAGCTGTGCTGCACTGTGTTGGCTGAGGCCTTAGTAAAATGTTTGTTCGCGCGTGCTGCTAAGCGAAGGAGTTCTCAATGCAGACCGTGTTTTGTGATGTGGTCCGAAGATATGCGCAGTGTTGTCAGTCAGCATGCGCAAGCACCACAGGTGCGATAGAAACCACCCGACGCAGGTGTGGCTTGTCTGATATGCAGAACATTCCGCTGCTAACAGAGTGGAGAGGTGGCTCTAATCGCGGGTAGGAAGGCGGCGAGGACACGTGGGCTGAGAGAAAACATGGATACAAAGAAAATTTCCGGGCTTTATCCTGTTCATAGTATTCGCGGTCCGCAGCCCATGCGCGTCACATCTTGGTGCACAGACGAGCAAATCCGAAGACATCGGGGACTAGGGAGAAATAGAAAGCAAGAATACAAAAACTGCGGTGCACGTTTAGGCGCCACTGATTTATTATTCAGCATTACATGTATTATTGCAAAAAACAGTGCCCAACAGTGTCTTCCAACACGAAAACCATTATATTTCTCGCATTGGTTCTGGCTGATAACACTGGCTGTCAGAAAATTTCACTCGAGCTGTTTAGGAAGTGCACTGTTTCAGCTCGTAGGATGGGAGTAAACACTGGAATATGCTTTAACACGCTGGATTTACCACTGATATATCATTCATTGCAATTTAACAAGCACTATACGCGTTAAGACCGCGCTAGTCCCAGTACCATTTTGGAGATAGCCGGCGGTGCGGAAACTGGGAGCCGACACATCGGAGAAGTGAAATATGTTGTTCTAGAAGTTCTGTTTTTAAGGGGATTCATTTCTCTATGGAATAAAAAATTAAAGACATTTATTGCTATTTCGACTGCACAGACGGAATAAGCTGGCGTAATTGACGTAGCGCTGACCCTCAACTCAGCCGTTAGCGAACAAACTGCAACGAAAAAGTGAAAGGAAAATTGTAGGCTATCGTCACTAACTTGAAATATGAGCTTGAACACATTGAAACACACGTTACTGCAAAAATATTAACATCTAGCTTCATCGCAGGATGCAAATGGTGCCAACGAAGCAGCGAGCATACGCTTGCTCTTTTTCCGCTCCGGCCAAGTAGAATCATGGGTGCAAAAAAAATGAAACCTTAAAAAATAGTCCGCCGAACGATGAACAAATTTGTAAAAAGAATAGACCACATAACGCCTGTGTGTGCTATTTCCTGTGGGATGTTTCACTGTTGCACTCCACCTTGGTTTAAGTATCAACTGCGGAGCCGTCGATCGCCCACAGCTTCATGATGCCTTGACCTCAACACCATGCTTAGTTGGAAGTAAAATTTGGCCTTCACTCCTCCGGAGGTCGCTTTTGAAGTTACATTGCGAAATATGCTAACAAGTTGTGCTCCAGAGCTCCATGTGTAGCGACAATTCCGTGCGCGTCATAAGAGCACAGCCAAATGCCAAGCGCTGTAAAAATTGTCAATTTAAAATGTTTTCATGCATGCTACTACCCGCGTAGAAAGTCAGAACATCAGTGGCAAATGTCGAGAGCCGGAAAGCTAGCTTCAGCGCTCCTTTAATTAGTGCTCATCGTTTAGCGGCGGCCGCAAATTCACTTCATGAGTTGAGCCGGGGACTCTGTAATATTAAGTGAGACTTGGCGTGCAAATGTACAAAAGTGCTAAGATTCCGCAAGTACGGCTTTGTTGTGCTATGCGTTCCATTTTTATTGATGGGATTATTTAGTCTCTGGAACAGCCCTATGATCGACCGCCACGCCGAACCACCCTGGTCATAAAAATCTTTGTTCCGTGAGGAGTGCGCCCTCTAGCTGGCTCCCCTATCTAGATGCACGTGTGTGCCTTCCAGATTTTGATGTTTGGGAAGGTGGGGACGTGCAGTGGTATTGTGCGCTCGTATTACACAGCCTGGCGTGTTGTGGCACACGCACACTCAGATTTTCCTTTTCGGCACTGTTTTCATGCAAACAAAAAAGTTGTTTGTTTGGCGCAGTGGATAACGTGCCGTAAGGTGGTTATGAGGTGCATGGTTCGAAATCTTCCGCAACCAGCTTTTCTTTAAAAAGTTAAAAAAACAGCGATAACGTTCTTTTAGTCCATGCCAACTATTTGATGGGTTTTAATTACCTTTTCATCCAGGCTCATTTTTTTTTACCACAGCAACCATTGCAGCGTGAAAGTATGTAACCCAGTATACCGCATCCCATGTACACAGCGCCATACTGGGCCTAGAATCAGGCATGGCGCCGGGACGCTGGCGCCCCAGTGGCATTGGGTTTTGCAGTAAGCTATGTAAGGTTTTTACTGATGTAATTGGCGAACAAGCCCTAGCATAAATATTTTTCCAGCAGCGATCGCTTGACAGGGAAGGTAGCAAAATCTTTGAGGAGAAGCCGTGCTAGTACTCCCTCGTACCTTAAGTGTTGCGGATTTAGCTTTACTTCATCTTAAAGTTCAAAAGACTCCGAATTTATTTCACAGTCGAGGATAAGTGATTGTAAGCGTTGGACACCTTTATTCATGCAAGCAAATTGTTTTTATTTCTTAATTTCTTAAAAAGTACCTGTACTGGCAAGTGTTCGCTGGTGAAAAATGTTGCACTCAAGAACGGTTCACAAATAACGTCAGTCAAGATCATTGCCCAAACGCAATGAAAGACAGCCAATGTAATGCCTCTGGGCGCTGTGGGTTCTAAATTAATTAATTAATAATTAATTAATTAAACAACAGTGGTGTGCTAGAAGAAAAGACTGGCAGAAATGCTCACTGAAAACTGTCAGTCTTGATTCCATCCACATTTTGTAATGCGAACCTTGATTATGCTGTAAATTTAAAGCCTTGCGTAAAAACGGGTTGAAATGAGAGAGCACAACAGATAGGACATCTACAGCGCTAGTGCTGTCATTTGTGTATTTTTTCGTCATCCTGTTTTTTCGCACTGGATTAATTTTCCTTAAGTAATCGAATTGCCCTTAATGACACTCCAGTGGTTAAGCAAGAACCCGATGGGTACCAACCACGAGTGGAATTGTACTTTGTACCTTTGTCTATTGCCAGCTCGCCTAGCAGGAGTGCTTCGTCCTGCGGCACTGGCCGCTCATCGTAATCTTCTACGTGGCACGGATACGGTGGTTCTGACCCGAGTAGAATGGTCTTTTGAGCGTCCGCAGGTGGCCCAGCGCGTTCGCTCCTTCCCGCGGTAATTCCCGCTCATCGTCGTCTTCTACTTAGCAGAATCCGTGCTTCTGCACTGTTTCGAACGTAGTAAACATTCTCTAAACTTTTTTTAATTATTTTGATTAACCACGCCGTCTTGAGCTTACAGTCAGAGGCCGCATATGCACATTTATCACGCCTTTGACCGCACAGTTGAAACTCTGCAGTCGATAGAAAATGCATGCGTTTTTGTGTGTTGTGTCCATATTTTTGTGCTTTACAGGCGCGCTTGGATGTTGCGTTTTCATGTATTTCCATGGCTGTGTAAAAAATTGCCACTCAACACGCAATAACACGTTAAAAGCGGTGCGCGAGAGGCGTCGGCCCCAGCCGGGCGCCCTCCCCTGTTATCACCTCTCTGCTATTATACATGAGACGGCGGCGTGGCGGTGACACCGTACGTTTGGTTGAGGTTTGTTTTATGGCGGTTTAACGGGCCAAAGCGACTCAGGCTATGAGAGACGCCGTAGTGAAGGGCTCCAGAAATTTTGACCACCTGGGGTTCTTTAACGTGCACCGACATCGCACCAGTACACGGGCGTCTAGAGTTTCGCCTGCATCGAAATTTCACCGCCGCGGCCGGGACCGAACCCGCGTCTTTCGGGTCAGCAGCTGAGCGCCATAACCACTAATTTATCACGGCGTCTGGACAGCATACCTAAAACTTACGAATTTCTTAACGCTGCATCTATCATTTTGCTTTCCACATCTCGTTCTGCTGTACTCAATTATGTTCCGCACTCTTTTGGTTAGCCTCCATGTTTCTGCTCCATACGTGAATACCGGTAATATCAAAGTGTTGTATACTGTCCTGTCGAGAGATATTGGTGGAGTTCTAATCGTTACCTTAGAGAGCCTCTGAAATCCCTTCCAAAGCAGTATTTTTCTCCTATTTTGTTCAGTCCTGTGTCCCGAATTTGCAGTCAGCCCCTGGCCAGATTAGATGTTTTTCCTTACCACTTACAATGCTTGCCTGCCTATATTAACCACTGTTGTTTCTTTCTGAGGCTGGTAAACGCGAGTTTTGATTTCTTCATGATATGTTTCAGGCACAGAGTGTATCGCTTCGCCAACGTATACCGGCGCCTGTGCAGTAACATGTCTAGGTTTATCTCTAGACTGTTATACGCCTGTTAATCGCCGTTTCATGGGCAACAATGTTTGGACCTCGTAGTTTGTTTCAGTGTGAAAGTACTGTTTTACTAGCAATCCTGAAAACAAAACAAGGTTTGTCTGAAGCATTTTTGACACCTGCAGAAATAAAACAAATATTGCCGCGACTGGCTTTCGAACTCGGGCTGGCGCGAACAGTGAGGTTTCGCTGGCAGTTTCACGCATTATGCTATCACCGGTGCTGATAACTCTTCATTTTAAGCTACCACACTCTCGCGCTCTGCATTGAACGTCGTCGTCTTCATCCAATTACATCTGGGCGCAAAAGTCACGAACGGAAAGGAAACGTGGATAAGTGCCTCCCTGGGTGAGTGGACACCTGATTCACGCTTTGAGCCACGGGACGGTAGTGATAGACCTGCGCTCCTTGTGTTTGCGCTGACAACATTATAGCAGAAACGCGGCACTGGAGCGATATGCCGCTTCGTTCATTGTGTTCATTTATGTTTGCGTTGACAACGTAGTGGGCAACATACGCGCTTTTAGGTATGTGGCGGTAGTGTCCAGCTGGAAAAACTTGCTTGCGTGCAATATTTCGTCCTTAGCAATGCTAAAGCGCCAGCAGTTTTTTTGTTCATGAGCATACTACATAAGGACCCTATAAAAAGGACAAAATACGACGCCCTGACTCGCAACACATCCATCCGATGTCTCGATATTGCACTTACGTACCTTTCCAAAGAAGCAAATTTTCCCCGCATCGCAGCTGTGACAAAACAGAGCAACGAATCTCCACCACGATGGCTGCAACAGCTGACCATATCACACGACGGCAACTTCGTACTCGCTCAAGGCCACACCGGCAGAATGGTCACTTCGCCGGAATTAAGAATTTGACCACTGCTTGTAAGGCCCCATGATTCGTACCTCAGGAGGTCATCATGCCGACTGGCACGAGCGCCGGAAATTCTGTGACTCCGGGAAGAATCCACCTAACAGCCTTCATCATACAGGATCAGTTTTCCAGTGACGGCCTTATGGAAGCGGCCTCGCTCACTCGCCTTGCTAAATCATCCGAATGCTGCCAATCTCTCCCAAAGAAAAGATGTTTTGACCAGTGTAGTGCGCTGCCGGACGTTTCGGCATACATGGGTGAACATGAAAGCGTACCACACTGCTCGAACTATTAAGGCGCGTGAGCGAAGGCCAAGATAAACGCGCAATTTCAGGTTCCTGCGATAAAAAAACTGCAACGCGTTGGCGCGGCCTGCGAGGCTGCATCGGAGAGCAAAACTGAGAGAAACGCGCTGTCTACGCGGCAATCTGGCACAGGAGAAAAAGCAGTCAAACCTAGCAGCGCACCGTCTATCGTTATATTGTCAGCTGGAGCGCCTATGTTGTCCCCGATGAGTGGTAGGAGGCCCTGACAAGCAGCACCCTGGACCAGCAGGCCTGGATCATCCATCTATTCCTCAAGTCAGCTGCCGGCAGCGGAGCCCTGGACTAAGGGCCCCGACCACCCGGCTCTAGCGAATTATTTAGTTTTAAATAAAAACTTTCTATCTTCCTGGCGGCTAACGTTTCGCGGCGCTCGTGGCAGTCCAAGCCATGCTTTCTATTATTAGTGTTAAGTCTGTGGGCACCTGTTCACCGCCACAGTGAGCTTTCGACGTTGAAGTAATACTGGCCGCTGATTTCGTGTAGTACAGATGATAGACATGAACTTGTTTTTTTCTAGTTTCTACTATATCACACTTCGCTTGGCATCATTTAGTGAACCAACTTTGAAAAATGAATCTCTTTTATCTCCTAAAGACGTAGAGCATATTCTCAGATTGATTAGCTTTCTACAAGCGATCACTGTGTCCCTCCCACACCTGCTCCTTACTGCTGTAAAACGCTTATTGCCGTCGTCTATCATGGTAGTTGAGTTGCTTAAAATTCCACTAAAGCAAGCCTTGAAGGCACATGATATCGTGCAGCTGTGGAGCTTATGCCTTCTTGTCATCTTAAGAGCATAAACAGGGGAAGGGTCAATGAGACCTAAGCGAAACGGTGGTCAGCAACTACGTATGTGTATGGCGCAAGTGCAACCGTTTGTATCATTCCTGTTATTTTTCTTTGGTTTACCCTCCGAGACATTGCATGCATTTTAAATTATGAAGCATGAAATAAAAACACAAGTGGAGATATGTGTGGCTGGTTAAGGGTCCAGCTGAGCTTTTCGAAAGTACGCAGGTTTACTACGCGTTGCAAGATTAATTCCCTGAAATGTTGGCAACCTGCACTGGCACTCAGCTTGTTTCTTTGTAAGCGTACATGCAGCTTGCTCCAAAAATGCATCCAAGTTTCTAGGTAACCCGGCGAGAAAAACGAAAAAAAATAAAGGCCTGGAGTTTTGCGTCAAAACCCGAACTGTAGAATCAACGGCTGCAATGTTCCTGCAGTGCGGCTACACCACGACTGGTATCGACATTGGCTGGCAACTGCCGCTATTAGGTAGCATTAAACCAATGTAAATTCGGCCGATTAGCATTTTTATCGAAAACATGCCGTGTTAATTAGTCTCGAAGACCTTCTCTTTTTCGGAACTGTAAATCATTGAGATAGAAAGTCTACGAACTCGAAAGAAAACTGCCAAGCCAGAGATCATGCCAGCCGCGAACCAAGGGCACGCCCGCTTTGTCGTACTATGGGCTTACCTGTTTTGAAATCAGATGACTATGTGTTAGATTTAGGTGCGCCACCTGGGGAGTGGAGTTTTTCTATATACAGCTTCTATAATCCGTTAACTTTACAGTAGTCAACCCGTTATGATTTCTGTTGCATCTTCTTTCGTTATGGCATTTCTCATATATTTACACTTTACAACGTAAGGCACACATGTACTTCAAGCACCTGGCTTAGATACAAAAAGAATTTTTAAATATAAATTGTAACAGAAAGTCGATGAGAAGACCAGGAGCTTTTAACTGTATACTAGGTTATCTTAACAACGCATGTTACAACCTAGTGCCGAAAAGTGTGATGCGGCAAGCAAAGCGATATCAAAGCAGACTGTTTCATTGGGAAACAGTTCCTTTGGTTATCGAGGGGTAACGAAAAATACTAAGGGGAGAATGTGAAGCTATCACACTTGTAGTAGTTGCTGCACGAACCCTAGTGCGAAGCTGTGCCGAATGCCTAGATCCTGTCACGCCGTCTCAAGAATGCGGCCGTAAAACCTAATATTCAAATGTGGCCCACAGCAACTGATTGGCTTGCGGAATCGCGTCACGTCTTCAACGTCACCATAATTGCACCACAGGACAAGAACACACAATGGCGTTTATTGGTTGGTTGGTTGGTTTTTGGGGAAAGGAAATGGCGCAGTATCTGTCACACATATCGACGGACACCTGAACCGCGCCGTAAGAGAAGGGGTAAAGGAGGGATTGAAAGAAGAAAGAGGTGCCGTAGTGGAGAGCTCCGGAATAATTTCGACCACCTGGGGATCTTTAACGTCACCAGAATTGCAGCACAGGACAATAACACACAATGGCGTTTATTGGTTCGTTGGTTAGTTTTGGGGAAAAGGAAATGGCGCAGTATCTGTCGCACATATTGGCGGACAGCTGAACCACGCCGTAGGGGAAGGGGTAAAGGAGGGATTGAAAGAAGAAAGGAAGAAAGACATGCCGTAGTGGAGGACTCCGGAATAATTTCGACCACCTGGGGATCTTTAACGTACACTGACATCGCACAGCACACGGGCGCTTTTCTCGTTTCGCCTCCATTGAAACGCGGTCGGAGTCCAACCAGGGTATTCCAAAAAACCCTGAGTCGACCCCGGCTGGGCCGGGCGCATTATGATGGAGGCGAAATGGTGGAGGCCATACACTGAGCGATATCAGTGTACGCTAAGGAGCGCCAAGTTGCCTTCCGCTACGGAGTTCTCATAGCCTGAGTTAAACCCCATAAAACCAAACATATAGATGCTTGGACGACAGGCTTGTAGAGCATCAATCAAATATAATGATATTATCCGCCACTGGATATCTGGCTCATCACTTCAGACGCGCTGTTCAGTACCCAACCCTTGTTTACACGAGAATAATTGCTGCATACACAACCAGAAAGTCAATTATTCTTCTAAGTGTTTTTTAAAGAAGGTCGCCGACCAATGTGGTGTCACGATATATCTGTCACTAAAGAAGAGATAATCATATGCTTGCATGTGATCGACACCATAGCTGGTGAAAGTTTGTTTTTACTTGTGATCTGAATGATTGCGGCGACATGTAAAACTTTCTTAGAAGGTGAACTGAAATCTTAGGAACTGCGGCGGTCGTCGGCACTTATGTCCGGTCCTGAGGCGTTTGAAGTCACCAGTAACTGCATTTTAGTTATCATCTCCAATAGCCCAAGTTTCTATCCTAACT
This sequence comes from Amblyomma americanum, assembly GCF_052857255.1. Taxonomy (NCBI): domain Eukaryota; kingdom Metazoa; phylum Arthropoda; class Arachnida; order Ixodida; family Ixodidae; genus Amblyomma; species Amblyomma americanum. The sequence goes on from NC_135503.1 coordinate 113,513,116, forward strand.
ATTCACAAATTACAACGATTTAACTGGATCGCGTATTTTAACAAAAGATATTGCCTTTGACCGAAGTAAATTATCTTTGACGTCGAATTTTACTTGTGCTCACAATAAAGCATCAATGCAGGCAGGTGACCGACACTTTGAGAAAAACGTCGGCCCTGCGTCCACAACCGGCCACATCTCCAAATATCGGTAATCATACCTACTAGTTCTTAAAATCCTGCGTTTATTCCTTTTTCACTTGCTTATAACGCTTCACCCAGCCCTCGTTCTCTGCTGAATTTGCTTTTTGTAAAACATGCAAGCGGGTATATAAGTTACGCAGCATTTCTGCGTGAGGAGTCTGAGTTCAGTTATCTTCCTTTGAAGCTCGTTCTTGATATTCGCCTTTTACTGCGTTCTACGGACTGCGTGCCTACTCCTCCATCTTTCCTTTTTCATCTGCTTCACTGTGCCCACCACCCACACCCCTCTGTTCACAATAGCCACAACAGGTTGCTTCTACGGCAACGTGAGCTATACTGAGCAGGCAGCAAAAAAATGAATTCTTCAAAGCGCCTTGCTACGCACGTCGTTGAGTGAAAGCACACAGGAGCGCCTGGAATGAAAGAGCGGAAATTAATAGTATTACCTTATTAGAAGCAGTCTAATGCTTCATAAATGGAAAGCCGTGGTTGGAATTGCATTGCTCAATAAAATGTTATGTTTTGCACCAGAGGTCTGTGTGTCGGCAACTTTGGATTTGCAGTTGTCTTTTCCTACCCGCCCATGAAACCAAATTTCTCTCAAAAGACGTCAGAAGTACTGTAAGAAAACTTGAGAACAATTGAAAATTACGAACTGCAAACATTCCATGTTTAAGAAGAAATGAGCCTTTCATATTGACTTAAATGTTCTCGAAATTGATAAATATTTTGTCTTCGTGATCATGACATTTAAACTGGAAATGCAGTGTCACCACCCGCGACACGACGGTCGCAGCGCATGTAGAGTGAGATGTATAATAAGACAAAAAAATAATCGGTCAGCATACTGATGCAGCTAGATCAGAAAATTATAATATCAAGCAGCGAACTTGAAATATCAATTCATCTATTCGAGATTTTTTTCCCTCGGCTTTTGTACTCGCTTCTATCAAGCATTAAATTGGAACCACTGTCGTGTCCTTTGTGCCTTAATTTTTGCAATAGGGAACCATCCAATTCTTTCTCTGGATATTTCGGTATCGAAATTTGTTCGCCCAGATAGCCTCGGCTATCGCTAAATGAAAGCAAGAATTAGCATAGAAAGAGGTAGGCTTTTGAAAGGTAGAAAACTGGTCACGGAACAAATCTCACAACGAGCATGGAGAGCTGTCAATTAAGCCTAAAAATGACACAAAATGTCTGTTACAAGAGACTAGAGGAACCAATACAGAACATTTCGACAACTGATTAAATTATTAATTCTGCAGTGCTATAAATCTGTACCGGCTCACGTCAGCATCTTTTTGGGATCGTCGTGAATGCTTCAGCAATGGCATAAATGGACTAGTGACTCGTATATGCGGCAGGATAGAGTTGTCTGTCGATTCTAAGGTGATCGCTCAGACTCTTGGTAGACCTTCTACGGTGGCCCTCAAAAGTCAACTGCCGAGGGGCGTATATTATATTACTACTCCGCGCACTACCACTGGTTTGTGTTTGCATAACTTGGCAGTATGCAGGAATATCCACAGCGCTTGCCGCTTTCAAGTCGAAGGTTTATGATCTCCATAATTCGTTTCCTTCAAATCAGAATTATTTGTGGTAATTCAGGAGGGCCGCCGCGGTGGCTCAGTGGTTATGGCGTTCGGCTGCCGACCCGAAAGACGCGGGCTCGATCCCAGCTGCGGCCTTAGAATTTCGATGGAGGCGAAAATCTAGAGGCCATTGTACTGTGCCATGTCAGTGCACGTTAAAGAACCCCAGGTGGTCGAAATTTCCGCAGACCTTAACTACGGCGTCCCTCATAGCCTCAGTCGCTTTGGGACGTTAAACCCCCATAAACTAAACCAAATCAATTCAGGGGGTTAACAATATGTCCATAGTTGTGGAAAGGCTAAAGTATAGAATGGCATTCATTGGTTGTCTGCAATACTTCGCTTCCTTGCTTTACATCTTATGTCTGCCATTGAGCACAAGCGCTGAGATCAGGATTCAACCTGTGCTGCACAAGCACGAATAGCGATAATATTCCAGGAAAATCGTGCAGATTTAGCAATACAAAATCAGCGGTTCTTGCACATGCTGGATAATTTGGTGAACTCAGTGACAGCTGAGTTGAGCTTGGTTATCAGTCAAAAATAATTTTTATGTCACCGCGCCTCCGTAACGGTTTGTAACGCAACCTCGCGGTTAAACATTGCCTGCAACCTTCAAGCTTGTTACGATGAAAAAGCGCAATCGTGGGTTAAGGAGACGAAAAATACAGCCGCTTAATATGTGGCCAACAAGTCGTGTGGTGCTATTATATGATAAGAAGAAGCGCTGGAGCTCCAATTAAAATTCTCTCCATGTCAAGCTAAACTGGGCACGTCTTCTTATTATGATAAGGAGAGAAAACTAGATGGGCAGACAAGTGGATCGGCGTTAAAAAAATAATCTAAACACATCACTCTGAAATACATCACTTCATAAAGCGTTCACTCAGTGTAATACTGCATAGACTTACACACCTACAGACAAGTGTTCTTAGCTTCGGAGCTTCTGCGTTTCGCCAAGGAACAGTACCCCTTCGATTGACACTTCGTCGACGCGCGCCGCACACACTGCACGTGTTTGGATGAGGTGGCACAGAAAGAAAGCTTAATCTAGGCCAGACGAGCGGCTCGACCGCGGGAACTAGAGCAGGATTGTAGAGCATTTTGAGTCTTTCAGCAGACTAAGCGTTGACAACCATTAACATCAAGCGTGAACTTCCTGGTCGTAAGATAGAGCACATGAAAGTGCGCATAGTAGGACGTTGTTATGGGCGGACGGACGTGGTCATTCTGTACGAAGAAATGATTGTAGGAGTCCAGATCCTGACTGAGAAATACGCACCCCGCTCGCGGTTAAGAGAGACCACAAGAGTAAGGTTTTGAAAACTGCTGCATGGGTCCCGCATGCAACCAGAAGCGCGACGGGCGCACGGCGGAAACAGGGCTGAGGAGAATTCTACGGGAAGCGCGGGGAACGTCTTACACTATTTCAGCAGCAGAGTAGCCCAGGTCGACCTTGAGTGCCGAGGAGATGTCCAGAAGCACGCGGGGAAGACGGCCGGTCTAGCGCTCCCATTTCTGATATGTAGTAAGAGTACCATTTAACTATCTGTGGAGAAGCTCCATCATGACTTCGGCCGAAGTATGTTAGGCGGTCATATGAATCTGTCGGACGCCCAGGATGCTGGCAGGAGCGCTGAACAGAGCCGATTAAAACATGTGGCTTCGTTCGCTGGAGAAAACAAACAGGCGAAACAACACACCAAGCTTGCTAGGAAGGTTGCGGCAACTGTCTTTGTCATGGTCTCAGTAATGGGAAACGCCAGAAGCTGACATGTAAAGCGATCCACTCACGTGAGCGGGTAACGGGCCACACGGGATCACAGGAATGGAATTAAGAGGTTTATGGGAATGTGGGAGAACCGAGCGTCCGGGGGCAGCAAAAAAGAGGCAGGCGTGAGGAAATGCCAGTGAACTTTGGGCTCTAGCATTGAAGACAGGTTCGAGCCCAGCAACTGACGTCGGCATTCATGCTTTACCAAGGACACCAACGGTGACTAGTTTCTGTGCGGCACGAATACTAGTGTGGCTCAAGCGGTGCAGCCGGTCATAAATTGAGCTACGGAAAGCCTAAAATGCGAAAAAGCGTGGGACCCTACATAATGTTTCGGACGTTGTCAACATCCGAGACATTTTGGGTCCTTGCGATGGGCGGCGGCTCTCTTCTCCATATCCACTGGCGCTTGTGACGCCAGAACAGCGACGCGGGAAAGTTCATCACCGGAAGCGTTTTCCGACACATGGACGTTGTTCGTTTCAACTGTAGTAAACAAACAAACAAATAAATAAATAAACTCAAATAGCAACCACAGGAGATGTATTCGACATGCGGTGTAGGTGCGATGGTTTTGCTGGAAGGCGAACGTGATGTGATGTGAAACTCCCGGCCCTCTGGAAACTGGCAAAAGTTCTCGATGGCGAGGTACCCCGCGAGCTCTTGGCTGAAGGCGCTGAATTTTGCTTCACACGGCTTCAGCTTATTGGAGAAGAAGCCTGGAGGCTGCCTGCCAGAAACGTATTGCCCAAGAAGTGCGCCTGCCGCAATGCTCGATGCATGAGATTAATTGGCCCATCCGGAACGGTATGTGCAAGCAGCAAGCAGGGGGAGTTTGCGAGCGCCTTCTTAGCCTCAGAGAACAGAGATGCGGCTTGGCTCAGGTGGCCTCTTCTGTGGCAGCCAGCGAAGGTCAGTGAGAGGCTGCAGGAACTAGGCACACTGCGGAAGAATGCGGCAATGAAAGTTCAGAAGGCCCAAAAAATTGTGGAGGTTTTTGAAAGATATCGTCATCATCATCAGCCTGATTCGCCCACTGCAGGGCAAAGGCCTCTCCCATATCACTCCAATTCACTCTGTCCTTTGCCAGCTGCTGCCACCGTATCCCCGAAAACTTCTTAATCTCACCGCCCACGTAACTTTCTGCCGAATGCTTTGTAGGGAGACAAGGTGGTCCAGAAACTCAATTGTAGCGACGCCGAAGAGGCACTCGTTCGGGTTGATCATTAAGTCGTACTTATCATGCCGGTGGAAGAGGGTGCGTTGTTGAGCAGTGCTGCGCAGTCGAAAACACATCCTCACATACTCTAAAAGGCAAAGAATGTGGTAGTGGCTGTCTTCAGTATGCCAGAGAGCTCCACATGAATCTGATGGCAAGCTTTCATAAAGTAAATGTTAAAGATCATGCACCCAGCCAGATTTTATTTGAAGTGCTGTATGTGAGGAAGCTAAGGCGCGATTGTTGAGGGCGCTGTAAATCCCAGATGGCATCTATATATGGAACGGCGATGCCATGTTGATTGAGGAAGGGTGTATGATACCGTGTTCAGGCATACGTTCGAATATACGGCGAGTGATAGCCAAGCGTTCTCAGACAGTCGGCAGTGGTAAGGAAATACCGGTGTCCATAAGTCCCGATGTGGCAGGTGATCGACTGTTTCACCGGTGACTCTCTGGTGCGTGACTGCCTATGCTTGGGAAAAACCGCAAAAATGTTCGCGTAGGGCGAAGCTGGAGAGAGAGCTCTAAGCCCCATCGCCGAGGCGGGGAAGAATACGACAATGCAGGAGTGGCATGCACTTATATCTATGAGGAGAGCATGCATGTCGACTGGGTGGTTGAGGAAACTGAGAAAGTCGGCCTAGTGTAGTATTCAAGATAGCAACGATGATAAAAATCCAGAGAAATGTTCTGTGCAAGCCAACGATAAGAGTAGTGTACCGCTGGCCGCATGTGCGAATGGCGGAGTTGTTTATCGCTTGGTGGGAGAGCTCCGTTCGTTGAGACGGTGATCTGCCCAAGAAGCCGATAGAACGCTGTCTTGTTCCCCATTGTCGTTGAGGAATTGAGCGCCGGTGATTTTGTTAGGAGATTAGAAAAGGCTACATGTCCATCAATCTGTACCACTGGCCGCCGTCAGTGGCTTGTCACAGCATTTACAAAGAGTACCACCGGTTTGTGTACTCGCTTGCAAAGCTGCCGAAAGCACTTTCGTACCAGCACGCAGTCGAGGGCGAGGTGTTTTGCATAAGGAGAGCTTCTCCATACCGGCGTTGCTGTGGAGGATGCAGTGGCTGCACTAAGGACATAATAGTAGCATTGGGGGTTTGGGGATGATGGTATCTCTTAAATACGCATGACCACAGTGCCGCACAGACAAAGGGGCAGACGATGGCAATAGCACTGGACCTTCTCATCCCTTTTGCCGTCTTCCATCCTGTGCTGCGCACTAAATATGAATAGGATGAATTTATAACATTGGGCTCGGCGATATGCATGTTTTAATGGGCATACACGGTTAATTTGGTGCATGTTATCGGCTATACTCTGAGTTGTCACATAGTTATGATATTGATTTGCAAAAGGAAGAAGACAGCGTTAGCGTATGGGAGCAAGGCACAGGGAAGAGCAGTTGCACTGGCGAGTGTAAAGATGACTCAAAGTTATCTACGCATTTCTCCGGTCATATGCAAAGAATTTTTTGTTTCGCGAAACATCTATTATTTCTACCACAGTGGCTTATTTTATCTACGTTTCGCTGCTAAACAGACAGAATCATCGGTTCGATGCATAACCCATAGCAGCGCACGCTGAAGATCCAATTGTACGTGTGCTCGTAAGTCAGCATTGTATTTAGCAAAGAGGGCACTTGAAATACAGAAAAACCGCTGACCACACTAAAGGAATTTCTATAAGGACCGTCTTCATATATTTTCACACTACATAGAAGCAAAATGTAATACTGCACAGACATTTTTACACAGTTTGCACATCACGGAAGCTACCAAGCAGAACCTTTTGCAGATGTTTAAAAATTTGCAATTATATGTTGCATCTACGTCGCAGCAATGTGCTCACTTGATTGCGCAGTGCAAAAAATAAATGTGCAAATGCTGCGCGTGGCAACTCTAATCATTTTGTTCATTAATCTAAGATTCAGCAATATAAATGGAGAGTCGTTCAGATGATTAACATAAAAACCAGAACATCTTGTTTTGCATCCTGATGTGAAATACAAAACGCAAAAGAAACGGTCACGTCCTACATCTGAAACTGATATAGGATACGTCAGTCAAATGACAAGTAAATTGATATTTCTTCTGTCGAAAAATTTTAAACAAGCAATAAAGAAAAGTGCTAGATAAGCGAAGCTGCTCAACGGCCTTCGCCTTGACTCTTTTAGAGTTTGGAAATACATATTCGCTTTCCTTCTTTAGATTCGTACACTTAAAAAAACGTGTATTCTGCAGCGAATTATAACGCAACCATCGCCATTCTGCATCAGAGTTCCTCACTGATGACTCCTAATTCTCTTTGGGACATTCTCACAAAATATCGAGTTCGACGCTCTCTGCCTCCTTTTTATATTGTCTGGAACAAAAAAAAAACATACTGCCGTTTTATGTCTCAATGCCCAGTTTTTTTTGTAATTGCTGGAATGTTTTTTTTTCTTTTAAGAAGATAGAACATTGTGTTCTGTGACATGCGGATACAAGCTAATCGAGAACCCGCAAAGATCCTCTCGAAAAAGCGAACTTGTAAACAAGGGGATTCCCCTACGAAGGGTGGTATCACTGTCGTCTTAGTTTGCTTAATGGCGATAATGGTCGGTCCATGGAGCTACATAAAACAAATTATGCTTAGCGAAAACATTCGTATATCCCCCCGAAGGAAAACGCGAGGCTTCATAGAAGGTCGCTTCCCAGAAGGCACATGGCCATAATCTTCATCCGGGCAGAAAGCCACGAAGCGCTTTTCTGATACTAGCTAAATCAATAATATAAGACACTATATGTACTGTGTTCTAATATTCCACTTCTCTTAACTATTTCTTTTCCACCTTTCATTACCCTCCCCACGTAAAGTGAGTAAACCAGGTATTACGTAGTTGACGCCCTTCTTCTTCATCCCAGGTATATAAGTTTCCAGTCTTCTTTCTCTTTCTTTGCAGCTAATATGTTTGCACACTTTTGTAGCGATAGCTACATTACGGTAGCATTTCGAGCCTTCAGCATGACGGCGCCACCACCCTGTGGTGGCGGTGCTGCCACCCTGTGGCTGCGCTGCCACGCAGTCACGTGGTTGGCCACGTGGTACGGAGCAGCTGCCGGCGGCGCAGTGCGGTGGCTGATCACGTGGTTGGTCACGTGACCAAGTTCCGCTCGGCCAGCTGTAGCTATCGCGTGACTCCAGGTTTAACCAAAGCTAAACCACCGTCATTTTTTTCAAATTAGCGTCACCGCTAAAAAAGAATTTGGTCTCATAACAATTTGGAATAGTGTCAACAAATTTCTGAAAGATATCACCAAATTTGAAGAAACAACAGGATTTAATTCACGACGTTTCGGCTGCAGGACCAGCCTTTTTCGAGTGTAGTACAGCGTTTGAAACACGCAGCTTTTATAGAGCGTTCGAGAGGTACAAAGTTTACAGCAAAGCACGAGTTCAAAAAACTAGGGGGGGAGGGAGGGAAGAGCAGGCGGCGGCAGCGGCAGCGGCGGCGGCAGCAGGCGGCGGCAGCGGCAGCGGCGGCGGCAGCGGCAGCAGGCGGCGGCAGCGGCAGCGGCGGCGGCAGCAGGCGGCGGCAGCGGCAGCGGCAGCAGGCGGCGGCAGCGGCAGCGGCGCCGGCAGCAGGCGGCGGCAGCGGCAGCGGCGGCGGCAGCAGGCAGCGGCGGCGGCAGCAGGCGGCGGCGGCAGCGGCAGCAGCAGGCGGCGGCGGCGGCGGCAGCAGCAGCAGCAGGCGGCAGCGGCAGGCGGCGGCAGCAGGCGGCAGCGGCGGGTTGCTGCTTTCCCTCTCCCTTTGTTAACACGTGGCGCAGTCCTCTAGCGTACGCGGAGGGGAGCGTTCCTGGAGTCCTATTCATTGCCTCATTTGTGAGTCGGCTGTGAGGTGACTTCACATGTCGCCTCTTGAAGAGGTTTGGTTCCACGGCCAAGACACTCACCTCCTCAAAGGATATCCGGTGGTCGGCGCGCTTGCAGTGTTCGGCGAGGGGGTTGGATTCTGAATTCTTTAGCCGGATGTTATTTTTGTGTTGCCTTATTATTTGGTGGAGGTTTTTTGTTTCGCCGAAGTATGAAGCCGGGCACTCTGAGCATGGGACTTTGCAGACGAAACCCGGTTTTTTTTTTTTTTCTGGCGACGTGGTCTTTCAGTCGTGGTAAGAAGCGGCTTATTGTCGAAGCATTTGATAGCCACGTCGATTCCATGTTTTCGGAGAATGCGCGCGAGTGTCTCGTTGGTTCCCCTGACATATAGAAGCACGACGCGCGCGCGTTTCGTTGTTTCATTGTTGGCGGGTTCCCCTGTCCTCCGAGCTTGACGTGGCCCAACGCGTTCAATAAAGCAACGGATTGAATAAAGCTGTATATATATATATGAAAGGATCGATGACATAAAAGACGCCACTCATGATGATGGTAATGGGGTGGCGCTTGCATCACAGCAGAGACCGGAATCGATTGCACTGCACTGTCACTGCCAGGAACACTGTAACGAGTATCTTCATGAAAGTCTGTTGATCAAGGCACCAGGAAACATCGGCATTTTTTTTATTACCATCAAATGTTGAGAACAGCTACCTTTGCCCTGGGACCAAAACAGTAAAAAGTAGCCTTTCTCTAAAGGCGCTCCTTCGACAGACATTGAACTACTCCGTAAAGAAGTGGCGGAATCATTTGTTAGGCGCAAATTTGTATGTAAAGTTTGAATAGTTTTGTCTTCGCCTATTCTTGCCACTTGGACACTACACAGTAAGGTGCGCCACATTTCATAGGGTGTCTTTTAGCATACATCTTGCTGCGCGCGTGAAGAAGTTAAAGATTCAGCCGTATCAGTGTCCAAAATATCACTTCACATGACGAGGCAATAAAGCACTCGTACAGTTTCTCGTGCCTCCCTGATTGCTACATTGTGCACGCAGCAATCTTATTTGAAAGCGATCTGCTAGCTAATAGGCGTACACAAAGTAAAGTTAGATGAATATTTTAATGCAGTTTATGTTACCTTCATGAGAATTTGCAGTTTTGAAATAGGCTTAGAGTATATCTCTAATATTACAACTTGCATAAACATTTTCTCTTGGTATCTCGGGAGCCAACAAACTCCCTCGACGCACTGCCGGTGAGTAGCGAATCAACGGCCTGTCGCTACTATGTGATGATAATTTGAATTCACACGAAAATAAATAATGATAGACAATATTGTTTTCTGGGACTGAGAAGCAAAATCGCGTTTACGAAAAGTTGAACGGCTCAAACATGCCCCTACAGTGACCGGGACTATTGGGGCACTAAGAAATAAATTTCAAATATCAATTTTTAAATCGGCTTGCCTTCTGAATTTTACCAGTTACATGCAAAAAATAGTGAGCAAATAGTATAGACAAGACAAGCGCTTATAAACATAGCGATATTCGACTTTTTTTTGCCCTTAAGTACAAGTTCTATTATGAAATTGACGCTCTCCGTGCATTATTAGTTTAAATGCCCGACTGACAGTTGCATTCGACTGCTGTTCTTTGAGAACTTTTTATACATCTTGGCTCTTGTCCGAGAAGCCCGCCTGCCTTATCAAACAGCCAACTTCACAGCAATTTTTATTTATTTCGCTTTTTAGTACACCTCGAAAGAGCGGGAAAAAAAGACAATGATCGCAATCATAAACAGCATAAAAGAACGGTGTCATCGCAAAGCGCATTTTTAGCAATAAAGAGTTGAACCGCCGCGGTGGCTCAGGGGTTAGCGCTCTCGGCTACTGATCCGGAGTTCCCGGGACCGAACCCGACCGCGGCAGCCGTGTTTCGATGGAGGCGAAACGCAAAAGGCGCCCGTGTGCTGTGCAATGTCAGTGCACGTTAAGGATCCCCAGGCGGTCAAAATTATTCCGGAGCCCTCCACTACGGCACCTCTTTCTTCTTCCACTCCCTCCTTTATCCCTTCTCTTACGGCGCGGTTCAGGAGTCCAATGATATATGAGACAGATACTGTGCCATTTCCTTTCCCCAAAAACCAATTTTTAATTTTATTAAAGATTCAACGTTATTTCGGTTAAGTATACATTGCAGCAGCAGTGAACTGTACTGCAGGGGAGAATGACACCGTCTTCAAGTTTATAACTATACCCGCCGCGGTGGCTCGAATAGGGCGCTCAGCTACTGATCCGGAGTTTCCGGGTTTCAACCCGACCGCGGAGGCTGCGTTTTTATGGAGGAAAAACGCTAAGGCGCCGGTGTGCTGTGCGATGTCAGTGCACGTTAAAGATCCCCAGGCGGTCCAAAATATTTCGGAGCCCTCCACTACGGCACCTCTTCCTTTCTTTATTCTTTGACTCCCTCCTTTATCCCTAAGCTTACGGCGTGGATCAGGTGTCCACCGATATATGAGACATACTGCGCCATTTCCTTTCCCCCAGAACCAATTTTTATTATTTTTATTATTATAACTTTCTCCTTCCTTCGAAAGTCGTACAGGAGGTGCATATATATATAATTTCGGAGCCCTCCACTACGGCACCTCTTCCTTCCTTTTATTTGACTCCCTCCTTTATCCCTAACCTTACGGCGCGGTTCAGGTGTCCACCGATATATGAGACATACTGCGCCATTTCCTTTCCCCCAAAACCAATTTTTATTATTTTTATTATTATAACTTACTCCTTCCTTCGAAAGTCGTACAGGAGGTGCATATATATATATATATATATATATATATATATATATATATATATATATATATATATATATATATATATATATATATATATATATATATATATATATATATGCTTAATTTGTAACAAAAAGGCTGTGATGAATAGTAGTTTTACTGAAATCATACCACGCAAAGCCTAGGGCCTATTTACTCGCCAGCGACGCAGTACACTCTACTGTAGTTTATCAAAGGCGCGGACCAAGCACTATTGCTCACACACAGAGTGAGAAAGTCTATAAAACTTACATGGACACGCAAAGAAATTCCACGCGTCATCACAAGAGAGGTTTCAAGACACTCGTTTGGACGCAGTCGTGGCTTGTGCTGGGCTCAACACGTGACGCAGGCCTAACGTCGCCATCGTTGCACCGATTTTTCACAGAAGTTTCTCGATGAAAAAAGAAACTTTTTTTTTCGCAGGCTGTACCCTTCTATATTTTGCACAGGCAGATGAGTGTCTTCAAAAACATTCGTCATATTTACCCAATGCTACAAAGTTACACATCCTTAGGCGCTCGTCAGGTTCAGATTAGTTGCCAGAAACAGCCGGGCCACTCGATGTTTTTACAGTTGTCCAGCTGCGAGGTTTGAAATTTAACGAACTTTCATATCGCTTGCTTGTGCGTGTCATGTGCCGGCGACCTGCCTTTGATTTGTAAAATTTGTTAAACACTTCATTGGTTAGACTCTTAATTCGTTCAACGTGTGCTTAAGCAAAACTTTTTCTCCACTTGATCCACGATTTTATATAGATTATATAGAACTTGTATAGAATATATCGATTATGGGAAGAAATTTTTGCTTAAGCACTCGTTTAACCAATTCACTGTAATTGGAACTAAGATTAAGATAGCAGGCCGCATACACTATGTTCTTTCGCGTTACAATGTAGAAAATGATTGCGTCTCTAGGGTTTTTAACAAGACCACTTTTCTTTGAAGCAGATTGAATACATATCAGTAGTAGCTCTAGCCTATTTGAAGACCTAAATTTAAATGAACCTCTCGTCTTGAGTCATTGCTTAAGAAAATTTCTGCACATGCCTGCTTTCGTGCTTGGCGCAGCGAGTAGCATGCAGTTGAAATCTCGCCTCATTTGCTTTATGGCAGGGCTCTAGAACTTCTTGATTGATCACACTCTTTTTTTTTACTAATTTTTCGCCCAGAATCAGTCAGCTAGATATAAAAGCAAAAGGATCGTTTAGCTAGTCCATACCTTTCAGTTCGCTCGAAGAGATTGTGTTCTGCTACATGCCGGAGCTATGGTGAAAGGCGCTTTGGCATGCCTGCTCTTTTTACTGAGCCTTCTCAGAATTTCCGAGTGAGTACCAACTTCCCCGTAATGACGGCGAATGCTCTTTCTTTATAAAACCCATCGACCACGACGCATAGCTGAATATAAAGGAGCTAGAAGATGAAACTCAAAAAGGAAGAAATGGCTGGTGAAATACTGGTGAAACTCAGGCGAGCTTTGTCGTACAATTGTGGCGTTGCCTAGGCCCTAATTGAAACCTTTAATTCACGGATGTGTTTTGCGTGGGGAACATGTTAGCCGGCCATATTTTTTTATTTACGCTTCGAGGATCCTATCTCTTCAGTGCGTGAAAAAGATAAAGCAACGGACGCCAAATTAGATTAAAATTGCTGCCGAATCATGCGATCAGAGCACAGCTCGCTTATCACACCTTCTATTCTGAGTGTTGTCGAGAAATTCCAGTCCTGTGTGTGAGAAAATAGAGAAGGCTGCAGTGAACCTTCGCCCAGTTACGCAAAATGCCACTTAAGCCAGCATGGGCGTCCAGATCAAGCCCACAGGGCGACAGTGCCCACCTTTCTGTTCTGAGATTAGGCTAGTTCTGACTGGTTTCCCCACTGAATTTTCCTAGTAATGTCAGCTTCATAATCGGGGCTTCCTAATTACCAGTTTCTTCCTTTGATTGAAGCATGACGAAGTGAGCTTCAAAACAAAATGAGTCATAAATGTCATTTCTTTTGTTATTAAGCCTACAGTAGAAATTTCATGATCGAACTAGGCGAAACCTCGCTCAAATAATTTGACGAAAAGATTAACACCAGGGTGGAGGTAATGTGAAGAGAAATTCAATAATGACAGTTGTACCAAAGAAGTGTAGTGCAGTGAGCAGCCTGAAACGTATTTCAAAGACTAGAGTTGCAAGCCGACATGAATTCCCTGCTGCCTCTGCAGAACTAGAAACGATCGCACAGAGAAAGACTGTAACAGAAACAACTTTGAACCACTGAATTCCTTGTGAAGCGACTGTTTAGAACTTCAACTTTTCCTTCCTGCGAAGTCTTGGTCTTTCTGCAGTCTTTTGAATGAAAGCATCACGGCGGAGCTTCGGCGGAACCCCGCAAAGGGTCTTCACGCCCCATCATCTTATTCAACCGTGTAGAGCCCCAATCACTGGCCGGTCGTCATGCGCCGGATGAGCCACTATTTTTCTCTTCGTGGTTACATGTACGCCCAAGTGGCTGTGTGGCTGCCAATGCAAAGTGTTACTCTCCCCTTATCCTAACTTTTTATTGGACCTCTATGCTTCTACGCAGAAGTGCATAAAAAAGACCTCGGGCTCTCCATGCACTAGCGAGCCTTCCTCGCTCTTCTCGTATCCACTTTGTTTTGAGTAAGGCGGGTGCGCACATTCCATCTCATATGCGTGCTCCTCACACCGCTTCCTTGTGCTGCGGATGTCTGCGACGTAGGCGTAGTGTATAGTGTGGGCGGCAATCGCAGCCTTGTCCAAAAAGCGTCTCAGGTTTCCGCATTCGACTGGCCGCGCGAGAAGAATAACGTGAGAATTGTGGTCTGCGCGCATGTAGCAAGAGAAACTCGATCTGCTTAGTCGCCATCGGGGTCACATCATCGACAAACTATGTATTTCTGTGCATTACTGTGCCGTGGTGAAAAGATTTTACCCATATTCTCTAAGGCTTCTGACACGGCACTTGCACGTCGCTGATATCAAAACAATGCAGAACATCGTGGCGCCGTCGGAAAGCAATTAGTATGTGTGTGCGTTTTTCTCTCGGTTCGTATAACACTAGAGGCCAGGAAATTGTGGAAACGAGAAAGGAGCCATGCAGCAGGCTCACAATGTGTGCAAAAATCCGTAAGTCTTGACATGTTTTTCCTATCGCATACACACAGGAAGTACATGACGCTGTAGCCTGCACGGAGACGGCGAGTTCGTGTTTTGCTAAAAACTCATAATGGAAATGCACAGCGGGAAGAGGAAGATGACGATGGACGAAAGGATTCCATACGAACGCAGAGGAGGTTACAACACTGCGTAATATTCATTGCGAATTTTTGGGGGTATATTTTCGGGGCTCTGTGACGTAAATACAACGTGAAGGGCATTATTAAAAATAATAAATGACTCGCAACTTGGGCTCACGGCGGCGGCTTTCATAGCTTTGCCAGATCACAGCTCGACTTTGCCCCTGCACCTGCGGTGATCTGCAAAAACGGCTGTAAGCTCACACCACTTTTCGTAAACCGCTTCACCGTGCGCCGTCGCTTACGACGAGCTGCTATTTCTCGGCCACACCGTAAGCAAGGATGGAGTACACCTAGACGCACAGAGATTAGTCGCGATCACGCAGTTACCCCAGCCGGCCGACAAGGCAAAAGAACAATGCTTTCGCTTTGAAAACACGTTACACGGAATGCAAGGAAGATGACCCTCTAGGAGGATGGACGCACAGTTGGACGCATACTCAGTGAAAAATGGCCAGGCTTAGCTTGGTTAAGCCAAGAATGCGTTGCATATCTTGATGGAGTTCCGTGCTGCTCCGTTGACTCGATAGGCTATCGACTCGATCGCCATTGAAACTGCCCGTGTAGCAGCGCTCGATCGCCTTTGAGTCGATAGACTATCGGTTCGAGGGCCCTCGAAATGCCCGTGTGACAGGGGTATAAGACTGTCCCGGCGAAGGAGCGCAGCTCTTTTATACATATGCCGTGACGTCAATCATAGCGCAGCGCCCCTAGCGGGAGGAGCGGGAGTCAGGTGGTGG